>NC_041388.1:189239357-189289453 GCF_002162155.2 Triticum dicoccoides
CGTTCCACCGCCGCCGATGATGATATTTTCAAGTAACAAATTTGAACATATTTTTTAAAAAATTATTACAGTTTTTATAAAAAAATATTATTGTTATGATTTAAACAAGTTTGAACATATTTAAACACAAATAAATATCAAACAACATTTAAAATGCATAAAAAAATATTGGGGAGCCTGGGACCTCCTGGTGTGTGTTGCGTGCTGACCAGTCGGGCTAGTGGGGGCTTCTGTTGTAGATAGGGTTAGGTTGTAGATAGGGCTAGTGGGCTAGATTAAAACAAAATTCTAATGGCGCACCGAGGGGTGGTGCGCCATTAGAATAGTCGTACTTATGGCGCACGAGGGGGTGGTGGGCCATTAGAACCCTCCCCCCACTCCACCTACTGCCCTCGCACTGTGTCCTCCCTCCCTCCCTCGCCAGATTCCCCTCGATCGACCACCGCCATCCGCCGCCGCCACAGCCGCCCACGCGCCCCCGCCATCCACCGCCTCCGTCCGCCGCAGCCGCCCACGCGCCCCCGCCGCCTCCCTCTCCCCTTCCCCCCCTCGAGCACCGCCTCCCCCCGAGCCCCGCCTCCCCCGCGAGCGCCGCCCCCTCCATCCCCTCCGTCCGCCGCGCCTGCACGCCCTAGTGTTCCGGCTCCAAGGTGGGTGGCAAGGTCGACACGCCCCCTCCTCCTCAACGCGCCGCCTCCTCCTCGACGCGCCTCCTCCTCGACGCGCCACCGCCTGCCGCCTCCTCGATGCCGGCGCCCTCCTACGGCAGCCTACCGTTATCCCACAGGTGATTCCTCACCTCTCCCCCCTTCCCCTCCTCCCCCTCGGCTGGTTGTTGCTCGATTCAGGTCCCTTCTGGAGATATGTATTAAGGCAAGTGCATCATATATATGTTCAATGACATGGGACTGGTGGATGGCAATTCTATCTATATGTTTTTCTAATGTGTTTTTATTTAGTTGTCTTAATCATGCAATGCTCTGTATGTTCATGACTGCACAATCGAGATAACTACTCCTCATACGGGTCATGTACTTATGTGCAAAGTATGACACCATGCCAAAGTACTAGTGCAGAGTTTTATAGTTCAAAGAGGCGGCATGAACAAGTTGTAGTGCAGCTTATGCCTATGCTAATGCACCGTCACAGAGGGTGTTAATTAGTTGATGATGAAAATTCAAAAAAATGATGATGGCACAAGAAAGCTGTGCATGTTTGGTTCAGTCACATAGGACTGGTAGATGGCAATTCTCACTATATGTTTTGCTACCATGTTTTTATTTGTTTGTTTTGGTTGTGCAATGCTCTCTATGCTGATTTGTCATGTAAGATAGTACGTATATGGTTCGACGTGCAGGATCAAGTATACTATGTGCCTGAAGCAGTGTCTGTCAGCCATAAGACATGGCATTATAAATCTGGACACTGGGACTGGGAGGGTATATCCATTTTAGCACAACATCAGCTGTGCTTTGTTTATGTCACTGGTCTTAGTACAACATTAGTCATGTGTTGTCTTCGATGGGTCTCTTGTATGCCTCTTTTTTATATTTTGGCATATTGGCACCCAGTGAACATGTGTTGTTATATGGCAATATTATATAGTGGTGAAAGGCTCAGCTCTGTCTGACTAATGCTATGCAATGTTATAAAATGGCATCCATTTTGGGCAGAAAAAAATGTTATTTCATGAGTTGACAAACTATCTGCTAATACTTCTTCATTGTGAGTAGTTCCACTTTCAGTTTATAAGAAGTATACTATGCTTATAACTAAGCCAAATGTTTACATTATTCTTATTAGTGTGCATGATGTGATGTTCTCGACAGTTAAGTATTTGCAACCTGCTGCTAAACTAGATCATGAATATGTCTACATTACTGATCACATTGAGAAAGAGATGCAAATATGATGATCAAAGATGGGCTGCTGTAGAACTGTTCTTCATCTTTATAGTGCTGTTGTATAGAAATATGCTAAATGTTCTGCTCTGATTGTTGCTCAAAGAAATTTAGCAAAAAACTGGGGTCCTGGGAGACGCCGCTACTGCTTGAGGCCCTTGAGAGGCCCTTCGTGTCGTGATGATTTTGCAGGTACCCCGAGAGGCCCTTGAGTTTGCCGGAATGTCGATTAACTTCCGTTCCGGCAAATTCTAGTACTCCATATGTCCTATTTTCAGCAAAGGTCATGCTAAAATTTTCCGTGAATTTTAGCATGACTTTGCTAAAAATAGGACATATGGGGTACTTGCGACTAATGCATGGGTCGGGGTATCTTAGTACTTAGTTAAGTAGGATCAACAGCCCTGCCATTCTTGCTGCATTAAACCATAGGTGGCAATAGAGCCAAGTTATTAGGCCCAACTTAGAATTCTCGTTAGCATCGATAAACCCTAGATGATAAACCCAACATAGGTGGCAATAGATCCAAGTGATTAGTGCCAAGTGATTAGGCCCAACCTAGGGTGCCTCGGTGTCGATGAGAACCTAAATGATGTACGCTTAGGCTTTTAGGGTGCCTCAGCGTCGACAAAACCTAAATGATGAAAGCTTAGGCTTTTAGGGTGCCTCGGTGTCGACAAACCCTAAATGATGTAGTTTTGAATTATGAACGTAGGATATGTCGTCATCATCATCGGACGACGAAAGTCTCCCGGCGGAGCGCGACTGGTGCCACGACAATCGAGGTTTGTGCGACATGCCTCACCTAGATGATGATCGGCGCTTCAGCATTAAGCTCGAGGAGACCTTCGAAGTTGAAATGGTACACAACGACGACAAGTGTTATTTTCATAATTAAGCATGACTTCAACTATTTCAACATGTAATTTTCATCTTTTACAATTCGAGTATAGCTTATCCCATGCCATGCAAGACGCTATGTCTTGGAGAGGATGGATTTTGAAGACTATGAAATTTCTGAAACAAAGAAAATTCACCTAAGGACTCATCACGATGTGGACTTTGAAGTAAATCTATATAATTCTGAGAGCGTAACCCATTTTGGTTGCAAAAATTGGGAAGCATTTTGCAAGATGTATGGTTTTGATGAGGGTATGCTTATCACCGTGGATCTTGGTAATCCTGACATCAACCAGGACAATATGGACATTTGGGTCCTTGTTGATATGCCTCCAGTTCTACCGCTATGTGAGTTTCTCAAACATAATTATTAGCTAATTTATATTGTTTATTTCAAAATAGTTGACAACTTATTTCCATTGACAGCTTATTTTTATTGTTCAAAGAATGTGCGGGAGATGGTAGACAAAACCGACTACACCGATGGCTCCGAATTAACAACTTACAAGGAGAAAAATCATTTGGTCGGATTTTGTACTGACATTGAGAATTACAATATCTACAATCAACTCCTCAACATTATGGTAAATACGTGCCACTAGTGCATGTGTTCAACTACGGTAACTACCATGGAGATACCCTGGTAAGATTTTTACTATTACGACATCCGTGCATCTTTTGCATACTTCTAAAACTAGTACATCATTGCTAACTATGAAGTTATTACTATGTTCTTCAACAGATAATCCCTGAGAATTGTGTGCCTCATATGATGTATCTAAAAGGTAGTGTTAATGTTTTGAACATACAGCCAGGTCATCCTACGAATCTCAACTGTCCATACGAGATTTCTAAAAGAAGTGGAGACATGAAAATCAAAGGATGGAAAAAATGTATGGACAGTCGTAAGGAGCTTCTTGGAAGCAAAAGGAAGGGAAGCGCAAGAATTGGAGACAGGATGTTCTCCATTCTCCATAATGGAGAGTCAGGGTCTATATTGTTTTATGCTATTTTAGCTTAAATAGGGTATTTAGGTCCTGCCTAATACTGATGATCATGTGCTAAGAACAATTAAGTAGGGTTGGTTCAAAGACTATCAAGATGATGATCGGATGACTTGTTATGAATAACGAGTATAAGTTGTATGATGATGATTAGTAGGACTTGTTAGGATTAGTATTACTTCCGACAAACTCGATACTCGCGGTCTTGAGACTTTGTTCGGTCTTTTGAATTCGGAGACTAATATGATGAATTGTATTCGGAGACTAATCTTCTATTGTATTCGATGAATCTGATGTTGCTGTGTGCTGCTGACTATATTTTGTCAAATAATATATTTTGTAACCTGTGCAAAAATCAGAAAAGCAAAAAAAACCTAATATTCATACTAATGGCGCACCACACAAGACACTAATGGAGCACTGTGATCATCACACTAATGGCGCATTAACTGCTGGTGCGCCATTAGAATGCCAAAGCACATGGGTACATATGGCCCCCTGGGAGGCATTCTAATGGCGCACTGCAGGCTATACTAATGGCGCACTACGTGGTGCGCCATTAGAACACCAGATACTAATGGCGCACCGGTGGTGCGCCATTAGAATTTAATTCTAATGGCGTGATGCCAGTGGCGCACCGGTAGTGCGCCATTAGAAGGCAAATTCGGTGCCCCACTAGCATGCCTTTTCCTAGTAGTGTACTATACATGCTCATTCTCAAGAAGGTGGTGGGGTTATTGCAGCAAGCCAGCTTTGACTCTTGGCTAGGCTATCCTACGGAACTCCACTAGTAAAATAGTTTTCTCACACGAGTCCACTACTCACCAACACAATACTCCTCCGGGGATCCTCCCTCGACATCCTACGAGAGGGCCATCCTCGGTACTCACACTTATCTTGAGTCTTTTAGTAGTAACCATTAACTTGTCTATGAACTGTATAGGCAACCAAGTAGTCCTTCACCGCGGACGCGGCTATTCGAATAGTTTTATACCCTGCAGGGGTGTACTTCTTCATACATGCTTTCGCCACTTACCGCCGTTTACACGACATGTACTCGACAACCTTCAAGCGGAAGCCCAACAAGGGTGTCGGCCACGGCTTACCCAAACACTCAAGTCCCTAGTCCAGGTGTATCGCCTATCCAGGTTCCATGCATAGGGAGTCCGGCCGAGGTTTCCACATACGGCCCCGAACGATGTGAACAGGGTTCCCGAGACACCAAACGGGCGACTCGGTACACCGTGGCACGGTGTATCTACCGCAACATAGCCCACCCCTAGGATCAGCGCTACGCACGACCGCAAACACATAACCTACAAACACCCGAAACTATTTGCCACTCCTGGATAGAGTACTAGGGTGAATAAGAAGCCGAGAGGGTCCATTGGTTTTGGGCCCAATGTATGGTAGTAACTGCATCTTAAATCACACATACAGATCTCTGTTCTTATGGACGGCCTCAATGAAACAACTCACCATGTACTCCTACATGGCCTCTCATCGATACCTTTACCAAATCATGTTCATCACATCCCTCACATTACCGATATAACCATTTCACTCTAGCCCATCAGCTAGATGGACCAGACCTGACACAACTCTAAACATAGCAGGCATATTGTCGTGGATTTGTCACGGCAGATGTCCTAGCGAAAGGACTTAGTCGTGGAGCCATCGCTACGAGTTTACTTGAAGGGGTTAAAACGGACACAAAGACACGAGGGTTTTATACTAGTTCGGCCCCTTCGATGAAGGTAAAAGCCTACGTCTAGGCGTGATGGAATTGATATGATCTCGATGGCTAGGGAGCAAACAAGCTTCGCCTAGGCTCGAGTTGTGGTTATCTCTCTCCTGAACCGCCACCGGGTCGTCCCCTTATATACACGGGTGACGCTCGTCGGTCCATAGAGTCCTAACCGGTTCATACTCATATTCCGGTTGGTATCTCCCTATTCCTTACTTACAATACAAGTCATACATCAAGCCGGTTTGCGGCTACATGCTCTAACCGACAACAGGCCTTGGGCTTTCATCTGTTTACGCCACTAATGAAGTTAACCCGGCCCAAGTAGGCCGGTTTACGCCTAGTGGTAATATCCCCAACATTAGGCCCCAGATTGATTTGAACTGGTTCATGTCAATCCTTCACACCATCTTGCGTCTTGGATATCTTCTGTTAATTGGCAAATCTCCAAGTTGCTGTAAACCGGCATGACGTCATCAGTTTTAGTTACTGTAAACCGGCATGACGTCATTATGAAGTTCATAACGCCCTCTTAATGACAGCTCCTGGATTCGTGCGTTTGATCTAGCGCTGTTGCCTTATAAATAAGACCGAAGGGTCATTTCCTTTCTCTTCCCCTTCGTCCCTTCTTCTTCTTCTTCCTCACGTCACCGGCTTTGGAGCTCCGCCACCGCCGTCAACCTCTGCCTCGTCTCGGGCCGCTGCATCAACCTGAACGTACCAGAGTGTTGCGGCGTCTTTCCGCATCTTCTCCGTTCCCGGTAAATCCTCTCTCCTTCTTAACCTAGATCTGTTCTTAGGGTCCATGTTCTTGCTATGTTCATTGCGTGTTCATAGGTGTTCTCTGACCTTGAATGCATCTGTGAATTCTTGCTGTGCTTAGTAGCGATCCCTTTAACATCCGCCTGATATTTCTCATCCAAACGCATAGATCTCCCGCACATATCCGCTCAATGGTTCACTTCTGTTTCCGCCTTAGTCTTCAAAATATTTCCTGTTTTTGTGAGCTTGCTGTAGATCCGCGGCTGTAACATGATTTTGTGAAATTTGTTTCTGCATAACTAGTTATCCATAGTTTCAATTGCTTCCGATTCTTAGGCCAGGGCGGTTTAACTTCACCATAGAGAAAAAATTGCTAAACCGGTATATATGTCATTAGTCCCCTGGTTGAGCCGCCAGAATCCATCTGATGCCGCGTTGTAGAAGACCGGTTTATGGGTACTGCCTCCGGTTTACCGTAATTAGATCAACACCTTGTTATCCGGCATGTCCTTAAACCGGATCACTTATTTCTTGTAGATCTCGTCATGGCCAAACAAGTGTACGAATGCAACTGGGTTCCCTCCCGTGTCACAGAATCACAGCTGAACGATCTAGTCCTGATCGGTGCTTTGGATAGCAAAGATACGATTCACTGGAGGGTTCCTGGAGATGAATGTCCTCCTACGCCCCAGGAAGGAGAGGTCGTGGTCTTCGCAGATCATATGGCCCGGGGCTTCAAACCGCCCGGCTCTATATTTTATCGGGATGTGTTAGCCAACTTTCAACTCCGTCCACAGGATATTGGCCCCAACTCCGTCACCAATCTATGTCACTTTCAAGTACTTTCTGAGGCATACCTTCAAGAGGAGCCTTCAGTCGAGTTATTTAGAGATCTCTTTCATCTGAACCGCCGTACTGAATTCACTGACGGCCCTAATACCGAACTGGGCGGTATGGCCATTCAGAAAAGGAAAGAAATCACCTATCCCCACGTCAAACTCCATACTCACCCCAAGGAATGGAATGCAACTTGGTTTTATTGCAAGGATACCTCTCCTGACAATGAAAATCCCTTGCCTGGCTTCCGTCCGGAACGGCTCAACAACACTCACCCTTTTCCACAAAGGCTAAGCGCCAAGGAGAGAATTAAATATGCTCCTCAACTGTCCAAGCTCCGGGCCTTCATGGCCAATGGTTTAACAGGAATAGACCTTGCACGCTGCTGGATATCATGGAGCATTTTTCCTCTAAGCCGGCGCCCAAATTTGATGTGCGAGTATACTGATAGTGTCGATGACCCACTCCGACACACTAAACTCAAACTCCCTGATGACGAAGTCACAGAATCTGTGAAAAAGATGCTGAATGAACCGGAGCACCTCTGTGCTCAAACCGGTCTGCCTCCTTACTGCACCACCAACAAACCGCCAGCGGTAATATTTTAATTGCTCTATTATTGAACCGGTTACTATTTTATATGTTCAACATTTAATTGCTGCTGATCCAGGGTGATAATCCGTTTTGGAGTAAGAAACTTCCTCAAGACAAAACGGAGAAGGCAGGACGGCCAACCCGGCCCAAGACCAAGGTTATCAAGAAACCAGCTTATAAGAGAAAAACCACCGCTTCATCTGACCCTGCCATTGATGACGATGTGGGTAATCCGGATCTTGAGGTAGAACTTGATTCACTTGGCTTGCTTTTTACACGCCTTATTGATGATAATGCTTGTCAGGATGACGCTGAAGCCAGCAATGCGGGTTTCGTTGAGGTAACCATTCTCTCTTCCGATTCAGAAATCCTGCCTTTGCCAAAATTTCGCCGGGCAAACCGGAAAATTAAATTTTCTCATCCTCTTGCTTATCTGGATTCCCAATTTCTTATGAAGACCCAGCAACACGAAGCTCGCCGCACAACCCGGCATAGTGGCCAGGTAGTTACCTCTGCCGGTTTACCAAACAGTCCGGTTCGAAAACGCCGCTCCGAGGTCTCCGACCTTTTTATTGATTTAAATCGTAAAGCGGGTTTCTTCCGTCAACCTCTTAATCAATCCGACTCCGATTATCAGGTCACTTCTCATTCATCATCTGGTGAATCGTCAGCCACTCAGCTACCACCTTTGAAAACAGTTGTTGGGTAAGTTAAACTGAACATATGCTTCCAGTATACCGCATAATAGCTTATGCTTTTTCTTGATTTTTGTTTTCCTTTCAGGGCTAAACCGAAACCAAGCAAGAAGGCCCGCCTGGATAAAGCGGCTGAAGAGGATGTAGCCCCAGAACATGACCAAGCACCGGATCATGAAGTATTTACTTGTGAAGATATCCCCAATGATCCTCCTCTGCAAGACGACGTTATCCCTGAAGAAGGTCTTATTCATACTCCAGCCTCTGCTGATCCGCCTGCCAGCTCTGTCCAGATTGAGAAATCCCACACTCCTGCTGACAAAACGGCCGCGCCAACCCAAACTGGCGAGTCAAAAGATGACGATGTTGTGATTACCGATGTAGGCCGCTCTGAACCCGGGAATCCTGCCACCCTTACCAGGCATACCATCAAAGAGGATTCATCCCCTTTGAACAAAGGAAAATGGGATGTTGAATTAGAGACATATGCCGCTCTGAATGCTCAAGATCTTCATTCTGGCTATTTAAACCGGCTTTACACTAGCCGTGACTGTGAAGCTGGCCTGGTCAAAATGATGAGAGATAAATTTGAGGTAAATTCCTTCTTTCCTTTCTGCCATTGCATTCATCCTTGTAGCCCCCAAGGGCCGGTTTGTGACCTTGGTCAAAACCGGGACTTGATCCTGAACATTTTTTAAATTCGTCGGCATAACCCTGGAGGACCGGTCTAACTTAGCATAAGTAAATAGGGGCTCAAAAATAAAAAGATGTCCTTAGAACATAACTTGATCAAATAGCCATTAGCCCCCAAGTGCCAAGTTGAATACTTGTATTGAGCTTGGGACTTTGTAATCTAGCAATATACAAAAAATTGAAGGTGCATTAGCCCCCAAGTATCAGGCATATAACTTTGTTATGTGGTTGATACTTCCATTTCTTGGATCGCCTGTGCAAAGCTTAAAATGCCATCTGTATGCAGGCTGAGGTGAAAATCAAGGAGGACCAGATTGCCGATTTGCAGGAGGCCCTGAAGACCCAGCAGGCTGAAACAGATAAGGCCAAGCAAGAATTAACTAGCGCTTTGAGCACTATTGAACGGCTGAAAGAAGGCTTCAAGAAAGAGCGGGCTGACTGGGCCACTGAGAAGGCCGGTTTAACCAAAAGAGTGGAAAATGCTGAAGCGGCCCTTAAACCGGTGGTGGATGAACTAACGGCCGTGCAGCGGCAAATACACTCCATGACTGCTGCAATCTTTGGTAAGCTCCTTGTAACTTCTGTGATAAATTTGAATCTGCTGTATCGTACGTCCGGTTTGAGACCATTCCAATCTTGTTGTAGGCACACGTATTGGGCACTTAGGAAATGATGTGTGGAAGAAATTGAAAGCTGCCTACACCTTGGTGGAACAATTGTATATCGGAGCCCAACGGATCATCACCACAGCTTCTCACAACAACCCGGCACCCTCTTTAATCCAGGACACTCTTAGCAAGTTGTCAATGCTTCCAGCCCGGATTAAGGAGCTGAAAAAATCCGCTGCCCGAACCGGAGCAATCAATGCCTTAATCCGGGCAAAGGCATGGGTGCCCGACTTTGATCCTGTGGAAGCAGCTCAAGGCTATCCCAATCTGAAAGAAGATGTCTCTGAATTCAACGAAGAAGATTTAAGGGCCATAAACCGTGCAGTGCGCCCTCTGGCTTGCCAGCTAGCTGAACAGGCAGATTTGACGCATTATCAAGCGCAATATAATAATCAAAACAAGCGAGTGCCTGCCCCAACTGTTGAAGCGGAGAATCTGATTCCTCCAATCCGTAAGCACACTTACGCCCCTGATATTGAACCGTCTTCCCTGATCCATGAAGAGGCTGTTTTCCAAGCTTTAATGGGAATCGACTGGACCACTATTGATTTCCAGCCAATGGGTAGAGACGAGGAAGCTGAAGCGGCGGAGGATGAGGAGCAGGCTTGAACCGGAAGCCGGTTTGAAGAGCTATTTGCAACATCCTTCCACAAAAACAATGATTTTGTTTGAGCACCATGCTGCCTTGTAATAGGATAGTTAAAACTTCTGCCTGGAATATGCCTTCGTGCATAAGTACTGAAGCTTTTGCTTGAAAAACTTTAATTTATATTTCCTGCAATCAGAAAAATTTGAACTTCGGTAGCAGTTATACCGTCAGCCGGATTATGATCTTGATATGTGTATCAGTAATATAACAAATAGATGATACATAAATACCTGCCATGTTTGAGCATAAAGCTGGCTTTAGCCAAGCTTGAAGCGTTGGTTTTATAAACCATTACCGTCAAAAAGGGAGAAAGTAGCTCCCGTACAAACCGTACTGACTTAATACGAGCCCCCTGGTTACTCCATGATGTTAACAGGGAAAAGGTAAACCAGGCAGGCTCCTCCGGATTTTAAAGGGGGATCAAAAATTATTGGCTGAACCGGAAAAAATATGCTTGTTGACATAAAAGAAATCCAACAAAAGCAAAGAACGAACAAACCATGAAAACAACATGGAAGCAAAGGCAATGATAAAAACCATTTGCAAAAAATATGCTATACTGAGCTGTTCAGATGGCATTACCATGGTCGGACAGGATCAAGGCCCCCAATAGGAGTGACAATGACTCAAGTCAGCCAGGTCCCCAAATGACTCGTGGCATATATGCCAGATCAAGAGGCGTGACAATGGTTCGGGTTCGACCATGCCCCCAAGTGATTTTGTGGCCTTAGGCCGACCAAGAGGCGTGACTGGTTCAGACTTGACCATGTCCCCAAATGATCTGGTGGCTGTCGCCTATCAAAGGGCATTCGTTTGTTCGGACACGACCAAGGCCCCCAGTGATATATAAAAAACATATGTCAAGGGGTAAACCAGAGGCCGCTTTAAACAGAACCACTCCGTGTAACCTCGCATGATGAGAAAGACAGAGACCCCGCTTTAGCTGAGGCTCCGGTTTGATATACCAAAGATAATATATACATTGTCATAATATGTACATAGATAGAGCCGATGGCTCAAGTATAGTAAGGCCGAAGATGAGCTATATTCCATGGCCTGTTGGTCTCCTCCTCTGATGTACGTGAATCTTGATGCCCTCGAATATCAATCAGATAGTACGACCCGTTGTGCAAATTCTTGCTGACCACGAAAGGTCCCTCCCAAGGTGGGGATAACTTGTGCATATCCGTTTGATCTTGGATGAGTCGAAGCACCAAATCTCCTTCTTGAAAAGTTCTGGTTCTAACCCGGCGACTGTGATAGCGACGAAGATCTTGCTGGTAAATCGCCAAACGGGCAGCCGCTATATCACGGTCCTCGTCCAATAAGTCCAAAGCGTCTTGCCGTGCTGTCTCATTGTGTGCTTCAACATAAGCTGCCACACGAGGCTAATCGTGCCGGATGTCACTAGGGAGAACTGCCTCCGCTCCATAGACCATGAAAAATGGCGTGTATCCTGTGGACCGGTTTGGCGTAGTATTGATACTCCATAATACAAATGGTAGCTCTTCAACCCAACATCCTGGTGTTCTTTGCAATGGGACCATAAGCCGGGGTTTGATGCCTCGCAAGATTTCCTGATTAGCTCGTTCTGCCTGTCCATTGGACTGGGGGTGTGCCACTGACGACACGTCAAGTCGGATGTGCTCACGTTCACATAACTCCTTCATAGCGCCCTTAGATAAATTGGTACCATTGTCAGTAATGATACTGTGTGGAAAACCAAACCGGAAAATCACCTTCTTGATGAACTGCACCGCTGTTGCTGCATCACACTTGCTGACAGGCTCCGCTTCAACCCACTTGGTAAATTTGTCAACTGCCACCAAAAGGTGAGTTTTCTTATCCTTGGATCTTTTAAAAGGCCCAACCATATCCAGCCCCCAAGTTGCAAACGGCCATGTTTTTGGGATCATCCTCAATTCTTGAGCTGGCACATGAGCACGCCTTGAAAATTTCTGACATCCATCACACCTTTTAACCAAGTCCTCCGCATCAGCATGCGCTGTCTGCCAGTAGAACCCGTGACGAAACGCCTTTGCCACCAGAGACTTTGAACCGGCGTGGTGTCCACAATCCCCTTCATGGATTTCTCTTAAGATTTCACAGCCTTCCTCAGGAGAAACACAACGTTGAAACGCCCCTGATACACTGCAATGATGTAACTCACCATCGACAATCGTCATAGACTTGGATCGCCGGACTATCTGCCTGGCCAGAATCTCATCCTCTGGTAACTCTCCCCGGTTCATGTACGCAAGATAAGGAACTGTCCAATCCGGAATAACACGCAGGGCTGCCACCAATTGAGCCTCCGGATCAGGGATAGCCAAATCCACCTCACCTGGGAGCTTGACTGACGGGTTGTGCAACACGTCCAGAAAGACGTTAGGCGGGACCGGTTTACGCTGAGAACCCAACCGGCTTAAAGCATCCGCCGCTTCATTCTTCCGACGGTCCACATGATCCACTTGATAACCCTTGAAACATCCTGCAATATTATCCACTTCCCGACGATATGCAGCCATGAGCGGGTCCTTAGAATCCCAAGTGCTAGACACCTGTTGAGCCACTAAGTCCGAGTCACCAAAGCACTTAACCCGGCTTAAATTCATCTCTTTAGCCATCCGGAGACCATGGAGCAAAGCTTCGTACTCAGCTGCATTATTAGTACAAGGGAACATTAAGCGGAGAACATAACAAAACTTATCACCTCGTGGGGAAGTTAATACGACTCCAGCCCCCGAGCCTTCCAATTGCCTGGAACCGTCAAAATGAATAGTCCAATATGTGTGATCCGGCTTCTCCTCTGGTGCTTGTAACTCCATCCAGTCATTGATGAAATCAACAAGTGCTTGAGACTTCACTGCCGTCCGAGGCACGTACTTAAGTCCGTGTGGCCCAAGCTCTATAGCCCACTTGGCAATCCGGCCAGTCGCCTCCCGATTCTGTATAATATCAGCCAAGGGAGCTGAACTGACCACTGTGATGGGGTGCCCTTGAAAATACTGCTTCAACTTCCGACTGGCCATAAAAACACCATAGACCAGCTTCTGCCAATGCGGATACCTCTGCTTGGATTCAATAAGCACCTCACTGATATAATAAACCGGCTGCTGAACCGGATATTCCTTGCCTGCCTCTTTGTGTTCCACCACAACAGCCACGCTAACTACCCGAGCATTGGCCACTACGTATAATAATAGTGGCTCCTTGTCGACCGGAGCTGCAAGAACAGGCGGATTGGCTAACTGCCGCTTCAGGTCCTCAAATGCCTCATCAGCAGCTGGACTCCAGACGAAATTGTCTGTCTTCCTCAGCATTTGGTACAAAGGGATAGCCTTCTCCCCGAGGCGGCTGATAAACCGGCTCAGCGCAGCGATTCGGCCCGCCAAACGCTGAACATCGTTGATACACTTCGGTTTAGCTAGGGATGTAATAGCCGTAATCTTCTCCGGATTAGCCTCAATTCCTCTGTTAGACACCAGGAAACCCAGTAACTTGCCTACCGGAACACCAAAAACACACTTGGCCGGATTAAGCATCATCCTGTAAGCTCGCAAGTTGTCGAAGGTCTCCTTCAAATCATCCACCAGCGTCTCCTTCTGTCTTGATTTTACTACAATATCATCCACATAGGCGTGCACATTGCGACCGATCTGCTCATGCAGGCAATTCTGTACACACCGTTGATAGGTGGCTTGGGCACTCTTGATCCCGAAGGGCATAGATACATAGCAGAAGGCTCCAAAGGGAGTAATAAATGTTGTTTTCTCCTGGTCCTTAACCGCCATCTTGATCTGATGATATCCAGAGTATGCATCCAAAAAACTCAAACGCTCACAACCCGCCGTGGCATCAATGATCTGGTCAATACGGGGAAGGGCAAAAGGATCTGTCGGACAGGCTTTGTTAAGATCTGTGTAATCCACACACATACGCCAAGTGCCGTTTTTCTTAAGAACCAGCACCGGATTAGCAAGCCACTCTGGATGGAACAACTCAATAATAAAACCAGCTGCTAAAAGCCTGGCCAACTCCTCTCCAATGGCTTTGCGTCTTTCTTCGTTAAACCGGCGGAGGAACTGTTTCACTGGTTTATACTTAGGATCCACACTAAGAGTGTGCTCAGCGAGTTCCCTCGGTACACCTGGCATGTCAGACGGCTTCCATGCAAAAATGTCCCGATTCTCACGGATGAACTCGATGAGCGCGCTTTCCTATTTGGGATCCAGGTTGGCACTGATGGTGAACTGCTTGGACGAATCGCCGGGCACGAAGTCAACAAGCTTGGTCTCAGCTGCCGATTTGAACTTTAGATCTTAATCATGCTCTGTAGTTGGCTTCTTCAAAGGGGTCATATCCGCCGGATCAACATTGCCCTTATAATATTTCAACTCCTCCGTGGCACAGACTGACTCTGCATAAGCCGCATCACCTTCCTCACATTCCAAAGCGACCCTACGGCTCCCATGAACCGTTATGGTCCCCTTGTAACCCGGCATCTTGAGCTGCAAGTAGATATAACAAGGCCGCGCCATGAACTTGGCGTAAGCCGTCCGGCCAAACAAGGCGTGATACGGGCTCCGGATCTTCACCACCTCAAATGTTAGCTTTTCCGACCGGGAGTCGTGCTCGTCCCCAAAGGCCACATCCAGGGCTATCTTACCAACAGGATATGCAGATTTGCCAGGCACCACACCATGGAACACCGTATTCGACGGTCTGAGATCTTTGTCTGTTAAACCCATGCGGCGAAATGTCTCATAGTACAATATGTTAATACTGCTTCCTCCATCCATGAGTACCTTGGTGAATTTATAACCCCCCACCTGACGGTCTACCACTAATGCTAGCTGGCCCGGATTATCAATCCGGGGCGGGTGATCCTCTGCTCCACACAATAGGCTGCTCCGACCAGTGCAAGTAACGTGGTAAGGCCGGTTCAACAGAATTCACCGCGCGCCTGTGGAGCTTTCGGTCACGTTTATCCAAACTAGTTGTGAAAACATGATATTGCCCATTGCTCAACTGCTTTGGCTGGCTCTGATAACCTGAATGCTGCTGCTGCCGGCTGTTCTGATTATTCTGGCTATTGTGACTGCCCTGATTGAAACCTGAACCGGAAGCTCCATCGTGACCCGGACCGTGTAATCCAGATCCTGAACCGCCACCTGACCCATGGTCATACCGGAAGGCATTAGAGTTTTTAAACTCCTGCATGATATAACAATCTTTCCAAAGATGGTTAGCTGGTGCCTCCTTCGTCCCGTGCTTCTGGCAAGGCTGATTCAACAAATAGTTCAAACGGCTTGCGTTAGGATTGGGAGCCCCATTACGATTTGCCGCTTTACCTCTGCGCCGCTGCCCCCTGTCCTGTGCATCAGTGTTGGCCACAAAGTCCATGCTGCCATCCGCTTTGCGCTTGCCTCCGTTTCCATGACCCGCTAGTTTGTACTGCTGCTGTTTGGAGTTGATGTTCTTCTTTCCCTTCCCTGCTTCATCATCATTAGGCTCGGGATCCTTGGTACTGTCCGAATCGGCATACTTCACTAAAGGGGCCATGAGGGTTCCCATGTCATTATAGAACCTCTTCATGCGTCCCAACTTCAATTTTAGAGGCTCAAACCGGCAGTTGCCCTCCAGAGTTAAGATCGCAGAGTCGGCATTAATCCTGTCAGATGAGTGCAAAATTTCCGAAACGCGGCGCACCCAACGGGTCGTTGATTCTCCTTCCTCCTGGACACAAGCCGCCAGATCTACTATGGACATGGGCTGCTTACAGGTATCATTGAAATTCTGTATAAACCGGGCCTGCAACTGGGCCCATGAGCTGATAGAAATGGGTGGTAGGCTCTTTAACCAAGTACGAGCCGTGCCCTCGAGCATCATGGTGAAATATTTTGCACATGCGGCCTCATCCACGTCCAGCATTTCCATGGCCATCTCATAACTCTCTACCCATGCTTCAGGGGGTAAATCAGCGGTGTAATTCGGCACCTTGCGTGGACCCTTGAAACTTTGGGCAGGCGCACATTACGTAAAGCTGGGGTTAAGCAAGGCACTCCCAAAGCGGATGTGATTCCTGGTCCGGCAAAGGTTGTAGAACGAACCGGTGTAAGTTGGCCCGCATTGTCCTGTGCTGCTAACTCGGCCTCCCTTTGTGCCCGGGCCCGGTCCACCACATCCCGAGCATCGCCAACACCACCTGCCGGGTCATTACCACGGGCCGTTTCACGGCCTCGCGCATTGCTTGATATGGCCGGTTCATCCATGCGCCTGCTATAGCTCCGGCTCGGACGGGGCGTAGAATGAATCCGATCACGACTGTACGAGTATGCCTCCTGCTGAATCAGCGCAGTCCGGAGAAGCTCCTTAACCCGGCGCGTTTCTATCGCTTGCGGAGAATCCCCTTCGACTGGGATGGCCTCTAACCGTGCAGCGGCCACAACAAGGTTGTCCATAGGATTCGAATAATGACCCGGGGGCGTCTGGACCGGCGGAGGAACCGCAATGTTTTGGTGAGGAGGTTCCATCAGGCGAGGTTGGCCCGTCACCCCTGGCCCTAGTGCCTCAATCCGGTTTGTCTCCGGGCACTGCGGCGGATTACTGGGTCCAGCTCCTGGAGTGCGAAAGAGATTTCGGGGGTCAAACCCTAATGGCAGGCGTGATCTGTGCTTCCGCTTCAAAACCTCCTGTGATGCGTTCTGGTCAAGCATGAGTTTATAGGCCTGGGCGTCCAAAGCGGCCCGCTCTGCTGCCATCCGGTCTTTTTCTGCTGCCAGATCCGCTTTGGCTTGCACGATCTGTTCTCTCACCTTCACAATTTCTGCATTATGGGCCTCCTGATCCGCCGGATTGTCCTCTGCCATAAGCGCGGCTAGTGCATCAAACAGCTCAGATAGAACTTGAACCGGCGGGTGCATAAGGCCTCCAGACCCTACTGCTGCTGATCCGAAAAGCATTGCTGCGGCGGTCGAAGAGTGATTCGCCGCCTGTGTGCCGGCCATGAATATTCCAACCCGGTTGACCTGGCCCGGGGGGTCCGGAATACTGTCGCCATCGGAACAACCTCTAATCTGGTCGTCTTGCAATTGGTATAGCGATTCGGTCTCTCCGGTCGAGGACTCGTCATCAGAATAGACGACGGTCTCACTACCGTGTTCTGATTCAGTCTCTCCGGTCGAGGACTCCAACGAAGACATGCTTCACGGCCGGTTTAGCCCAGGTAGATCTCGCACGCTGAGCCGTCTCGATGGGGTTAGTGCAGATGTCCGGCTCAGGCCCAGGCTCACCGATTTTGCCAAGGAAAATGTGTATGCCACCAAAGGGGACCCGGTACCCGTACTCGATCGAATCGGCCTCAGGACCCCATCCTCCATCGTCGATGTAGATCCTGCCCCGACGACTCTTGGTCATCCGGCCCACAACATAGCCTTCGAGTCCCTTGAGCTTGCCCTCCAAGATCGTCAAACCATCGTGCGATAGCCCCACGGTGGGCGCCAACTGTCGTGGATTTGTCACGGCAGATGTCCTAGCGAAAGGACTTAGTCGTGGAGCCATCGCTACGAGTTTACTTGAAGGGGTTAAAACGGACACAAAGACACGAGGGTTTTATACTAGTTCGGCCCCTTTGATGAAGGTAAAAGCCTACGTCTAGTCTTGATGGAATTGATATGATCTCGATGGCTAGGGAGCAAACAAGCTTCGCCTAGGCTCGAGTTGTGGTTATCTCTCTCCTGAACCGCCACCGGGTCGTCCCCTTATATACACGGGTGACGCCCGTCGGTCCATAGAGTCCTAACAGGTTCATACTCGTATTCCGGTTGGTATCTCCCTATTCCTTACTTACAATACAAGTCATACGTCATGCCGGTTTGCGGCTACATGCTCTAACCGACTACAGGCCTTGGGCTTTCATCTGTTTACGCCACTAATGAAGTTAACCCGTCCCAAGTAGGCCGTTTTACGCCTAGTGGTAATATCCCCAACACATATCAAGGTAGGAATCACATACATGGCTCAATCAACTCCTACACATGCTAGTGGGTTTCATCTAGTTACTGTGCTAATGACAGGTCATGCAGAGGATAAGGGTTCAACTACCGTAGCACACAGCAGTTTGTATCGCGTTGTGTTAATGCAGTAAACAAGAGCAGAAGCAAGAACATGGGTGTGTATCGGAATGATCAATGGTTGCTTGCCTGTTGTAGTGGTAGTAGGGTACTGCCCTTCAGACGGATACTCGGGGTTATCCTCGGAGGCAGAACCGACCACAAAAGATACACCGAACATAATCAACACATGACAATATGCAACGGTATGATGCATGGTATGACATGGCAAAATGAATGCGTCATGGCCTAATGCAAGCTAAAACAGGATGGAATGAACTCATTTGAATCAAAGATTCAAATGTTAGCTCATTTAACATGGCCTTATTAGTGTATTATCTTATTCTGCTTAAATAGCAAGGTTAACTTGTTTTGTCATGCATGAAACCATTACAGATGGATAGATTGAATTTTTCTGATCATTTTTCATACATAAATCTTTGCATTTGGAGCTATGTTTGATTTTCTATGATTTTTAGAAGTTTTGGCTATTTTCTGAAATTTCCTATTAAAGAATAAATCCAGTAATTGAATTAATGCGACTGCATGACATAGGTGTGACGTCAGCGGTCAACTGGGTCGGCCAGGTCAAACCTGACTGGTGGGCCATGTCTTTCAGTGACTTAGCTAATTGACAGAATTAAATTAACACTAATTAGCTGTCAGTGGGGCCTGGGCCCACATGTTAGTGACTAAACTAATTAAAATTAGTTAAAACTAATCCTAAATTAATTAGCAGACCGGCCCCACCTGTCATAGACTCAGAGGGGTCAACCTGGGCCCACACAGGGGTCAAACAGAGTCAAACTCGCCGGCGTCTAGCCGCCGGTAAGGCCAGACGCGGTGGAGCAGTGCGGGATTTGCACTCCGGCGACCAAATGGGTGGCGGAGACTATTTACGTGATGCGGGGAGGAAGCCGCGTCGAGTGGTGGCAGTGGGTGGAGCTGGGGTGGCCGGAAACGTCGCCGGCGACGAGTTTGGCGGCGGCCGGAGCTCGGGTGAGGTCGAGCTAGTCGCTAGGGGGCACGGCGAGGGGCGTGCGGGGGTGCTACGGGCTCCTGCGAGTGCATGGAAGACGAAGGCATGCTCCGTGGCGTCCCAACTTGGCTATGGCCACGACAGCGACGTGCGGTGGCGGTGGCGAGCTTCGGCTTTGATGGCAGAGGTGGTCAGAGGACGTGGACGAGCGTAGGGAGAGGGGGAAACGGTGGCGGAGCTCACAGCGGTTGCAGGGAGCGAACGGCGTGCTCGGGGAAGGGCTGGAGCGAGCGGGGAGGCGAAGGGGATCTTCGGTGGCTGGAGTTTAGGACGAGCTCGGTGCAGCGTCTCCGGGGCGAGCGAGCGCTCGGGGCTCGGCCTACTTGATGTAGCCGACGACGGCGGAGCTTCCTGGCATGACGGGGCAACGAATGGACAGCGGTGGCTGCGGTGAAGCTTGTCGGCGGCGACGGCTGCGATCGGCAGGAAGATGGGGAGAGAGCCAGAGAGGGGGAGAGGCCACGGGGAGAGTGGGAAGAAAGTGAGGGAGACGTGGGGGTCGGCGTGGCACTCGTGGAAGCCTCCAGGGCGTCGGCGGAAGCAGGAGGTGGCCAGCGTGTGTGCGCGGGCGCCGGCCACGCGCTCCTCGTCCTCCTGGCGAGAGGAGGGTTACGACTGGCATGAGCCAGGGGACTGGGCCGAGCCGGGTGGGCTGGTGGGCTTCGCCAGGTAAGTCCCTGTTCTTTCTCTCCTTTTATGATTATTTTATTATTTATTATTTCTGTACCTTTAGGGCTTTATTAAAAATGCCAGGGCATTACCAAAAATCATAAAATTAGTCATGGCCACTGCTTAGAATATATCCAACAACAAACATTTTAGTTTATGATTATTTCAGCATTTAAAATATTTTATAGCATTTAAATGCCCATATGCAAATACCATAAGGATTAATCCACTGACCTTTGATGTCCTAGAAAAATGTGCACCATTTTTGTCAAAGGTTTTAACCCAAAACAAAAAGGGTGGGCTTTTTAGAAGGCATTTCAGGTTCATTGGAAAAGTTTTTACTAAACCCTAGTTGTTCCAGGGGGGTGCTGGGGGTTCTGTCTTCCGCATTTCAAATTTAAGAGGAATTTAAACCTGATGCACACTCTAATGCTTGAACTAGCTAGGGTGTGACAGATGACGAGTCCGCCGCACCGTCGTTGCGCGGTGGCATCTCCGGCCTAAAGTTGGATGGCCACTGCACCCGCTGCAGGGCGGGGGCCAGGGCTCGGAGCCCCCTGGCCCCGTTGTCAGCGCTCACCGTCGGAGTCGGCAGCAGGCGCCTGCCATGTGGGTGAAGCGCAGTGGCGAAGGAGCGCAGATCGATGGAGGGGAAGCTATGGCGTACCCCTACCTGGCGCGCCAAATGTCGAATGTGGGGTTCCGGCTAACCCTTAAGTTTCGAACACTGGGGTGCGCACGAAGTCTTTTCCTCCCACCGATCTATGCCCTAGCTCGCTAAGATCTCACCGACGAACTTGACGAACTCGCAACACAAAAAGACACAAGATTTATACTGGTTCGTGCCACCATTGTGGTGTAATACCCTACTCTAGTGTGGCGGTTGATTGCCTCTAGGGCTGATGATGAACAATACAATGGGAAGAACAGCCTCCCGAGGTTGAGGTGTTCTTGTGCTTGGCTAACTTGTGTGGTTCTGGATGGTCTAAAATGGCCCTCCCTTGCCTATGGTGGTGGCTAGTCCTACTTATAGAGGCCCTGGTCCTCTTCCCAAATATTGAGCGGGAAGGGAGCCAACAACGCGGGCAAATTTGAAGGGGGGCAGCTAGTACAAGTTATCCTGACAAAGGAGGTCTCCGCCTGTGAAAGGCTCTGGTGGTGATGCCGTCTTGGGCTCCATGATGACCTCCGTCTTGCCATCCTTCTGGTCCTGGTCTTGTTGCACCGATATAGCAACCTTTTCCTGATGCCTCGGTACTCCTCGCCTGTGCAGGCCTCCTTAGCACCAAAGAGGAAACAAGGGCGCTGCGCGCGCTGGCGCCCGCCTGGTGCCAATCGTCATGGCTCACGTCACAAGAGCCTCATGAGTGTCAGGACCCCGATTCCAAGTCACATCGACCTAGCCGGTAACACTTCATATCAGTTTGCGGCCTCACGCACGGCATTCCCACGGTGTCGCCTTACCATGGCCTGGGACCATTTGCGCCTTTTGGCTCACGTATATGATAGTGTCACTAGCATCCATATGATAGGGAACCCGGGCCGACATGGCTAGTCGTGAACCCAAAGTGGCACCAACCTATGGGGACAGGAATACATGAATCACATCGAGCATGTCGGTCAGCAGCGTGTGAATCCAGGCTGTAGCACTGGAAAAACAGGACTCCGGGAACCCGGGCTGTAGCAGGCTAGGCAGGACTCCGGATGTCACCGCGTGACATTTCCCCGAAGGGATAGACACATGAACGATGTGAAACACATGCCGGGAATTCAAGTGTCCTGAGCAGTAGTGCTGGGCTAACATTACTCCGGTGAACCGGGATGTAGCGGACTACTATGGCTCATGGAAGCACTAGACTACATTTCCCCATAAGAGAGGCTGCCAAGGATAAACAACTAGATTGTCGGATCCCACACATACCAAGCATTTCAATCATACACAGAATATGCTCGATATGTGTAAATACAGCATGGCATCACAACATAACTCCACAACTCAAGTATTTATTCAATAGGCTCCGAGGAGCGAGATATTACAAACATGGGTCTCATGACCCAACAATGATAGCATACAAATCAAGGCACAACCTGAAGCTTAACATGTCTGAGTACAGACATCTACAAATGAAAAAGGCTAAGAAGCCTGGCTATCTACCAGATCCTGCCGAGGGCACAAGATCGTAGCTGAGGTATCAAGCTAAACGTCGAAGTCCACGCGGAACTACTAGCGAGACTGAAGTCTCTCTGCAAAACATAAATTAAGCAAACATGAGTACAAAGGTACTCATCAAGACTTACATCAGAACTAGCTACATATGCATCGGTATCAACAAGGGGGGGGGGGTGGTGGAGTTTTAGTGCAGCAAGCCAGCTTTGACTCAGTGGCTAACCTGAACTACGACTGCAAGCAACTCTTTTGAGGTGGCGCACACGAGTCCACATATTCACCATTCAATACACCACTATGGATCCGCTCCCGTCTCCCTACGAGAAGGCCATCCATAGAACTCACACTTATCTTGCGAGTTTTAGAGTATCCACTTTCACTTGTCTATGAAATGTTATAGGCAACCCAGAAGTCCTTTACCGCAGACACGGCTATTCGAATAGATCATTTATAACCCTGCAGGGGTGTACTTCTTCACACACGCTCTTGCCACTTACCACCATGTACACATCGTGTATCTCGGCAACCTTCAAGCGGAAGCCTGGCGAGGGAGTCGGCCACGACCGGACTAACCACACAAGTCTCTAGTCCAGGTTTATCGCCTATTCGGGTTCCATCCGCGAGGAGCTCCGGCCGGAGTTTCTCTCACATCCCCAAACGATGTGTGCGGGGTTCCCGAGACACCAAACGGGCGCCCGGTACACCATGCCATGGTGTATCGACCGCATCATAGCCCACCCCTAGGGTCAGCGGTACGCACGGCCGCGAACACATATCCTACAAACACCAGAAAATAGTTGCAACTCCTGGACAGAGGACAAGGGCAGTTAATAAGTCGAGAGGGTCCATTGGTTTTGGGCCCAATGCGTGGTAGTAGCTGTTCATGGATCACAAACACAAAACTTAGTTCCTAAGAACGGTTTCAATGGGACAACCCACCATGTACTCCTACATGGCCTCTCACCGCTACCTTTACCAAATTGTGTTCACACACTTAGCTCACACACAGTAGGACATGTTCATCACTGTTCCAATTCATCCCCGATGAATCAGACCTGAGTCAACTCTAAGAAGTAGCAGTCATGACAAATAAGCATGAATGTGTAGGCACATCAGGGCTCAAACAACTCCTACTCATGCTAGTGGGTTTCATCTATTTATTGTGGCAATGGCAGGTCATGCAGAGGAAAGGGGTTCAACTACCGCAACATGTAACAGTTGAATTGTTGTTGTCTTAATGCAGTAAAAGAGAGCAGGAGCGAGAGAGTGGGATTGTATCGGGATGAACAAGGGGTTTTTGCTTGCCTGGCACTTCTGAAGATAACATTGAGTCTTCATCAGTGTCAACGATCACAGCGTTGGAGCAGCGTCTACCGAGAGGGGACAATTACCGGCAAACAGGGAAGGACACAATCAATGCAATGCAACAATATGATGCATGAATGTGACATGGCAATATGCTGTTGATTGGCCTAATGCAACTAGCAACAAGTTAAATGGAGTTGGTTTGAACACTAGGTTCAAATTCAAACTCCATAGGTGCTTTATTAAATGCCATTTATTTGAATTGTCCTAAACATAGGATATAAATTTCTCTAACATGCATGAAAACGCCATAAACAGATTCTTTGGATTTTTCTGATCATTTTTCATATATAATTTGTTTCATTTGGAGTTATAGATAATTTTCTATGATTTTTAGAAGTTTTGGGCATTTTCTGGAATTTCCTGAATAAACTAAAATCCAGAAAATGATTTATAGCGTCAGCATTACGTCATGCTGATCTCAGCAGGTCAACAGGCGCCGCCCAGGTCAAACCTGACCAGTGGGACCCACTGGTCAGTGACCCGGTGCTAGTTTGTCTCACAGACAGGTGGGGCCAGTCAACGGTGAAGTTAGCGGGTCAACTGACGTGCGGGGTCCACTGTGTTTAAATAAAACTAAGCAGAAATTAAACTGGTGTAAGTTAAGGGCGTGGGGCCCAGTAGTCAGTGAGAGAGGGGGTTAGTTAGCCCAGTCATTAGCAGTTAATGATGTTGCCACGTCGGCTCGCTGGCGTTCAGCCACTGGCGACCATTTGCCGTGGCGGACGTGCGTCGGAAAAGCGCCAGGGGCCGTGGTTTGTTGTCCAGAAAGCATCGGGCAGAAGCCCTTGCTCGGGCGCATCCAATGGGCTAGACAGGGGGTCGCGGAGCGGCTAGAATCTCGCCGACGACGAGCTTTGGCAGCGGCGCAGCTACGGGTGTGCACGGGCGCGGCATGGCGGAGCACGGGGAGCTCAACCAAAGGCATAGACGGCGTCGTGGGGTCACCAGGAGCACATCTATGCCACTAGGGCGAGCAAGCGAATCTCGGGAGCGCGTGGCTCAACGTCCATGGCGGACGGCGGCTCCGGTTACTCATGGGGCAGTGGCTACGGAACGAAAACGACGACGTGGTTAAGTGGGAAAGGTCCGGGAGCTCACAGCGATCATGTAGGGAAGATCAGCGAGCTCGGGGAGGCGCCGGAGCGAGCGGGGCAGCGAGAAGGATCTCCGGCGTCCGATGGCGAGGATGATGATGATGGCGTCGCTTAGGGCGCTCCGCAGGTGCGTGCTTCGTCTTGGGGCTTCGTGGCGTCGAGGCGGAGCCTCTAGACAGCACAGAGAAGCAAGGGGGAGGCGATGGCCGCGGTTGCGCTTGTCGGCGGCGACGACAGCGCTCGGTGGTCGCGTGGGAAAGAGGCAGAGGAGGGAAGAGTGCTCGAGGGGGAGAGAGGAGAGGTGCAGGCGGTCGAGGGGAAGTGCGTGGCACTCAGGGACGACTCCAGCAGCGGCAAGCAGGCAGGAGGTGGCCGTGCGCGTGCCGGCGTGCGGTGGCCACGCGCCTCGGTCCTTCTGGCGCAGGAAGGAGAAGACACGGGAGCCCCTGGTGGGCTGCGCCGCCAGCTGGGCCACTAGGTGGGCTGGAACGCCAGGTAAGTTGGCCCAGATAGTTCTCTCTCCCTCTCTGATTTCTGTTTTAATTTGGTTTTCTATTATTCTGTAGTCTTTAGGGCTTTATTAAAAATACATAGACACTTCCAAAAATCATGAAACTACTCATGATCACATTTTATTTTATGATTATTTGAGCATTTAAAATATTTAATAGCATTTAAATGCCCAAATGCAAATAGAGTATGATTTAATCCAGAGCCCAAATATGTCATGCAAAAATGTGCATCACCTCTGGTTACCGTTTCTAGCTTTTTCCAAGAATGATGAACATTTTTTTAAAGCCATTTGGATTTACTGGAAATATTATGGTTGAACCTAGTGAATTCCTTTAATGCTAGGGTTTAGGCAATCCCCATTTCAAGTTTCTTTCAAAGTTTAAACATGATGCACACGTGAAGTTACCCTAGTGCAATGCGAGAGGCTAGGGATGTGACAACTCACCCCCACTCAACAAGAATCTCGGCCCGAGATTCAAGACGTGAAGTAAGAAGGAAGAGGGGGCACAAGACCAACACGATCTTCACGATCCAGGTTGCACCTCAAAAGGTTGTTGATTGGTTGCATACGTTGATCTTGACATCCTCGCTTTTGAGATCTTCATCCATGCATGACGACAGAAAGAAACTATACTAAGATTGATCTTCTTGAAGATCGAGCTATACAAGATCCAATCGCAGAATGAGATGTTGAAACATCTTGAGTTGAGACACAGAACACATCGAGAGGGATGGAAGAACAAACGACGGGGTTTGATTTGTGGGAAGCAATTCCATGCTTAGAAAGATGGTGGATGGTCTCAAGGTGGCGAGGAAATAATTGCCATGATCCCGTAATGGGACACCTTGGGAAAGGTGACTCGTTGGATTGTTCCCTTAAGTGGCAAAAGAATTACTTTTGATCCATAGATCATTGAAACTCTTCATACCAACTTAAAGCAATTTTCAATTGATCGTTTGAAAGAGCTCGAAGAAATGGCATACCCTGACTAGAATAGATGATGTGGACTACCTTGTTGAGGACAACGCAATGGATGACTTTTGCTGATCACCGGAAATGGATGATACCCATGGTAAGTCGACCTTTGAAGATGATCCTGGACAACTACTACTGAGGTGCAAGCTGGGAACAAAATGCAAATGTTGGGAATGATTCTGGTAACTGGGGCAAAACTCAACAGTCGAGAGTGTTTCCAATGTTTCAATGGTTATAGAATCATCGAAGAAACTGGGAGCACAAGGATTCCTAAGGAACAACTTCTATAATAAGTCGCACGAAATCCTCATGGAAAAATGGGCAAGATACTATAATGACAGATCTTCCGGCTAGGTGTGTCGGCCAGAACATCAACCCTGTTGGGACCTACATCATAGATCCTAGAAAAGTTCCAACCATCATATCTGCCTGAGATTCAGATCTGGTTGGTAATAGGATATTTCAGACAGCATGTCTAGAAAAGAAAGTTTGCAACGCAAACCGACGAGATGACGTTGTGAGATTCTCAGAAAATGAACTACGATAGTAAGCTCCAAAACATGAGCCGGTTTTGCTACAAACCTGTGAACACGCTGTCCTAGACAAGCATGACCACATAGTAGTCTTATAATAAAACACTATCGAGTCCAGATGGGGAACCATCATCGAGGATATCAAAGTCCTTTCGTAAGTCTAGCTCTTAAGAGGAAACTTCTTCTCCTTGAACAAATCAATCAGTGGCTTGGTGTGCTAGGGATTCACATAGAATGAAGGTTGCAAGTCTCCAGACCACAGAATACTTCGCACATATGCATGACTGACTTGGGATGATTCCATAGAAAGCTAAACAAACTTTCCCAAATTCATGGCGTCAACTTGCTTCAAATGCACGTGAACTAGAGGAAGTCACTTCTTATACCAAACATATGCTTCATGAGCTAGCATGAAGAAATGCTTTCAAAGTTTCCAACACTAGCTTAATGTTCAACATGAATCATGGATAAGATGAAAATATTGTCGATGGGCTCAACAACAGGTCATCCAGATTTTCGTGAAGATGGAATTCCATAATTATGTGAACAAGGTGATAGGATTGGTCAGACCCAAAAAGATATAACGGTGTATGCTCGAGGAAACCCACGAGTAAGACAACATTATGAACATCGTTGGTTCTCATTTGACTTGACGATAGCCCACATTCAAATCAAGGTTTGGACAAGACGATAGATTCAACAACCGATCCCGAGGAACAATCAATTAAAATATCATCTTTCTTCAACACACACACAAGGATATCCCTTGGAATGAACTGAGCCGGACAAGCTTTCATTTTCCAACTCTCCAAGTTGTTGTTCAGCTTAACCAACTAGCTCAGGGTATCCAACACAGATTCTTGGAGAAGGGGTGGTTTACAAGAAACCAACTTGATCACGAGCTCAACATAATAGTCAGGGGGCAACCTGGTGATACTTCCGAGGAAATATTCAGAAATAACGAACCACCGATATGTTTCTAAGCTCGGGAACAATCTTGCTTTTTAGAGCAAGACGATATAATCAACAGAGCGAGGGACTGACACAATCCTAACTCATTGATCGAAGAGTGCACCAGGAAAAATGGACTAGGTAGCACAATCTATCTTAGAATGATGATTCAATAACCAACACGCTAAGAATGAGAATATTGCCCATTTACTACCAAGCAACTAGTTGTTAGGAGTATTGATTTCACACATCACGGTTCACTTGTCCGTATTCCGGTTACAACAAGACGGAACCAATGAATGAACAATGATGGCAAGAAGTATCACTAAATCAAGAATTCATAGGAGGTGGTACAATTGTCATGACATTCTTGACATAAGATGGTAATACTCCAGGGTAGAACAGAACAAAAGCTGGATTGGCATTTTGATCTGTGGGATACAACTACTTTGACCCAATCCTAGAAATGGATGAGGTATTGGAGTTTGTTTCTCCTAGTCATTCTGGAATAGAATGGCTTAACGGACCACGAGAATAATAAACATCGATAACACAGATGCACAATTACTCCTGACTATCAATTGATAGACGATGGTCAAAATATAAATGAAGAGGGACAACTCAAGAGGACATATATCTTTCGGAGTTGTGGATGCATAGATTAAAATGTCGAACCAAGTTCAACAGGTTTCTTCCAGATAACCCATGCAGAAAGGTAGATCTGGCATAATCACAATTATGAATGGAGAACTCCTCAAGGGTACTCTGATTGTGATATTTTGGTTCAAAGAACTTCTGCCTTAATGGTTCATGGTATTTGGAAGAAGGAAATACCACGGACCTCGAGGACTGTCGCAAGGTTACTAATATCCTAAAGGAACTAGCAACACTATCAACATGAGGTAAGTAGGGTGAATCTCGGGTTCAAGAACCCATGAATAGAGTACCTGCTACTACATGGCATCACGGGATGCTTTCGAGAATAGTGGCCAGAATCACACACTGGGGATACAAAACATGGCTAGATCACTAGGTGACACCCTAAAACACCTAGGGCCATAAAAAAGTACCTCAACTCACCTATTAGTGTGATTAATCAGGCCCAATTGGACATCAGGAATAGGAGGAAGGGGTTTGCAAATGCATCAGACTACTTAGAAACCTGGGATGACTCGGACAGCATAACGGCTGTAAATGCTCAAAAAGATTTGAGACATCCTGCAAAATGGCGGCATAACCACTCAACATCATAATATCAAGGTTTCGAGACTAATTATGAACACACGGAAGTACTGGAAACTGAACTGCGGCATGAATCCATCAATCCTATAAGTCAACGGGTTAGTAACACGTCATCCTGATAGATAGATGAGAAAGCCTAGTTTCTTAACCCCGTAGAAAAGAAGAGGTTGACTCAGATCAGAAGGACATAAGGTAAAGGAGTAAAAAGAGCCTTATGTTCCCTTCCCCAATCAATTCCCTTATATAGCTAAAGCATTTCTAGACTCAACTTCGACCAGTTTGGCTTGGCAATCCTACAGGCAGTCAGGCTCTGATACCAAAGCTGTCAGGACCCCGATTCCAAGTCACATCGATCTAGCCCGTAACACTTCATATCACTTTGTGGCCTCACGCACGGTATTCCCATGGTGTCGCCTTACCATGGCCCGAGACCGTTTGCGCCTTTTGGCTCCCGTATATGATAGTGTCGCTAGCATCCATATGATAGGGAACCCGGGCCGACATGGCTAGTCGTGAACCCAAAGCGGCACCAACCAATGGGGACAGGCATACATGAATCACATCGAGCATGTCGGTCAGCAGCGTGTGAATCCGGGCTGTAGCACTGGGCTAACAGGACTCCGGGAACCCGGGCTGTAGCAGGCTAGGCAGGACTCCGGATGTCACCGCGTGACATTTCCCCAAAGGGACAGACACAGGAACGAAGTGAAACACATGCCGGCCAGTCAAGTGTCCTGAGTAGTAGTGCTGGGCTAACAGGACTCCGGTGAACCGGGTTGTAGCGGACTACTATGGCACATGGAAGCACTAGAGTACATTTCCCCATAAGAGAGGCTGCCAAGGATAAACAACTAGATTGTCGGATCCCACACATACCAAGCATTTCAATCATACACACAATATGCTCGATATGTGTAAATACAGCATGGCATCACAACATAACTCTACAACTCAAGTATTTATTCATTAGGCTCCAAGGAGCGACATATTACAAACATGGGTCTCATGACCCAACAATCATAGCATACAAATCAAGGCACAAGCGGAAGCTTAACATGTCTGAGTACAGACATCTACAAATGAAAAAGGCTAAGAAGCCTGACTACCTACCAGATCCTGCCGAGGGCACAAGATCGTAGCTGAGGTATCAAGCTAAACGTCGAAGTCCACAAGGAACTACTAGCGTGACTGAAGTCTCTCTGCAAAACATAAATTAAGCAAACGTGAGTACAAAGGTACTCAGCAAGACTTACATCAGAACTAGCTACATATGCATCGGTATCAACAAGGGGGGGGGGGTGGAGTTTTGACTGCAGCAAGCCAGCTTTGACTCAGTGGCTAACCTGAACTACGACTGCAAGCAAATCTTTTGAGGTGGCGCACACGAGTCCACACATTCACAATTCAATACACCACTATGGATCCGCTCCCGTCTCCCTACGAGAAGGCCATCCATAGTACTCACACTTATCTTGCGAGTTTTAGAGTATCCACTTTCACTTGTCTATGAACTGTTATAGGCAACCCAGAAGTCCTTTACCGCGGACACGGCTATTCGAATAGATCATTTATAACCCTGCAGGGGTGTAATTCTTCACACACGCTCTCGCCACTTACCACCATGTACACATCATGTATCTCGGCAACCTTCAAGCGGAAGCCTGGCGAGGGAGTCGGCCACGACCGGACTAACCACACAAGTCTCTAGTCCAGGTTTATCGTCTGTAGTCCAGGTTTATCGCCTATTCGGGTTCCATCCGCGAGGAGATCCAGCCGGAGTTTTGCTCACAGCCCCAAACGATGTGTCCAGGGTTCCCGAGACACCAAACAGGCGCCCGGTACACCGTGGCACGGTGTATCTACCACATCATAGCCCACCCCTAGGGTCAGCGCTACGCACGGCCGCCAACACATATCCTACAAACACCAGAAGCTAGTTGCAACTCCTGGACAGAGGACAAGGGCAGTTAATAAGTCGAGAGGGTCCATTGGTTTCGGGCCCAATGCGTGGTAGTAGCTGTTCCTGGATCACAAACACAGAACTCAGTTCCTAAGAACGGTTACAATGAGACAACCCACCATGTACTCCCACATGGCCTCTCACCGCTACCTTTACCAAATCATGTTCACACACTTAGCTCACACACAGTAGGACATGTTCATCACTGTTCCAATTCATCCCTGATGAATCAGACCTGACTCAACTCTAAGCAGTAGCAGGCATGACAAATAAGCATGAATGAGTAGGCACGTCAGGGCTCAAACAACTCCTACTCATGCTAGTGGAAAGGGGTTCAACTACCGCAACATGTAACAGTTGAATCGTTGTTGTCCTAATGCAGTAAAAGAGAGCAGGAGCGAGAGAGTGGGATTGTATCAGGATGAACAAGGGATTTTTGCTTGCCTGGCACTTCTGAAGATAACATTGAGTCTTCATCAGTGTCAACGATCACAACGTCGGAGCAGCGTCTACTGAGAGGGGACAATTATCGGCAAACAGGGAAGCACACAATCAATGCAATGCAACAATATGATGCATGAATGTGACATGGCAATATTCTGTTGATTGTCCTAATGCAACTAGCAACAAGTTAAATGGAGTTGGTTTGAACACTAGGTTCAAATTCAAACTCCATAGGTGCTTTATTAAATGCCATTTATTTGAATTGTCCTAAACAGAGGATATAAGTTGCTCTAACATGCATGAAAATGCCATAAACACATTCTTTGGATTTTTTTGATCATTTTTCATATATAATTTGTTTCATTTGGAGTTATAGATAATTTTCTATGATTTTTAGAAGTTTTGTGCATTTTCTGGAATTTCCTGAATAAACTTAAATCCAGAAAATGATTTATAGCATCAGCATTACGTCATGCTGACCTCAGCAGGTCAACAGGCGCCGAAGAGGTCAAACCTGACCAGTGGGACCCACTGGTCACTGACCCGATGCCAGTTTGTCTCACAGACAGGTGGGGCGAGTGAACAGTGACGTCAGCGGGTCAACTAACATGCGGAGTCCACTGTGTTTAAATAAAACTAAGCAGAAATTAAACTGGTGTTAGTTAAGGGCGTGGGGCCCATTAGTCAGTGAGAGAGGGGGTTAGTTAGCCCCGTCATTAGCAGTTAACGATGTTGCCACGTCGGCTCACCGGCGTTCAGCCGCCGGCGACCATTTGTCGCGGCGGACGTGCGTCGGGAAAGCGCCAGGGGCCGCGGTTTGTCGTGCAGAAAGCATCGAGGAGAAGCCCTTGCTCGGGCTAATCCAATGGGCCAGACAGGGGGTCGCGGGGCAGCCGGAATCTCGCCGGCGACGAGCGTTGGCGCCGGCGGAGCTACGGGTTTGCACGGGCGGGGCGTGGCGGAGCACGGGGATCTCAACCAAAGGCATAGACGGCGTCGTGGGGTCACCAGGAGCAGGTCTGTGCCACTAGGGCGAGCAAGGAAAGTGCGGGAGCGCGTGGCTCAACGTCCAAGGCGGACGGCGGCTGCGGTTACTTGCTGGGCAGTGGCTACAGAACGAAAATGACGATGTGGTTAAGGGGGAAAGGACAGGGAGCTCACGGCGATCATGTAGGGAAGGTGAGCGAGCTCGGGGAGGCGCCGGAGCGAGTGGGGCGGTGAGACGGATCTCCGGCATCCGACAGCGAGGATGAGGATGATGGTGTCACTTAGGGCACTCCGCGGGCGCGTGCTTCATCTTCGGGCTCCGTGGCGTCGAGGCGGAGCCTCTGGACAGCACAGAGAAGCGAGGGGGAGGCGATGGCCGCGGTTGCGCTCGTCGGTGGCGATGACAGCGCTCGGTGGTCGCGTGGGAAAGAGGCAGAGGAGAGAAGATTGCTCGAGGGGTAGAGAGGAAAGGTGCAGGAGGTCGAGGGGAAGTGTGTGACGCTCGGGGACAACTCCAGCAGCGGCAAGCAGGCAGGAGGTGGCCGTGCACGTGCCGGCGTGCGGTGGCCACGCGCCTCGGTCCTTCTGGCAGAGGAAGGAGAAGACACGGGAGCCCCTAGTGGGCTGGGCCGCCAGCTGGGCCACTAGGTGGGCTGGAAGGCTAGGTAAGTTGCCCCAGGTAGTTCTCTCTCCCTCTCTGATTTCTGTTTTAATTTGGTTTTCTATTATTCTGTAGTCTTTAAGGCTTTATTAAAAATACTTAGACACTTCCAAAAATCATGAAACTACTCATGATCACTGTTGGGAATATATCCTACAGTAAACATTTTAGTTTATGATTATTTGAGCATTTAAAATATTTAATAGCATTTAAATGCCCAAATGCAAATAGAGTATGATTTAATCCAGAGCCCAAATATGTCATGCAAAAATGTGCATCATCTCTGCTTACTGTTTCTAGCTTTTTCGAAGAATGATGAACATTTTTTAAAGCCATTTGGATTTACTGGAAATATTTTGGTTGAACCTAGTGAATTCATTTAATGCTAGGGTTTAGGCAATCCCCATTTCAAGTTTCTTTCAAAGATTAAACATGATGCACACATGAAGTTACCCTAGTGCAATGCCAGAGGCTAGGGATGTGACAATGAGGTTTGCCTCGCCTTGATATATCCGCTCCACGTGAACCTGCCCGACTAGGCCACTCTAGAGGAGGTCTTGTGTCATCTGCCTCGCGAGGCTTGGCCCCTCGCGAGGGTCTTGGATGCCATGTTGATGAAGATGGGTCGTACGGCCTGCTGGCTTAGCCACGCAATGGGCCGCAGGCAGGCATGTCTGGGGACCCCCGTTCCCAGAACGCCAACACCACCAGCCGGAGACCTTCAACCTCAAGACGCGAGTCGACACCAAGGCAGCACATCGCGCCCATCGCCTCCTGGAAGATCTCATGGCGAACTATGCTCCGCCCGCGCTCGAGCTTGAACGCTCGACCCGCCTCGTCCTCCACTTCGGGGGCTGCGCGGAGCGCCAAGTGGCGCACTGCCTCCCGGTAGGGGGCTGTGGGCTGACACTGCGCCTGACGCCAGCCCGTCGTCACGAGGAGACCAAGCTGATCGGGGCTCTCCGCTTGAAGAGGAACCAAAGATCAAAGTCATCCAGTGGCTGTTCATGAGCAAGGGAGGAGTCTTGGGCATGCCCGCCCAGCTCCACGCCAAACCATGGGGGAGGGGCGGCCAAAGTGCGGACTCAGCATGCCACGAAGGCGGGGACGCTCCCTGGACCGACCCTGCTCCAGAGGCAGCAGGCAGGCCAGGAATGCTCAAGGTCGATGGGGGAGTTGATGAAGGAGGAGGCTGCCTCTTGGAAGATGCAACAGCTTTAACGAAGGGAGCCCTGAAGGATAGACGTTAGGATAAGAATACCACACACAAGATGCTTACGCTTCAATGGCGATGTACTTTCGTCGCTTCAACGGCCCGAAGATATTGCTACCGCTGGGGGATCCATTCCTCTTGCGGAGCTCCTCGAAGTACACACACAGACTACCGAAGTGCTGGACGTGACGGCCAGTGCGCAGTAGAGCCGAAGAAGAACTGAGAGGGATGGCTTTAGGGGAGCCCGGTCGTGGCGAACAGCCCAGCGCCCTCTCGCTGCAACCTCCCGAGGCTCCTAGAGCCTCAGCCTTGGGAGCCGCACACCGCGGCTCCTCAACAACCGACGCCTCAGGAGGGGCGTCGCAGGCCCCCAAGGATGACACCCACGGATCACCACTCGGCTTGTGCTCCTCAGCACTCGAGCCGCCGGCCCCCGTCGGAGCTCGATCTCCCGCACCGTCACCTGGGGCGAGCTCGGCACCGACGGCAAGGAAGGGAACCACAACGACGGGGTTCTCTTGGGGCCCCACCAAGCCGATTGGGCGCAACCCCCACTCATCAAAGGAAGGCATGCTCGCGGCAAATGCGGCTTTATTCTCGAAGTGATACAATAGGCAGCTATTCTTGGGCATCTCATCCGGCGAAGGGACACCCGATAGGACCATGATCACTGTTTGTTGCGCTGCAAGATGAAGCCCCTTCTCCTGAAACCTCATGTTGTCCTGGCTGCGGAGCAAGTCCCACATCAGGCGGGAGTGGCGCTGAAGTGGAGCGACTCGATGCCTGACGAACTCCTTCACCATCATGGGCGCAGTAATGCCGAGGCCCTTCAACCACCTCCGCCTGGCCCAGACGGGGCAAGGCGGGGGCTCGTGAGCTTCTGATGGCCCCAGCCAGAGTTTGGAACAGCGGCCACGTCAGAACTTGGAGCAGAGGGTTGAGCGCGTCGGCGTCAACAAACACCCATCGTATACAGAACTCACTCGTAGATTGGGCGTCATCCCCGCGCCCGCCGTCGCAGCCATGGCCTGGAAGCCCACACACCCAAGCTCTGCCGGGGACTGGTGAGATGCAACGAGAAGAAGTGGCGGAGGAGTGCCATGGATGGAGCGATGCCCACCATGGCCTCGCACAAGAAGGCCAAGACGGCAAGAAGGGTCACAGATTGAGGGCCTCTATGAAGATCGGAACCTCGGTGACTGCCCAAGCCGTGCGAGCGCGAGACGCGGGCCAAGCCACCGTCTCTCCCCACTCGTTGAAACTGGAAGCAAGCATGGGGCGCACCTTGTCCATGGCCTCGTGATTGAGCACCCGAAGCTGGCCGAGTGCCGGCTCGAAGGATGGAGGCGTGGTTGGCAAAGACAGATGTTTCTTCCCCTTTTGGCTTGCTTCGGTGCCATGGCGGTGAAGCAGGCAAAGCGCAAGTCAGAATGGGAGGGCAGAGAAGGGCCTCGAGGAAGCAGGGAGATTGGAAGAGCCAGGCATGGTGAAGGAAGAATAACTGTGCAAGAGGCGGGGCCGCATAGCCACGCAGATTCAAGGGCAGCATGGCGATGCGGAGACGCCCACGTCCAATCAACCGCCACGCGTCAACCGAGGCCGCATGCTTTTGGGGCCCATGGTGCTCCGTAATTGGCCCTTGGCTTCGCCGCGAAGCCAAGCCCGAGCGCACCTTGGGCCCGAGGGCTACTGTCGGCGTCCTGGAAACAAGTGTCCCTAGATCTGCCTGCCTGTGGCCCACGGCGCGGCTACGCCAGCAGGCTGCATGGCCCGTCTTCATGAACAAGGCATCCAAGACCCTCGTGACGGGCCAAGCCTCATGAGGCGGACGACACAATACCCCCTCTGGAGTGGCCTAGTCGGGCAGGCTCACGAGGAGCGGAGATATCAAGGCGAGGCAAACCTCACGAGGCTCTCGTGACATCAGCCATGACGATCGACGCCAGGCGGGCGCCAGCGCACGCATCATCCTTGTTTCCTCTTTGGTGCTTAGGAGGCCAGCGCAGGCGAGGAGTACCGAGGCATCACGCAAAGGTTTCCATATCGGTGCAACAAGACCAAGACTAGAAGGACGGCAAGACGGAGGTCATCATGGAGCCCAAGACGGTGTCACCACCAGAGCCTTTTACAGGCGGAGACCACCTTTGTTAGGATGGCTTGTACTAGCTGCCCCCCTTCAAATTTGCCCGCCATTGTTGGCTCCCTTCCCGATCAATATTTGGGAAGAGGACCAGGGCCTATATAAGTAGAGATAGCCCCCACCGTGCAGGGAGGACGACAGAAGAGAACAAGGGACGAGAGCGGAAGGACGGAGAGAGACCACTCTCACCCACACAATTTAGCCAAGCACAAGAACACCTCAACCTGAGGAGGCTGTTCTTCCCCTTGTACTGTTCATCATCAGCCCAACAGGCAATCCACCACCACCACACTAGAGTAGTGTATTACACCACAACAGTGGCCCGAACCAGTATAAATCTTGTGTCCTTCTGTGTTGCGAGTTCGTCCGCGAGATCTTGGCGAGTTAGGGCGTAGATCGGTGGGAGAAAGAGACTTCGCGCGCACCCCAGTGTTCGAACCTTCAGGGTTTGCCGAAACCCCACATCCGAGAGGACTGAACAGTCCGATCTCCGGAGTATTCTGATTTTTGAAGCCTGGCGTCCGACTCTAAGTTCGGAGGACGAGGCGTGTCTTCTTGCCGGTAGGTATCCGACTTCTCGTGGTCGGATATCCGAACATAATTCGTCCTCAAGATAGAGGAAGGGTTATCTTGCTCCTCGACTACCGATATCTGGTGGGTGATCGGTGGAGAATTAATCTCTCTCTCGTCGGGTTTAAGCCCCATCCGACCGTAGTCTATAGTGACCCCCAAGGCGGCGATGCGATCTAGGAGTTTTTTCAAAGACGATAACTCCGTCAGATCCATCCGTTTGGCGTATTCAGAATCAACGCAGATACGTTTTTCGATGACTCGGGAGGTGATCCTTGTCGGCTCGAAGGCCGAGCGGGCGATCATGGTAAAACCACACAACTGGAGGGTTTGGCCTGAGGCCAGAGCTCCTTCGAAGGTAATATTTTCCTTGAGATAAGTCGAGGCATCAACCTCTACGATGACAGTACAGTGTAACTCTCAATGAAAGCACCAATGTCGGTGTCAAAACCGGCGGATCTCGGGTAGGGGGTCCCGAACTGTGCGTCTAAGGTTGATGGTAACAGGAGACAGGGGACACGATGTTTACCCAGGTTCGGGCCCTCTCTATGGAGGTAACACCCTACTTCCTACTTGATTGATCTTGATGAATATGATTATTACAAGAGTTGATCTACCACGAGATCGTAATGGCTAAACCCTAGAAGTCTAGCCTGTATGACTACAATATTCAGTATATCCTTTCCGGACTACACCCTCCGGTTTATATAGACACCGGGGGAATCTAGGGTTACATAGAGTTGGTTACATAAGATGGAATCTTCATAGTTGTTCGCCAAGTTTGCCTTCCACGCCAAGGAGAGTCCCATCCGGACACGAGTACAGTCTTCGGTCTTCATATCTTCACAGCCCATCAGTCTGGCCCATAGATACCAGGTCGGACGCCCAAGGACCCCTTAGTCCAGGACTCCCTCACCCATTGGTGTCGTTTCCCACCGACATCTCTGGCGCGCCAGGTAGGGGCTGCGTAGTTGTGGAAATCTGGTCTGGTTGAACCAGCGGCTTCATCGTGGTTGTCACTTCAAGGAATAAGGCGACCGAACAAGTGGCGTCCTCGGTGGACGCAGTGAATGCTCAAGCAGCGGTAGAAAAGCGAAGGCATGAAAAACTTTGAGTAATTCCTTTTTATATATATGGTTATTGGCCTCAATGATCTTGCCCTGTGTATGGAAAACCTGCATGTAATGGGGCCCTGCCACTATTAGCAACGCCCTCATTCTGTTTCGAGTCCCCTCAACAGTCCGAGCGGCTGCGTTGAGAATGGCAGTGTGACCTTCTACGATTGGCAACACTCTCGTTCTGTCTCGAGTCCGCTCGACGGCTTGAGCATCCTCGTTAAGAGCAGTGAGGTGGTTAGCCCGGCAGCAAGCATACCCGCCAGGCTATTGAGGATCTATCCTCAAGGCACCGCGACCTTGGTTTCCGCACCGGCAAGCCTACCCGATTAGTGTAGGGTGGACATACAAAGGGAGATCAAACGGGAAAATAACATGCATCGTTTTGAAATCACTGCAGAGTTATATTACATCATTTGTTGTTGTGGTTCTAACTAAAGATAAAAATTTTCTTGGTCATGAACCTGCAGCGGCGAGAAGAAACGGTGTGCCTAGTCCCGGCGCTGGCCTTCTATCCTCCAAACTCCGTCGATGCGGCTGATGACGGGCTCGATACGCTACTCGAGCGGCGCGAGGTCAACGCCCTCCGGCAAGCTGTCCAGCGCTGCTTCGAACTTGAGGTCAGGGTTCTAGTACGCCACCTTGGTGAGGACCTTGGTCATGGCACCCCGGCAAAGCCTCCGGGCCTCCTCGGCCAGAGAGGCTGCCCTGTTGGAGCGAAACCGCTCTAGGGCCCTAAGAACACCCTCGAAGAACAGAGTCAGCCTGGCATTATGACTCACGTTCAGCTCCGGAACGTACCTCACGTTTGGCATCCACATGGTAGGCAACTGCGTGGTGTTCCTGCCAGCGACATTGGCGAGGCGGCTGATCCAGAGCTTCTCGCCCGCCACGAAATCCGCGTGGCTGATGGTGTCTTTCTTCTACAGCTGCCTATCGTCCTCCAGATTCTTGGTCAGGGTCTCCTCCCGGGCCCTGACCTCCGAGAGTGTCCCCTCAAGACCCTCCAGCTTCTGCTTCAGTTCCTTGATGGACTCATTAGCCGTGGAGAGTAGCTCGACCTTGTCGAGGACTGCAACCTACGCGTCAGCCAGGGTGCCCTTGGCTGCGTCCCCCTCCCTCCGTCAGCTCCTGGATCTGCTTCTTCAGCCCGTCGCGCTCCACCTCCAGCTCGTTCACCTTGCCGACATGGACCTAGGCCTGAGCATTGAGGGCCTCCTCGTGCCTCTGCTCCAGTTCCTCGGTCCGCTGCATGACAAGCTCCTTGACCTCGCGAGCGGCAAGGTCCTCCTCCTGGGAGTTCAACTCGGCCTGGTGCTGACACCGAGCGGCCTCCTCCTTGGCGGCCTATTGACTCGCCACCTCTGGGCCTTCTCGGTATAGGCCTGCTTCATGAGAAGCTACAGCTTGCGCTCAGCCAGCAGATCTTGGGCGGTGTTTAGTTCCTCACAGGCCTGGCGGAACCAAGCCTGCGTCTTGGTGGCGCGCCCCTCGAGGTCCACCTCTGCCTTGTCCACCGCTGCCATCCTGGACTTGGCCTTGTCCAGGCTGGCACGGTGAAGCGCCTGAAGCTTGTGGAAGTTGGCGCTCATGCTCTAGAGGAGCCGCTCTTCCTGTGAACCACCGCCACCGATGCTCGGTTCATCAACGACCTCGAGCCCAGCGGTGGCAAGCACCTCGTCGTCGAACACCTCCCCCTCGGCGGACGCCCTGGTGCTCGCCATCCATGGGAGGTGGACGAATAGGTTGTCGCTCACGTTTAGATACTTGCCAAGCCAGAGGCGGCAGAGTAGGAAGGATGGTCGTCAACCACCTCCTCCTCGGCAGTGGCCTTGCTGGCCTCCCCGGCAGGCCCCTTGTCGGCCTCATCAGCAGCGGCCTCGCCGGTCTCCCCGGCAGGCCCCTTGGTGGCGTCCTCAGCGACATCCTTGGTGGCCTCCTTAGCGGCGATCTTGTCGGCCTCGGCCACGGCATCCCTGGTGACCTCCTCGATGACAGTGTCCACGTCCTCTCGGTCCGCTGAGGAAGGATCTGGATACCGACAAGGAGAATGAGGAGAAGTCAAGATCAAAATTCGAAAGAAGGAAAACGAGCGGGAATAGGAGGAAAACAACTCACCCGTACCAAGCTAGGACGAAGTAGCCCCCTCCCCACCAATATCTGGTGCCGGGACGGAGCCGCCGACGCTCGGGTTTGCCTCCTCCTCCGTGCACATGGGTCGGTGCTTGGCACCCTTGCCGGGGACGCCCCTCAGGGCGGCATGGTTGATGGGGGCGGCGTGTTGGGGGTGGCCCTTAGTGGCTCCTCCTGCTGCCGTCCTCCTCCTGCAACCACGACAAGGTCATCACCAAGAAATCATGTCCCAGCACACGTTGATGGGGAGTGAGTGATGAACGCACACTGGGGGTTGTGCCGGGGGCTGCTATCTAGGCTTGTCTCCACCACCAGCGGCATACTCGAGGTGCCCATCGGTGGCTGGTCGCCCGTCGAGGCCCTGTTCCTCTTTGCCACCCTCTGGGCTAGCGTCTCCATATCCCTGCAAAGATAAAGACAAGTGATGAAAAGCGGCACCGTTTGAGGGGACGGAGATGACAAAAGACCAGATACTTACTCATAATCCGCCTCCTCTTCTGCTGCCTTCCTCTTCCTCCTCGGGCTAAGGGACCCGAGGTCGAAGATGACCTCTGTGTCATCGTCTGTGGGAGGAGGGGAAGCGGTTGGAGTCCGAGAACGCTTCGACAAAGAAGAGGCAGTCGCTTTCTTCTTCGCCGCCGTAGCCTTTACCGCCTTCCCCGCTGCCGCGGCCCTCGTCTAGCACATGGACGCCTCCTGAGGTTGTTGCAGTTGTGCAGCCCTGCTAGGCCAGACCGGCTCACCAGAGCTCACCCGCCGCAGTACACGCCCTCTACCCATGGCTGGGGGCTTGACAGCCTCGACCTCCTCCCCGGATGACTCATCGACCTCATGTTCAATGGGATGGGCCCCGGTGCTGGCGTTGCTGGCCTCCCCAGCGGATTCTGCCCACTAGGCAAGCTCCTTCTCCTCTGCGGCTGCCGCGACCTCGTCTTCCACACCGCTAGCTCTGCCAGCCTCCCTGGCGAGCTTCACCTCCGCCGCCCAAGCGGCGATATAGTCCAGCTCTGCTTGGGTAGTGTTCTGGATGAGCAGCGGCTCTTTGAGGACGTACTTGTCCGACAGGGTGGCGAGGAACTTCTGCACCTGGTCTGCCTCGAGCTCGACCCAATTCGGGTCAAGGCCATGCACATTACAGTCCGTCATCATGGCGATGATGTCGGTTTGGCGGGAGTTTTTGCTCAGCGGGACCACCCCCACCGGCAACCCGAACAGGGGCCCCTTGGCGACCATGCTGGCCTTCGCGAACTTGCCGGTCCTCTCGGCCCTGCCGCCATGGTTCACGTCGAGCTGAAAAAGCCGCTGGCAGAAGTGGGCGTGCCCTATCATGTTGAAGTTGTGGTTCAGGCCGGGGCGGAGCCTCATGATGTCAGCCGCATTCCTTAAGAGCCAGGCTGCCCCCCCCCTTGTTCTGCAGTGGAGCGATGCGGAAATCCGCCCCAATCATTTCCAGGGTGAGCCCGGCAATAGTGAGGTGATGGATTCTGGTGATGGCCACCGTGAGCTTCCCATCCTGGGGGTCGACATCGCCCTAGTCGTCTCTGTGAACCGGCGGCGTCTGGCAAACCTGGCAAAATTCCTGAGGGTCCTCCTCCTCAATCCAGCACCACCGGCTCCGCCACTCCTCCCACCTCTCCTTCTGAGCGCTCTCTGGATACGTCCCCTTCTCCAGGGTCCTTGGGATCCAGGCGACACAACTGGAAATGGCGCCTCCCCTCTAGATCCAAGGATAAAAGTAGTGGCGGAAAGGCGCCATGTTGGGATGCACTTCGGCGAAGCCCTCACAGAGATGGGTGAAAAGGGCCATGCATGCCACGACATCCGGGGTGAAATCCAGAAGATGGAAGCCGTAGGTGTGCATGACATCGTTGAAGAAATCGAAGAAAGGGGGGCAAAGGCTGTAGGAAAAGTAGTCGACGAAGAATGGGTACCGATTCGGGCCGGCCTTCGCGCAATCGGCAGGGATGGTGCACATGGCAGGACCGCGTCAACCGTCGATGGAAAGTAGGCGAGTTGCGTCCGCCGCGCCGCCAACTCACTCTCCGGCGGCTCCGTCCCCCCAGCATCCTTGGCCACTCCTTTTCGTTTGCTGCTTTTGGGTGCCATGGCGTATGCGAGAGGTGAAGGAGGAAGGGAAGCGAAAACACGGCGGCGGTGAGTAAGAGCAAGGTCTTGAGGAGGAAGAAGGAGAGGACGGAGGTTCCGAGATTGGAGAAGGCACAAAGGGTAAATGAGCAGTGCGCCCGCAGTTATTCCTTTTTACGGTGAAGGGGCGGACCGCCTCTTTACCATCTACCATGATGTGACGCATGCGTGCAAAAACCGCCCCATGCATGACCCCCACATCATGCATGACCCCCCACATCACACGTTCAACGCAAGTCATGGGGAAGCACAGTGGGCAGAAAAGTTATTGCAGTAAAAATCCGCCGCGCCTGCCCGCGCACCGTTCTGGGCCTAGCCCAACAACGCGTCGCGCTTATGTGTGGCCCAGGCTCGGGGGCTCCTATCGGTGTACAAAAGTAGGGGCTCTCCTTTTGCACCCCTTTACTTGTACACAAGCAGGCAGAGCCACTCCCACGGCCGCAGTGAGCAGGGCAGAGGAGGGATGCCGGAGCGCAAGACAGCTAGAGCAACGCCAAGACCAGGGGCACAACGAGAGCAAGATGGCGAGGTGGACTCCCCCGGCAGGACTCTTGCCAGGGTGGATTCCGCAGCCTCGGCAAAATCCTTGTCAAGGAAACTTGCCTGACGCCAGCAGAGCGTGCCACCCTTGAGCCCAAGGGTTTCCGACGCCATCAGCCACATCAAAACCAAGGCTCGGGAGGTACTTCCATGGTGGCATGTAGATCTTTGTAGAGATCATAAATACGCAATATCAGATGAGAACCAGAAGATGACGATCCTCGGCGAGATCCTTGCCAAGGAAGTACACGAGACCCCCGACAAGATCCTTGCCGGGGATGACCGCGGTGCCACGGCAAGACCCTTGACGGGCCCCCGGCAAGACCCTTGCCAAGGAAATCTGCAGGGCCCCAGCCAGGCCCATGTCTGCCAAGACTCCATCGCCGCTCCCATGCTGCTGCTAGCTAAACCAATAGGGCAGGCATCAGCGTGGAAGCGTGCGGCCTCCACACCGAAGTGGTTACTCCTTGCCATCCATTGATGGTTTGGTACATCCTCCACCAAGTAGCAGCACCTCTTTCAAAGCATTGAAGAGCATGCTAGGCCATATCCTTTCTGACTATAGGGTTGTTCTCCATATGATCCTCCATGTTCTGAATCCATCGGTCTGTCTCCAATTGACTCATTGGTCCCCAAAATACAAGCTCATCTCCATTCATCCTCTATTGGGTCCAAGGGTTTTGGGGTGAGATAAGAGGGATAGAGAGGGATACACACAATCCAAACAACAGTTTTTGAAAAGACAGATTTTATTGTGGCTGTCGAGAAAAACATCAACCAAATGACAGCTTACAATCGTCGCATCTAACGTAGGTATATAACAGGGGTTCGGTCTTCTAAAGGTCAATAAATCAGCAAGCACCTGTGTGGTGGCATGCAAATCTTCGTGAAGGCTCCGCCATCACGCCAGCCCAGCAGCCAGCCAACGTGGCGCTATAATGCCTCGTCAGCTAGGACGCGTGTCAGAGCCAGGCGACGCGGCGACAGCTGGGACGAGCTTCCTTGCCGTCCCCGATAAAGCAAGAGGGGCACGTCGACAGCGCATTAAATGCGTTTGTCCGATGGTGCCAGAGGATAGACTCAACCACGATGCACCTTTCCACCTCCTGTCTACCACTGTGGCGACCCCTTTTGTCTATAAAAGGAGGCCCGAGGCGTACTGGAGGGGGATTAGGGTCTTTGGAACTAGAGTGACACCATAGCTAGTTCAAGAACTCAAGAACACTGAAATATACATCAAAGTAGGACTAGGGTATTATGCGTCTCCGCGGCCCAAACCTGGCTAAATGATCCTTGTGCTGATCGCCAGACCCGCTCTTTGCAGAACCCCGTGCCCGCCAATCGTAGAAGGGATCCCAGTGACCCCATAGGTGTCGTTTCCCACCGACATCCTCATATGAACATCATCGTGCTAACACTTCTGTTTCGCAGGGAAGATCTAAGGGTTATGAATATGTGCATTATTCTTCAAATCATTATGTTCATAAGTCCTCAAAGAATTTCTCTGCTTATTCATATACTTACTCTAACCCCTCTCATGTGAAATGAAGTGGATTGGCTTCTATGCCACCTTTCTCTTTTGGAGCTCGCAGAATGATGAACTCTTTGCCACCCCTCCAGATGTGGGTGGTGAAGAAAAAGCACTAATCTATTATGCATGGTCAGGTCTCGAGACGAACCTAAGCGTCTGAAGAATTTGCTGGAGACCTAAATATGCTTGAAAGGATGCAAGCTAATCATGAAGAAATAAATTCTCATTTCTCACGTCCTCATACTGCTATACCTGTTTTATTCCGTGATGAAATTGATCTGAAGAATTTGATGTCATATTCTTTACTGTTGAAGTATATGAGTTCGTAAGATGCACTAATTCATCTGCAGGATGATAAACCCAAAGCCACCGAGTGGGTCCTCGACATGACGTACAAATCACATGACTGGTGACAGGAACTTATTGATGGACACTGATTTATCTCCATCACATCCGAAGCATATCACCTACGCTGGCAAAGGCAAAAGCAAGGTATTAGGTCTAGGTAAGGTTGCAATCTCAAAGGATCGACACATGGACAAAGTCATGCTTGTCGAGTCCTTAGGGTTCAACCTCATGTCTTTCTCAATGCTTTGTGATCTTGATATGGTTGTTGTCTTTGGCAAGTATCGTTGTGTTGTGATCATGGAAGCTTACAATTCCAAAGTCTTCGAAGGCTTTAGGATAGGAGATATGTATATTGTTGATTTCTCTATAGGACCACAACCTGCTACGTGTCTACTTGCAAAAGCAGATTGGCTTAGAGCCAAGGTCAAATTTGTCAACATGGCGAAGGGATTCTCCTCCAATGTTGCATCCCCAACGCAACATGAATATCCTCAGGCTGAAGCATCTGCTCAGCTCACTGAAGAACATGCCATCACCGCTGATGAAAATTAGGCTGCTGATAAAACTGCAAGTACATGGGCTGATGAAGATATTCCAGCCGCTGATGAGATTGCCAGGGCAACCACTAATGTTGCGCCTTAAGAACAAGCCAGGACAGCTGAAGCATCAGTCGCTGCGCCTGAAGAAACCGAGCAAGTCAGGGAAACTGCATCCATTGTGCCTGAGGAAAATGAACCAATTTCCTCTGCTCCTCCTGCACCAACGCCAAGCCATATTCTTCCTTCTGCAACAGAAGTGGAGAAAACTAAAGCTGCGGAGCAAGCAACAGTGAAGAAAAGGAAAGCATCTGCTACCTCAGAGTCTTCAGCACCAAAGAAGATGAAGATGTTGACAAGCTCTTTTGAGAATCCCATTGATGTTATTCCTGTCTCACACATGCCATCAAAGGAGATTGTTCCCTTTGGTGAGGCTTATGAGATCCGAAGCGGATCAGATGAAGAAGATCCTTCTAGTACTTCGTTAGAGCAGTTGGACAAAGATATTGAGGTGGACAACATCACGTCCACTCCTCTGGTATCATTGCCTATGCCTCAGTTCACAGCTGAAGAGGTAGGCGTTGAGGAAATTGATGCTAAAGAAGAAGATGTGGACATTGGGTGTAGTACTCTAGTGCTGAATGATGACTATTGGGAAAGTCATCACCCCAATTCACCCATGTTCACCCCATTGCAGCAGATCCCTCAGTCCCCAGTTCAGTCTGAAGAAGTACAAATGGGCTCTGATAAACTTCAAGCTTCACAGCTCACCATTCCTGAAGAAATTCCAGCCACTAGTGCTGATGCTCATGCTGCTGAAGAAGTGGAGTCCCAGGCTGCCACTGAAAATGTTGGTTCTGAAATTCCTCAGCCAACGGCTTCTGAGAATGTGATTCCTGAGGCTGTGAAGACATTGATTGATACTCCGCAGCCCAAGCCGAAGAATCCCTTCTCAAAGAAGTAGAAGTTCAAAGCTAATGAATTCTTTCATGAACATGTATTCTTCACTGACTACACCCCATATGACTCCACTTGTTTTTGAAGGAAGCATTTATGGACAGCAAGTCAGATGAATTTCTATTCTTCTCTGCTCTTTGACAAAGACAAGATCTTCGACCATGAGCATATTCCTCATGTTGACATGGAGTCACTACCTTGCTTCACCCCCGTCCTTAGTGTTTTTCATGACACTGGGCTGCTCAATTTCTGCACTGACATCGTTGACTAGAATGAAGAGCTAATTGTTCAGTTCTATGCTTCATTGCACATCATTGACAGCGCTGAATATGTGAATTCATGGGGGTTGGGCTGGATGACAGAGAATGCGCACTATAAAGCACCGGCCTCTGAATTGCTTCATGCCTTACCTGTCAGTCCTCCCCTTGAATGTGCGCAGCTCATCTACCAAGAACCTGAGCTATCTGATCATTATTTGCATGTGATGATGAAGCCACTGAAGCCTGGTCAAGCCCCCATAACCAAATTCCTCATGAAGGAATTGCTCTATGTTCCAAGAACCATATACAGGATTCTGACCAAGACTCTGAGTCCTATCAAAGGCCACGATTCTAATGAAGAAGAAGTTGTTGGCATCATGAAGAATTTTCTAACAACATCATCCATGGAGTTCCTGTCAACTACCATGATTTCTTGATGAGGACTCTAGCAAATGTTGCACTCTCACCTTTTGAGTTGAGGCCTTATGCTCCTTGGATTATGAGATTCATCAGATCAAGGTCTTCAATCAATTACAAAGGCTGACTTTCGAAACCATCTCAGCTACTTGCACCCGATTGAAGTCTTCAAATGACCTATTTCCTCATCTGATGAGAAGGGTAAGTCTGCGATTAATGATTAAGGCATTCATCCATTGGATGGATAGTTCCGCAAAATCCTCAAGGCACAGCTCCAAGGGTGATGACTGACCGTGAGCTTCTCCTTAGTATTCATTAGAAGGATGATCGCAACCATAAATGGGACAAGCGTCAGTTTGGTTCAATTCCTCAGAACATGACCATCACTCAGAATTCAGTGAAGAAGAACCATTACTACCTCCATGAAGTTTTTGATCGCACCTGGGTTGTTCTATCTCATCTCTACACTGAAGAAGATCTTAAACACATGGGCTTCAAGCAGGACATTGACTGGTCTCAGCCACCTTCGAAGAAATTCAAAAAGCTCAAAGTTCCTCACTTGGTGGCCAGCTCTCATTCTTCATCGTGCGAGACTGATGAGAATAAAGACTTGGACGACACTGCGGCAGGCCCTACTTCAATGGACGACCCCAACAACGATGGCGCTCCTCCATCGACTTCATGATGATATTCTTCAGGGGCGTTAGTCCTCATTTTTAGTCCCTTTTGGTCATTCGATGACAAAGGGAGAGAATTTGAGTTAGTCTTCATGCGGGTCTACCTACATGGGCATTTTTTGCTAAGTTACAACTCTCGTTCTTCTCAAAACTATGTTGGATTGAGTTGTAATCTTAAACCCGATGGTGGTCTAATACTTCTGCTATGTTCTTCTGCATGCTATTTCCACATATATAGTAATGCACGCATGCTGAATTACATCAGTCACTATATTTCATCATGCACTTCAAATTCTTCATATCATATGCTAAATGTGTGTATGAATTACAAGACATAGGGGGAGATCTCCATGATTCTACTCTTCAATGTGCATTGCTCCTCAAAAGAAAATTCCTCACATATGAACATCTACAGGGGGAGTTCTTCAATATCAGTATTTACAGTTCATATGTTTATCCCCATTGAAAACTTAACCTATATTGTCATCAATCACCAAAAAGGGGGAGATTGTAAGTGCATCTAGTGCCCCGTAGTGATTTGGTGTATTGAAGACTTATAGGTTAAGGGACTAATATTTTTGTGAGTGTACATAGGTCTATAAGTCTATGAGGAGTTTGATATTTACAAAGAAACTCAACCCCTAAAAATGAATATCTTCAACTGAAGACTTTGGCTTTCTGAAGACTTTGAAAGTGAAGAAATTGGTGTGATCCCGAAGACCTGATATTCATGCGAGGAATATGAAGCTCGAAGACTTTTGTTTTCAAAGTTTTGTTTTTCTCTTTATTGAGTCATAGGAAACACTGTACTGTTAAAGGGGGTCGAGGTAAAACTAAGGAAAAGTTACCAAGTGATTCTCATCTCAAAATCCTACACCTACCCAATCCTTTCGAGTGAAGCCATTGGAAATCTCATACAGTTCAGTCAATTTCTTCAGTGACAGATACGAAGATCTTCTGTTCTCCGAGGAATTTGTTCTGACTGAGGAGTTAGGAATTTGCCAGTGCGGATTGCCTACAAGTGAGGAACATGATAGTCCTAAGGAATGTGAAAGCTCAAATTTCTGACCGTTGCTCTGCGATGCGCCAGCTGTCCCAAAATATATACCCACCTAACAGTCATATCATTGAAGGGCATTTATGTCTTATCATGTCGGGCTACTCCCTACGCTATAAATTGCTACCCCTACAACCACTAGTCGGTTGGCTGCTGCGCGAGAAACTGACACTTGTCATTGAGAGCATCCCATCCTCCGAGGACTTTGAGCGAAAATCATCTAGTAAGGAAAAACCCAAAACCCAAACCAAACACCTACAAACCCAAAGTGATTGAGCAACATTGAAGAGATTGTTCCTGTGTGGAACCGATTCTTGTTCCCTTTGAGGACTAGGCAACCTCCAAACGGTTAGGCTTCATGGTCTAGAGCATCCAAGAGGAAATTGTGGATCACCGAGTGACCAAGTCTGTGAAGATTTGTAAGTCACCTGAAGACTTACCAGGAGTGATTGGGCGAGGTTTGTGTGACGTTAGCTCAAGGAGAATACGGTGAGGACTATGTGTCCTCGGGTTTAAATACCTAGCCGCTCCAACCAGACGTACGACTATCACAACAGTTGGAACTGGTCTACCAAATCATTGTTTTCACCGAGCTAACTGGTTTTTATTTCCTCAACCCTTTCATTTCCTCATTATTGTGTTGTTGTTCTTGATTTCTACTGTTTGAAGACTTTGACTAAAAACTTTCTCAATTTCCTCAATCCTATTTCTTCAGTCAGTTTGTCTTCACCTGCTTATCATGTGTTTACGCTACTTGTACTCTATGCTTGTTTTCATTTCTTCATGATGACTGTGCTACTACTCTCTTGTGCTTGCATCTGAGTACTTATTCCGCTGCTAAGTAGTTCCTTGCTTAGGAATTTCCTCACCCTGAAATTCCTCAGTGACGAATTTGTAAAAACCGCCTATTCACCCCTCTAGTCGATATAACACACTTTCAGATGATCACTCGCGTGCGACGTACGCTTCACTTCTGTGTTGGGCCCGCGAGTTCGCCATCCATCACTTTGACCCAGCGAGAGAGAGGTACGCGTTTGATGAACAAGGATAATTAATTCTTTTAGGGCTGTGTTACTAGGTGTATATATATAGTACGTGTCGAGGGGGGTGACCAGCTTGGTCCATCACTTTCACAGACAACGCGAGAGAGGTTAACTAATTTGACTTAGGAGGGGATTGATTTTTTGTTTTGTCTTGATATCGATCATGATTGTGAGATTACACACACACACATATATATATATATGTATAATAGTGCATCTGTACACATGAATCCATTCCGGTGGATC
>NC_041388.1:189289847-189302854 GCF_002162155.2 Triticum dicoccoides
CACAACACGTCATGAACGACCTCTTGCTCTGTGTGGGGACCTCTACGATTTTCAATACATTCACCACATCAATGTTGTGCATTGGGTCGGGTATTCAACACATATGCATCCATCATACACCTCCATAAATATGTTCGGCACACATGCATGCAATAATGGTTGTCTTTGGACACACTCTCACTTGCTTGGTTATGGGCGGCAAGCCTATATATATTTGTGGGACCACGTGGATGTCCATCATTTCTACCAATGACGAGAAAGGTTACCAGGGTGGATATGTTCTTATTCTTTGCTTCGAGTTACCATATAGTAGGTCGACCCATTCCAAGCCTAATTAAGTTTGGGCGCATGCTACGCATCGTGAACCCTCACTCGGTGTGGGGATTTTACGGTTCCAAAGCATGGTGCCATATCAAATTTTCCCATTGGGTATTCAAACACCACACACACACCACTTCCAGAGGTTGTACGGCCAAGTTGGATTCTGCTTAGTCCGTGTTACAGTACATCTTGGTGAGATGCCCTCCCCCCCGACATGTGTATGTCTGTGGGGGGGGGCTACTTCGCGCTACCTGCAACCTCCATGGTGTCGGGGAAATCCGGTTAATTTGCGAGGCACACATGGCCACATAAAAAATTGTGAACGGTAGTTAAATATCACACACCACACCGTTTTCATACATATAGTAGGGCCACCCGCATGTGGTTCATATGTGGTCTCATCAATCTCGCGCCACAAGTACACATTTGTGGGCCCGTCGGTGTCAAAATCGGCGGATCTCGGGTAGGGGGTCCCAAACTGTGCGTCAAAGGCGGATGGTAACAGGAGGCAGGGGACACGATATTTACCCAGGTTCGGGCCCTCTTGATGGAGGTAATACCCTACGTCCTACTTGATTGTTCTTGATGATATTTGTATTACAAGAGTTGATCTACCACGAGATCGTAGAGGCTAAACCCTAGAAGTTAGCCGATGGTATGATTGTCCCTTTTTCTATGGACTAAACCCTCCGGTTTATATAGACACCGGAGGGGGCTAGGGTTACACAAGGTTGGTAACAAGGGCGGAGATTTACATATCCATATTGCCTAGCTTGCCTTCCACGCCTAGGAGAGTCCCATACGGACACGGGACGAAGTCTTCAATCTGGTATCTTCATAGTCCAATAGTCCGGCTGTCCGGAGACCCCCTAATCCAGGACTCCCTCAGGGCCGGTGAACCAGGCTTCAATGAGGACGAGTCCGGTGCGCAGTATTGTATTCGTCATTGCAAGGGAGGTTCTTCTCCAAATACTTCATGGAAGATTTTTGGACACAAGGATAGTGTTCTGTTCTGCAAAACAAGTTCTGCACCTCACCGTAGAGAGAATAATATTTCAATAAATCTAATCTGCTGACATGTTTTGGCAGCACAACATCACGTCACGACCCGGTCATTTTCTGAACCGTTTTTCTCAACTAGCGCAGCGCATATTGTGAGGCGGTTTTTCTGTCACGTCTTGTCAAAGCAGAGATCGTGTCCCCCTTATTACGGGATTATCATCAATACGGACGTGGGTAACCCAAACGTGCCTGTTGGTATGACTCCTAGATCTTAGGCAAGTCCAAAACAGCCACTAGGAGGATGCTTGATATTCACCCTCTTTATAAAGAGGATGAGGCTTTTTATTTTGTCCCTCTTGTGCTCAATCGAATCCTTCCCCCGCCTCGAGTTCTAACACCCAAAGCTCAGGTCAGGCGCTTCAGACCTTCAACTATGTCCGGATCCGACCTTCAAGGTCGGTGGATGCCTTCCTCTGTCACAGAGGAGGACATCAAGAAGCTGAGAGAGGCCAGATATCTGACTGCCAAAATTTCGCATAGGCTGCCTGCCCGAGGGCAGGTCATGCCTACTGCCGAACCCACCGAGAGTGTCGTGTTCATCTCCCACTTCCTCCGAGGACTAGGCCTTGCTCTGGATCCCTTTGTTAGGGGTCTTATGTTCTATTATGGGCTAGATTTCCATGATCTGGCCCCGGATTCCCTTCTTCATATCTCGTCATTTGTTGTCCTATGTGAGGCCTTCCTCCGCATTACCCCTCACTTCGGCCTGTGGCTCAAGACTTTCGATGTGAAGCGGAAGATGACCGAGGGGCGGCACGCAGAGTGCGGAGGTGCTTTAATAAGCAAAATCGCTGATGCTCCATGGCCATAGAGTTCGTTCCCAGAGGTGTCCAGGTCATGGCAGTGGGAGTGGTTTTACATCACAGCTCCCCGAAGTGCCAAGTGGGTAGTTGCCCCCACCTTTCGCTCAGGCCCCCATCGCAACTGATGTCATGGATCAGCAGGGGGCTGAGCTAGGGTCCAGCAAAGGATGTGCCAATATTGCAGAGCCGTATTCGAGATCTCTTTGAGAGAGATTTTAGTCTGGGTATGGTAATGCAAGTTATGCTAGTTCGTCGAGTCCAGCCTTGCAAACGTCGGCCCCTCCGGATCTGGGAATTCAACCCGGAAGGGCCGCGAGCTATTCAGCATTTCCTTGGCATGACGCTCGAAGAGATGTACAAATCATTCTTCGGACCCCAAATAGAGTGTCCGGACACCACCGAGGATGTGGGTTTAAGCTGCAACCGCCCTGCTACCCAAGTAAGTAATCCCATGGTCTAACACACTATCCTTTTATTTATCATGACATCATTCTAAAAATTCGCTCTTTGACCAGGACTGGATAACAAAAGCGAAGATGATCAGGTGTCCGGCCCCCCTTCTTGAAGGCTTGGACAATTCGGTACTGGACAAAATGCTCAAGCCGGCGTCTTATCAGGTGCCCTCAAAGGAAGATGAAGGGGGGAATAAAGAGGCCGACAGCAGGCCTCACTCACTACTCATCCCAACCGAGGGGATGAGCTCCTCTGCGAGGGAGGATAACCAAGGGGAAGAATCTAACATTCTCTTTCCCTGAGGAAGGAAGAGGACTACCTCTGAAGATCCGGAAACTAAGGCTTTCAAACGGGAGAAGAAATCTTCGCCAGAGGGTCCTGCCTCAGAGGGTATTCTTGCCGCACAATGTCTGCACGGGGATCAGCACTCTACCGAGCTGTAAGTAATCAAAAAGTACTTAATAGTTAAAATATCCTACCTTACTTCTGAAGACAATAACCGATGCTTATAAATTGTAGTCCGGATGGGAGCCCTTCTCGACATAGTTTGTCTTTGGGGGATCTTCTTCCAGAGATAATGGAGAGCGAAATGCCTCCCCCTGACACCCCACCTTATGAGGTGGGTGACCCTGAAGTGTCATCGCGGAGGGTATCTCTGGATCCGCCAAGTCCAGAGGATGGCCCTTTGGCTACCCGGAATCCCTAGTACCCGGCTCCTAAGGAGAGTGGTAGCAAGAGCCCGGAACCGTACAATGTGCGGTCGGACGCACTGAAGGATCTTCTAGGGCAAGCGGCCCTCTCGGAAGCGCATCATACGCTGATGGGTACGATAATTGAAAGGATTTCATCCGCTGAAAATGGATTGCATGAAGCCTTTATGAGTATGCCGAAAGGCTTTGAGGTACATGAAATAGTGTATGTTTTTTATAGTACCACACACGTTAGGTGTGCCCTATGCAGATAGTAGCCCTTGAGACTCTGGTTGTCATGGAGAACGGCGGCAACCCGAGGATCATATTCCCAGGTAATAACCCAACTGCCTTTATGTGCAGGTGGCTAAGGCTCCGGTGGCTAGCCGAACTGATGGGTTTACTGAGCTAAAGCGGCAACTTGATGCGGCCGATGCCGATATTGTGCTTGTCAACCAGCGCCTTGACGAGGCACAGGGTAAGTGATTTCTCTGGTGATCGTCACATAATAAGAGGGGCATGATGCCAATATCTTTAATATGTTGTGACTGCAGATAGAGCTGCCACCGTGGAGACCCTTCGGGCGGAGCTTGCCCGAGCCAAGGAACAAGCAAGGAGTAGCAATGCGGCCGCTCTAAAGGCGGCCGAAGAGTTGAGGGCCAAATAGGCCTCGCATTGCGAGAGCAAGGAAAGAATGGCCAAAATGGATGTAGAGTTAAAAGATGACACTGACCGTTACCAATTTCTTGAAGAAGAAAGTCAAGCGAGAGCGACGAACCTGGAGAAGGCACTGGTAGCTGCCTAGGAAGCCCACTCCAAAATTAGTGCGACGAAGGAGGAGCTGCATCAAGCTGCAGATATCGTGTCTGGGAAGCCCTTCTTGTTGCGGACTAAATTCGGAGATGCGACGTATGCGCCTCTTGACCGACTATGGAGTTCTGCGGACGCCTACGTGGATTTTGCTGCAAGTGCTGCTGATGCGTCCGAGTACTTCAAGGATCAGAAAGATCACGAAGTGGAAAAGCTGTTCTGGTCACAGTTTCATGCTCCAGTCTGTTCGCTACCGTTGAATGAGCGAATAGCCGAGTGGGCCAAGCTCCGTAGGTTGTTCGGACTTGCCATGAGGTCCGTTGTGGATTATCTGTGGCCGGGAGGGCCAAGGCCGAATAGTTATTTTAGTTTAGTGCAACAATTCCTTGGTGATGTGCCGCGCATCGATGCTATGAAGAGATCGGCATGCATAGAGGGTGCGCTAATGGCCTTTGCCCGTGTCAAGACATACTGGGCGGAGATGGAGGCCACCACTGTTGTGACACAGGGTTCGGTCGTAGGCCGAGTGGCTGCCGAGCACTACTTTGAAGAAGTTCTTGAAGGCGTCGTTCGATAGAGGCTCAGTGCTTGAAGAATATTATGCTCTACTAACATGTACTTCCATTGTAAAAACAATGTTTTATTGAGTTATCAAGGTTGTATTTATACTTTTGCCTGAAAGTACTATGATGCCTACTGTGTGGCCGCTTATGTATATATGTATATAACCTGAAAGTTTGCAGTCGTCGGCTTCCATCCCCACGTAAATAATGCGGGGGTGTTCGCATAAAACGTGAATCCACACTTGATCCAACGTCTTGGCCCATTAAGGAGGTGGTAGCGCAGCGAACGAGGCAATTAGACTATATTGCTTTATCACTTTCACTTAGCCATAGGAGTTTGATGGTGGGGCTACTATATAGCACCTGGTACTTCTACGCTCGTCTGAATACGGGGCACGTATGTACATGACCGGGAAGTGGCCCTTCGTTAATGCGGAGGAATCCCGAAGATTCCGCTGAGTCATCGAGTGGTTGACCAGTCTCTCGCTTATCATGACAGTCAGTTTTCTGCTTTCTCTACTAAGGTGCTCATCCGGCTGAACCAGGGCACAATCGAAGTAGTTATCCCAGTGCTACCTTAGACGATATAACGGAACGTAAGGTACCAAAACGTGGGATCCGGGCAAACCCAACATTTGACCAAAGACATGATTCGGAGCTGATGCATATAGGGCCAAACTCGCGACACCGAACACTCCCTAAGGTGTTCGGTCTTTATAACATATACCAAGTTGAACAATGCCCTTAATAATAAACCCCATGTGTCCAGGTACGTGCAATATCCTAACGTGGCCACATGCCAATAACGTCAGCATCCTTCTCGGTTTTGTGGAGTATCCGGAGGATGTGAGCAACAAGAGACCGTAAAAAAGGTTTACGCAGGGTCTTAATCTAAAAAGAAACCTTTGGGCGGGTCCCTGCTGCACGTCTATGCCTGTGTCTCCATTGTGCCGTGTCCTGGATGGGTGTAGCACGATTGTCATCTGTAAAAGGAAAGAACTTAGGTGAAAGTTGCCGTGGCAAAAAAAGAAGAATTGGTTATTATCAATAAATTATCAAAATTCAAGAGAAGTCAAGTTGAGCCAGGCTGGCTCTGATTACACGCGGGAAGCCCCTGGTATCGTCTATGATGGTTTAAACCAATCTCATGTATATGTGGTGGAGCGCCGGACTCGTCTGACCGTGTCCATGGTCTTGACGACCTGTCATTTTTCCTGGTTGGTGAGGCCGTCTAGTTCGCGGCTGCTAATGTCGTCGCATCCTCTTCCGCACGTAAAAAACGTTCGGTATTTCCGCTAACTGTGATGATGCCACGTGGACCGGGCATCTTAAGCTTTAGAAAAGCATAATGCAGTATTGCATTAAAACGAGCGAAAGCCGTTCTTCCGAGTAGTGCTTGATAACCACTTCGGAATGGAGCGACTTGGAAAGTTAACCTTTCGCTTCAGAAGTTATCGGGAGAACCGAATACAACCTCTAGAAGTAGAGAGCCCATACAGCGGGCCTCTTGGCCTTGTATTACTCCCTTGAAGGTAGTATTACTGTGACTTATTTGTGTCGGGTCTATCCCCATTTTGCGGACTGTGTCCTGATATATCAGATTTAGATCACTGGCGCCGTCCATGAGGACTCGTGTGAAATGGTACCCGTTTATTATTGGGTCTAACACCAAGGCCACCAGTCCTTCATGCTGGATACTTGTCGCGTGATCCCTACGATCAAAAGTGATCGGGCAGGCCAACCAGGGGTTGAACCTAGGGGTGACGGGCTCTATGGCGCGTGTATCTCGGAGTGCATGCTTGCTTCTCCTCTTCGTCACATGGATCACGTTTACTGTTTTAACCTCTGGTGGGACCCTTTTCTGTTCTCTGGTGCTTTGCTGGCGAGGTTCATCCTCGTCTTCGCTTGGTATCTCTTCCCCTTTGTGTTCGGCGTTTAGCTTACCGGCCTGCTTGAAGACCCAACATTCTATGTGGGTGTGATTTGCAGGTTTGTCGGCGGTTCCGTGAATCTGACAAAGCTGGTCAAGAATCTTGTTTAGCCCGGATGGTCCTTCTCTGCTGCGTTTGAAAGGCTTTTTCCGCTGACCAGGTCGAGAGCCCCTAAATCCGGCGTTTACGACCGTATTATCTGGTCTACCTTCTTTATTTTGACGCTTGTTTTTGTTGCGTCCTAGTTTTCCATTGCCATCCCTGACTTCGGATGTAGTTTGGTCGCTGGTGCTGCTACGCGCCAACCAACTGTCTTCGCTCGCGCAAAAGCGGGTCATGAGACACTGTGTTTAAAAGCTGCTAAGGCTTTGGCATCCGAACAGTCAACGATTTGGTTCTTCTTGGCGACGAACCTGTTCCAAAGCTTTCGGGCGAACTCTCCGGACTGTTGGATTATATGACTTAAATCGTCTGCATCCGGAAGTCGGACATAAGTCCCTTGAAAATTAGCCCGAAAAGCGTCCTCGAGCTCCTCCCAACTTCCAATTGAGTTTTTGGGGAGGCTTTTCAGCCAATATCGAGCTGGCACTTTAACCTTGAGGGGAAAGTATTTAATGGCATGGAGATCATCTCTGCGAGCCATATGAATATGGAGGATAAAGTCCTTGATCCAGACTCCAGGGTCTGTGGTCCCGTCGTACGCCTCTATGTTCACTGGTTTGAATCCTTCTAGGAATTCGTGATCCAGCACCTCATTGGTGAAACATAGGGGGTGTCCGGCACCCCTGTATTCGGATATGCCATGGTGTTCGGACGGTTGTAGTATTCGGTTTTGATTTTGGGTCGGAGCACGCTTCCTAGATCCATAGATGGATCTGGTCACGCTGGATTTTTGGCGCAAGTTCTCAAGTAGATCGTGTGTTGACTTATGTGCGACTTTGTTAGCCGCTCTATCACGGTCACAAGGTGGTGGATCCGGCTAGTTGGCCATATCATTTTTCGGCTGTGTGGGCTCTAAGGCCTCATCATCGATTTCAGGTAATTGCTTGCGCTTTGGATAGCTATTTTGTGTGGTAACTTCCACCATACTTTGTTTCATTGTCGAGCACTTTGTTCCACCTGCTATTGAGTGTATCCTATGCAGCCTTAAGCCTTTGCTTCTGCTTCTTCAGGCTCCTCGCTGTGGCAATAAGCCTTCTGCGGAGGTTCTCTTGCTCCAAGTGCGTTTCCGGGATGATGTGTGCATCTTCGTCCAGACTGTTTTCCTCCCCGGAGGGGGTTGGATGAGCTTTATCCTTGGCGTCGCCGTGTTCGGACGACGGATCCGTGCTATGTTTGCCGTTTGCATCTTGATTGTGCTCTACCACCGGGGCGGTGCAGTCGTCGTTTCTTCTAGAGTCGACTAGACTGTTATTTCGTCTTGCGCTGTTATCGCTGTTTTTGCTGTGGCAGGACATAGAGTGGCGCCGCTGATGTCGGCGCTTGGGTTGCTTGGAGGGGGTCTCCTCCGCTGTCTCTTCGCCATTGCCCTCTCTGGGTGTATCCACCATGTTTATGTCATCTGATGAAGTGGTTGTCCGGCGCCCTGTGGGTGCTAGTTCATGTTCGTCTCCTGCATCTTCCTTCATGCCGTCGATGTCTTCGCAGTCGAAGTTAAGCATGTCGGTTAAGTCGTTGACAGTGGCTACCACGTGGGTGGTGGGTGGCAGCGAATTTCTTCGTCGTCCGCGTCCGATTCTAGCCGAACACAGTTCGGCCAAGGTTCTCCTGACAGGGAGAGAGGCCTTAATGAATTTAGCAGATCGCCGAAAGGCGAGTGCTGAAAGATATCCACGGAGGTGAACTCCATGATCGGTGCCCAGTCGGGTTCGACGGGCACGGATATAAGCGGCTCAGAGTCCATGGTCGGGGGTGAATCCAGTGGTTCGGCAACACGGCTCTCATAAGGGGTGAAGTCAGTGTTTGGCTCTATCGCCGCTGAGAGCACGGCCTCCGTGGCGGGGTCTATCCCTGTGCTCTCGGATGGCGCGATTTTCTCCGGATTGACGGCCGGAGTAGTTGCAGATGTGATCTCCCGAAAACTATCCGACGGTAGAGTTATGTCATGCTTGTCGTGACTGTGTGGCACGCCTGCCATGGGCTCGAATCCGTCAAAGATCAAGTCTCCGCGGATATCGGCCGTGATGGACAGGGGCATAGCTCTTGATCTGCTCCAAATGGCCAAGCGAATTGGCCCGCGGTGGGAAGCCGTCGAATACAAAGATCTGTCCAGGGAGGAAAACCTCACCCTGGACCGCATCATTACTAATGATTGAAGGAGCCATCAAACCTTCTGGTGACAGCACAGTGAAACTCTCAATGAAAGCACCAATGTCGGTGTCAAAACCGGCGGATCTCGGGTAGGGGGTCCCGAACTGTGCATCTAAGGCAGATGGTAACAGGAGGAACGGGACAGGATGTTTACCCAGGTTCGGGCCCTCTTGATGGAGGTAATACTCTACGTCCTTCATGATTGTTCTTGATGATATGAGTATTACAAGAGTTGATCTACCACGAGATCGTAGAGGCTAAACCCTAGAAGCTGGCCTATGGTATGATTGTCCCTTTTTCTATGGACTAAACCCTCTGGTTTATATAGACACCGGAGGGGCTAGGGTTACACAAGGTCGGTTACAAGGGAGGAGATTTACATATCCTTATTTCCTAGCTTGCCTTGCACGCCAAGGAGAGTCCCATCTGGACACGGGACGAAGTCTTCAAGGTTGTATCTTCATAGTCCAGCAGTCCGGCCAAAGGATATAGTCCGGCTGTCCGGAGACCCCCTAATCCAGGACTCCCTCAAGGCCGGCACACAGTCCACCTTTGTCGAGAAGCGAGAGGGGAAGTTTGACCATATACATATATATATATATATATATATATATATATATATATGAGGGACTCCTATAGGTTTTGTGTTATGGTAGGGTGAGAGTTCAGACCTAGCTATTTGTGGGCATGCATTCGCAGCTAGGATTCCTTACGGCCGACATGGAGTGGGGTTCGTAGTGGGTGGCTGACTAGCAATACTGTTCTTTTGTGCGATAGGTGACACATCAAAGTTGTGCATTGGGTATTCGAACATCAAACCATCCTTTTCATACATATATTTGGTCCACATGTAAGTGTGTTCGTGTTCTGACCCTCTCCCGCGTTATTCTTATTGCCAAATTTATAAACATCACACGAGTTGGATATAGAAACCATCTGCGATTGGGTACGTAACAGACACGGTTCGGTCAGACTACCCGTGTGCCACGCCCGTCCCCTGTAGTCCATCACATCAGCACAGTAGATTGGGCTCCACGAGGCTTGCCTCCCGGTCTTGAAAATATCTACTGCCTTGTAATCTCGAAAATATCTACCGCCTGGAAGGTTTTAATGTTTGATAGCACACAATTAGTATGTGTGGACCATGTGTGATGTTTGTTACTCCCGCTCTGCTTCAGTCCCATGGTCGAAATTTTCAGTAGCCCCGACATTTTACTCCCACCTCTGCACCCCTCACAATCTAAAAAATATCTGCTCGCCCTTGATCTAAATTTTCAGTAGCCCCGCCTTGTTACTCCAGCCTAGTAAAATTTTCAGTTGCCGTCATCTTTCCTCAAACACCACCTTGCCCCCCTCCACACACACCACACACTCCCCAAACCTCAGCTCACACAGACACACACCACCCCTGAAACCATTGGTAGGTCACCGCCATCGCCACCGGCTCCATGCTCAACCTCTGCCTGTGTGCTGGGGAGCCGGAGGAGCCAATGGCCAAAAAGACGTTTATCGCAGCCTCTTCGCCCAACGCCAGCGAGGTGGCTGCCAAGGTGTCCCCTTCGTCCTCCGCGGGCTCTTTATTGATACGCTGTCACCGGCCCCCGATCCGCCCGTCGCCGCGCCCCTACGCCGGTTCGAGGACTTCCCCATCCTCCCACGGACATGGAAACCGATGAGGTCTTAACTCGGGGTCCAGCAGCGGCGGTGGGGGACGTGGGTCACCGAGATTACAGATCGGGAGACCCACACCCACCAGTGGCTCGGTAGCTTCCAGACGACCGAGCTAGCGGCCATGGAGTACGACCACTAGCAAGTCCGCTACCATGGCGCGACAGTTAGGCTCAATTTTCCATTTGGCACACATCCGATCGACCTCATTCTGCTAGAGCCAGGGGTGGTGAGCTCGGCTATGGCACAGGAGGACCGCGAGGCACGGGAGCACCTCGAGGCTGAGGCCGCCGCCGAGGCCTAGATGCAAGAGCATCGCCAGCAGCACCCGGAGCTCGTGGAGGAGGAGCGGGAGATCTTCGCTGGCACGGAGGGCTGCAAGGTTGCCACACACTCCTCCGATGATGAGGTCGAAGGCGGCAAGGACGGCGGCGCGGCGGGCATCGAGGTGGGTGGCGAGGACGAGGAGATTATATATCCACTAAGGGTTTTAGTCCTTTAACTTTTAAACGATCGGCTAGAGATGGCCTTATGCCTTGTTTATTTCAGTTCTTCACAATGTGATGCTCTATATGTGCAACTATTTGCCGTGCAGTTCAAATTCATCAATAACAGTTTCAACAATACCACTATGAATTACGATATTTGGTTGCTGTTAAGGATATTGCATTTAACATGCCTTTTCCTTTTTTTAACAATAACTAGTGTACTTTAGACCTGCACAATACTAGTTTGAATGACTTTTTGCTTGTTTTCAAATGTTATGCCTGATGCAGTTAGCACACCTTTCCACTTCTTGTTTTGCTTAACTAGCATGCTTAAGCCTGCATGCTGAATCTATCATTTGTAGATTATGTTGTCTACCATGGATATATTTGGTTGATTTTTAGCCTGTTGTGCTTAAGATACCTTTATATGTACTAATACATGACAATATCGAGAACAATCCTGTTTTCCATCGATGTTAGTTTCATCCCATTGCTTATATGTACTCACTGTTCAGGATGTCGGTAGCTGGTACCATATAGCCTGGGGTTGGTAAGGGATTAATCGTCGAATAAGACATTTCATTGAATATATCTGTAACCCATTTATCAGTAGGTTAAATAGGGACATATTTTATATATTTGAGGCTACATAGCAACATGCATTGTACTGAATGACTAAATATGCAATCCCAGGCTACATAGCAACAGGGAAGAGTGTTAACTTAATGTTCTGATGATCTCTAGATATACATGTAATAAAATCTTATATAATGGGATGTGTCGGATTGTGGGTTCCGGCAAACCCTTGTGGTTTGAACACTGGGGTGCGCATGAAGATCTCTCTCTTCCTCGCTCCCTCTCGCAATGATCTCTAGGCCTAGCTCGTCGAACCCAAGGAACAAGTGACACGAGAGTTTATACTGGTTCGGGCCACCGTTGTGGTGTAATACCCTACTCTAGTGTGGTGTGGTGGATTGCCTCATGGGCTGAGGATGAACTAGTACAATGGATGAACAGCCTCCCGAGGAGAGGTGTTCTTGAGCTCGACGAGCTAGTCAGGTGTCCTTGGTGGAGTATATCCGATCCAAGATGAGCCGATCCTTGACTATGGTGGTGGCTAGCCCTATTTATAGAGGCCATGGTCCTCTTCCCAAATGTTTAGGCAGGAAGGGATCCCACAACGGCCAATTTCGAAGGGAGACAACTAGTAAAAGTTACCCTGACAAATGGTGGTCTTCGCCTGCCAAAGGCTCTGGTGGTGACGCTGTCGTGGGCTCCATGGTGACCTCCGTCCTATCGTCCTTCTGGTCTTGGTCTTGTTGCATCGATATGGAAACCTTTGCATGATGCCTCAGGACTGCTCGCCTGCGCCTGCTTCCTTAGCACCAAAGAGGAAACTGGCACCCTGCGCCCGCTGGCGCCCGCCTGACCTTGGTCGTCATGGCTCACGTCATGCGGACCTCCGGAGCCTGCCTAGCGAGGCCGTCGCCGATGAGGTCTTGGTGTCATCCGCCTCGCGAGGCTTGGCCCCTCACGAGGGTATTGAGTGGCTGCTGGTGAAGATAGGCCGTCCCAGGCCGTTGGTGGAGCCACGCCCTGGGCCGCAGGCAGGCAAGTCTAGGTACCCTCGTTCCCAGGACACCGAAAGTAGCCCCCGGGCCCAAGGCGCACTCGGACTTGGCTTCGAGGAAAGGCCAAAGGGCAAGTGCAGAGTGCCGCGGGCCCCAACCGCCTATGACCTCGATTAACGCGTGGCAATTGATAGGTCGTGGGCGTCTCCGCTTCCCCACACTGCCTCGGCAATTGTCCTTGGCAGACAAAAGGCTCGCGCGCGCCGTAGGGCTTTCATTGCCTTCCTTCTCTTTGCACTAGATCCCCTTTCTCTCTCTTGCCTCGAGAGACTCTAGAT
>NC_041388.1:189303228-189482404 GCF_002162155.2 Triticum dicoccoides
CCTAGTTCGAGCCGGCCTTGAGCGCGCCCAATGTCTTGGAGAAGAACCTCGCCGCCACGTGCCTGATGACGGCGGATAGTACCAACAAGGGGGGAAAGACCGTATTTCGGGCTGGCTCCGACGAGACGGAGCCTTCATGCAGTACCTTCTATCCCTTCTTCATGAATAGCATCGTCGCAGGGTTGGTCCCTCCTTTCTCTGACTTCTTCTATGCCGTCCTCAGCCACTACAAGCTACATGCCCTTCATATCCATCCCAACTCCGTCCTCCTCCTGTCGATATTCGCCTTCTATTACGAGGCATTGGTGGGGGTGATGCCGTCTATGGTGTTGCTTCACCACTTCCTCTACCTCTGACTCAAGGAGGGCCATCGCTCAGGGTGCGCTAACTTCGTCGCAGCCACCGGGACCAACACGATCTCAAAGGCCGGGAAGAAAGCCGAGGGCTTCAGGAGCAAGTGAATCGTGATGGACGCCAAGTGCGTCCACCTGCGGTTGGTGCTGCTGATGGGGACGACCTCTCCTCATGACGATTGGATCCGTGCAAAGCTTACCGCCCCTCGGGCGAAGTAGGTGCTGGAGAAGATGACTGCCGACCTGAAGCCTGACGACCTGAGGGCGGAGAAGCTGATGGGGGCCATGCTCGTGAAGGAGTTCCTGGCGCAGTGCGCTGCTCGTCTCCAAGCGCGCTCACGCCCCTTGTGGAATCTTGGGGGCGAGGAGGACGAACTCCGTCTGCGCCAGGATGCCTTGTCCGAAGAGGGGATGGGGTCGGCCACCCGTCTCCTAGTTGGGGACGACCTGGGCTACCCGCCAAACACCCATCTTCTTCTGTACCGTCGCCCAGATGGGGAGAAGGTAGCTACTGCCATGCCTGTCTTCGATGGACGCGGGCTTGTGCCGCAAGCGCCTCCTGAGGCCACGCAGGAGGTGACCCTGGTACTTGTGTCTTCCGATGAATTGGACGAGGAGGAGAGGCCTGACTCCAGGACCACCCTGGAGGGGGAAGGGGAGACTTCTCCCCTTGCAGCGGATCTCCTCCGGGCCCTCCCCGATGATGACAAGGCCGGCGACGATCCGGTGAGGGAGGCCCAGGCCCCCGCTGGAGTTACTACAAGGTCCAGGGGCACCCCTCCGAAGAAGCCGCCGGCCGGGGTCCCGGCGAAGAGTAGGACGACATTGGTCTCCCGAGGTGGCGCTCCTGTTCTGACGCTGTCCGGTGCTGCCGCGGGGCTAACTGCCGTGACATCATCTGCTTTGGGGACTCACGGGCCGGTGGCCCGGGCTGCAAGGCCTCTGGGCTATGTGCTTTTGAAGAGGCCGAGGGACTACGCCGTCGTGGACCAGTAAGCACCTTGCCTTGATTTCGTTTCTGCTTCTGCCGCTATTTCTTGACACTCTCTTTTTGCGCCATCCGACCGACATTGTTGGTGAAAAAGAAGAGAGAGAGGGGGCGACCACATCCCCTCTGGTGCCCGCGCCTCTCCCGCCCGGTCGTTATCGTGAGGCGCAGAGGACCGTCTTCAGGAGAAAACGGCTTCTCCTGCCTAGCCAGCTTCGGAGGTGTCTGCCCCTAGCTCGCCGGCCGAGGTGCCGAAGGCTCAGGAGCCCCCGACCCATTCTTCTGCTGCCGTCGACGCGCAGGCGGTGATTCCGCCTCCTCCTACTCCTGTTGTTGCACCGATCCGTGATCCAGCTGCTTCACCAGATGCTCCGGAGGAGGCTCTTGTCATGATGACCCAGCTCCGGGGTGACCTTCGAGGCGCCGACCATCGTTTGGCGTCAGGGCGCCTGGAGTTGATCTCGGGGTGGCTGCGGCCCGACGCGTCCGTGAGGGCAGCCTGGAATCAGGCCATGACGGCTTCCGAGGAGGGCCAGTGGGCCGTCGACCAGGCCGCGGCCGCCCGCAAGGCGGCGTTGAAGAACGCCGAAGCCACCTAGGAGCGCTGCCGGGTGATGGAGGCCGAGCTGGAAACCGTGTGCAATGAGCGCGCGGCCGAGGCTCGCGATCGCAAAGATGAGGAGGAGAAGATGAAGGCCCGGGAGGATCGTGGGTCGTGACGCTGAGCTAGAGCAGCTAGCTCAGGCACATATCGTGTAATGCAGCCGCCTGGAGGAACTGGAGAGAAGGGTGGAGGCGAAGAGGGTCCAGCTGGAGGCCAAGGCGAAGGTTCTTGACGAGGATCGTGAGGCCTTCAAGTCTCTTGAGGAGAGGTCCCACAAGGCACTGCAGGGGCTCTATGAGAAGGGTCTGGAGAAGCCTCTGGTGACTGGTGACGACGGCCCCGCCCAACTGCTTCCTCAGCTTGTTACGGCACTCGAGGACGTTGCTGATGGGATTGGCCCCATGGTGGAGGGGGAAGCGCGCACGCTTTACTCATCGTCCCTGACACGCGTCCTCAGCCACCTTCACCTTCGCGACCCCAACGCCGACCATGGTGTGTTGCTCGAGCCTGTAGGTGAGGGGTGCTGCATAGCCGCTGCAAAGGCTGTGAAAGGCCAAGTGGAGGCCTTGATGAAGAAGTTCCTTGCCATCGACTCCACACCTCCAGCTGATGGTGCCACCGATCCCTCGACCAAGACCGACGGCATGGGTGACGTCGATGCTACCGACGAGCGGGCACTTCCGGACGACGGCATCCAAGGCTGAAGAGGAGGCTCGCTGGTGCTCCTCCCTGCTTTTACTTTTATGTGATCTTTCCTGCAACATGCGACCTGCCTCGTGGAGGCGTTAAAATCTTGTTTGGTGTTAAGGAACATTATGTTCTGTAATATTTGATTTAGATTTGGCGATCTCCTTTTCGTTTGCTTGATGTTCTACGTCGACAGGGCTCGACCCCGCGCCTACGTCAGCCGCTAATGGGCCATCCGGATCGCCAGGACGGGACCAAGGGGTGAGGGGCTACGTGGCCAGTTAGGCTCCTGAGTCGCGATGCTCAGGAGTCCCCCTTGATGCACAAACGGCCTGTGGGAAGGAGACGCGAAGGAAGGCCCTACTATTCTACGTCGGCAGGGCCTGACCCCGCACATACCTCAGTCGTCGTTGGACCGTCCGGATCACCAAGACGGGACCAAGGGGTGTGGGGCTACGTGGCTAGTGAGGCTCCTAAGTCGTGATGCTCAGGAGTCCCCCTTGATGTTCAAACAGACCTTCATACCTATCCTCACTGAGGTTCCGCTCGGGAGGGGTGCGCGACGACCAGGTCCGGGGGACCTGGCAGGGCTGCGTACGCTAGGCGCGACCTGAGCATAGCCCCCATGCCTAGCCCCCTCACGCGACTCTCCCGAGGGGAAAGCGTTGGGGTGGCACTGGACACTGAGCCGAGTGGCTCCTTGAGGTTGATGCGGCCAAGGGGTCACCCTCAGTTGTTTATCACCAGCGCGGAGCATAGCGCAGCCACACTTGCACGGGCATAGCCGCGCCTCGACCGTGTAGACTGCCAGCGCGGAGCATGGTGCTTCCAATGGTCCGTGGGTGAGAGCTCCCTTTGAGTGGAGCCCCCGGGGTGTGTACAGCCCCGCCCTGACACGTGGCTTGCACGGAAGGGCTAGACAAGGTGTGTCTCGGCACTCTTGAGCTAGCACGGGACTCACGAGGACCTACCTCAAGGTGGGTTACGCCTGGTCTTGATTCTTGACGGCTATGGTGGCCCTGCGAGATGGTTAGGCAACCTGCGCCAGACGAATCTCCTGAGGCGATCACATGAGAAGCCCAAACACCAACCACCCTAGGAGGTGACGTGAACGGGGCCGGCCCGCCAGACAGAGCTTAGTCGTTGGGTTTATTGATGCTGCAAGGACAAACCCGAGCACAGACGCCATGCCTGGTCTTCTCGTGCGAAAATCCTAAACAAAGATGGCCGACGTGTGGCTCCCGTGGTGGTGGGGCCCCGGGTCGCGCACCCTGGCGTGTGAGTCCGTGATTAGCCCATGCGAGAACAAGGCACCAATGGCCATGGGAGGTGACATACACGGGAGCGGGCCCGCGAGCCAGAGCTCAACCTCTTGGGTTTGGCGATGCTGCATAGCCAGATCCGAGCACAGACACCGTGCTAGTCTTTAATCATGGGGCAGTCATGGGCGGGCTTGCAAGGGCGCGCAACGTTCATGGTAATGAAGTACCGGGCAGGCAGGTGATAGTCATAAGGCAATTCATGCAAGGAGACAAACTAGTTCAAATAGATGCAGGAACGACACATGCCACTGGGACGGACCCGAGCGGCCTGGGGATGACGCGGCCCGTGAGGCGCCCCCAACAGAGTAAGCTAAAGATGCAAAAGGATACACGCCGAAGGGACATGACCATGCGACTTGGGGATAATACTGCCCGAAGGGCGCCCCTCGCGGAATGAATTTGAAAGAGTCACTTGATACCATGCTGGAGTGGTGTCGGGGTAGCTGAAGACGCGCGCTCTTGAGGTTGCGCTTCATGAGCCGCTGGGGTCCTGAGCCTCAGGGGGCTCCATAGGCCCATGTAGCTCCTGAAGAGCTGATGGGTCCACCGCCAGGACAGCATGATGCCTGGCCTCCTGAGCCACCAGAATGCTCTGCAGGTGGCGCTGGAAGGTGTCAACCGCGTTCGGTAGGCCGAGAGGCATGCAAACATAGCTGTGAGGGGGACCCTTGCACCGCCCAATGTGCGAAGGCAAGAATCATCGCTGAGATGCGGCCCTGTTGAGCCTTGGAATGTCGACGCAGACGCGCAACGCACCGCCCTCGCCAGGGTGGAGAGCTGCGCTAGATGGTGGGTGACGGCCACCACGCACGGCCCCTGCCTCTTGAAGCTCCTGGATCGCCTTGGTGATGAACTCCTGAGCGCAAGGTGCTCCACGCCTCGCGCCCTCTTGAGGGAAACGTGCGGCGAAGCACGCCTCCACATGGTGCTCGAGCGCCTCCCTCGTGACGACGGCTAGGTCTGAGGCCTTCCAGAAGAGAGCCCCCGAGCCCAGCCTGAGGAGGGTGCCGGGCGCGCCCTCCTATGCGAGGGAAGGAGGCACCCCATCTACGGGCACAGGTACAGAGGTGGTGCTGCTGGTGACGCCACCCTCCTGAAGTCCTTGGCGGAGTTGCTGCTTCTTCTTCTTGGGGTTAGCCTCAAGAGGGTGCAGGGTGCCTTCGTTGTCAGGGTCTTCTACCGCTGCAGCCTGGTACGCGTGCTCGAGGGAGCACACCGCATCTCTTTCCTCGCAGGCGACCAAGATGACTCCGCCGCTTCCTGGCATCTTGAGGACGTTGTAGCCATGGTGGGTCACTGCCATAAACTTGGCCAAGACTAGATACCCAAGGATGGCATTGTATGACAAGATCATGTAGGTGACGTCGAAGTCTAACAAATTCTTATAGGAATTCTGGTAGAATTAGAGAGCATTAAAAATACGATACTATAGCCCTTTTTTCCTTAAAAAAGAAAGAGTACGGGAATGATGTCCTGAATAGAAGAAGCGGGAATAGGAAGATTTTTTATTCCTTTTGTTACTCTTTTTTTAAGCAAAGGACGCCCGAATATACCATAAAATTATTGATAGATAAATATTTATTGGATACCTACCTTACCTATGTTTATTTTTGACCTAAACCCTGCAGCCTTGCTTTGTATCATTCTATGAAAGAATGAAGAGACTTTATCACAACTCCCTCGGTGTGGTAGTTGTCATGCTAGCCGAAGGTGACAAGTGTCGGGACCCCGATCCTAAGCCACATCGACCTAGCATGTAACACAACATATCTCTTTGCGGCCTCACGCACAGTATTCCCACGGGTGCCACATGACTAGTCTCACGTATATGATAGTGTCGCTAGCATCCATATGACAGAGAACCTAGGCCGACATGACTAGTCGTGAACCCAAAGTGGCACTAACTTATAGGGATAGGCATACATGACCCAGCAACGTACGTGTCGGTCATCAGCGAGAGAATTCAGGCTGTAGCAACTGGGCTAGCAGGACTCTGGGACTCCGGGATGCAGTAGGCTAACAAGACTCCGAAAGACACCGCATGACATTTCCCCGAAGGGACAGACACAGGATCGAAGAAGGTCACATGCGGGCCAGTCCAAGTGCTCCGGAGTAGTAGCAACTGGGCTAACAGGACTCCGGTAAACCGGGCTCTAGCAGACTACCATGTGAAAGTGCAACTATCCTTAGGTTGTTTTGGTAATTCCTAACAACATATAGTTCATTGAGCTAATCCTATTTCAAGACTAATATTTCAGGAAAGCTCAATGATTGGCATGGCATGGATGAGAAAAGTGGACCCCTCAAAACACTAGGGACAAAAGGATTGGCTCAAGCTCAAAAGTTCAAGACTCTATATTTTCTATTTTAGTGATCCAAGGTCACATTGAGTCTATAGGAAAAGCCAATACTATCAAGGAGGGATGAGGTGTTGCCTAATGAGGATCTTGCTCAAAGTGCTTAGTGATATGCTCAAAAGCCCTCAACTACTTTCTCACATCCACATATGACCTAAACCAAAAGTCAAACTCGGTCCCACCGATTCTTTCTATCCGGCGCCACCGAGTTCAGATGTCATAGCCACTGCCACAAACCCTAGGCAAATCGGTCTCACCGATAGGGATCTCGGTCCCACCGAGATGGGGTTGCAATCTCTCTGTTTCCCTTTGTAACGTTTCGGTCCCACCGAGATGAGCGATCGGTCCCATCGAGATTGCAATGTAAACTCTCTGTTTCCCTTTTGTAACATTTCGGTCTCACCGAAATGAGAGAATCGCTCCCACCGAGTTTGTGTAAGCGGTCTCACCGAGATTACGTTATGCCCTAACCCTAACCATATCAGTCCTACCGAGTTGCATGTCGGTCCCACCGAAAACCCTAACGGTCACTAGCTTTGCTGAATCGGTCCGACTGACTTTAAATATTCGGTCCCACCGAGATTGGCAAGTTGTGTGTAACGGTTAGATTTTGTGTGGAGGCTATATATACCTCTCCACCTCCTCTTCATTCATGGAGAGAGCCATCAGAACGAAACTACACTTCCAACCTATATTTTTTGAGAGAGAACCGCCTACACTTGTGTTGAGACCAAGATATTCCATTCTTACCATATGAATCTTGATCTCTAGCCTTCCCCAAGTTGCTTTCCACTCAAATCTTCTTTCCACCAAATCCAAATCCTGTGAGAGAGAGTTGAGTGTTGGGGAGACTATCATTTGAAGCATAAAAGCAAGGAGTTCATCATCAACACACCATTTGTTACTTCTTGGAGAGTGGTGTCTCCTAGATTGGCTAGGTGTCACTTGGGAGCCTCCGACAAGATTGTGGAGATGAACCAAGGAGTTTGTAAGGACAAGGAGATCGCCTACTTCGTGAAGATCTACCGCTAGTGAGGCAAGTCCTTCGTGGGCGATCGCCATGGTGGGATAGACAAGGTTGCTTCTTCGTGGACCCTTCATGGACTCGTGCAACCGTTACCCTTCGTGGGTTGAAGTCTCGATCAACGTGGATGTACGATAGCACCACCTATCGGAACCACGACTAAAACATTTGTGTCTCCAATTGTGTTTCAATCCTCCAAACCCTTCCATTTACATTCTTGCAAGTTGCATGCTTTAGTTTCCGCTGCTCATATACTCTTTGCATTCTTGCTTGAATTGTGTTAAGATTGCTTCACTTGTCCAAAGTTGCTAAAATCTGCCGAGAACTAAAATTGGGAAAAGGCTTGATTTTTATTTGGTCAAGTAGTCTAATCACCCCCTCTAGACATACTTTCGATCCTACAAGTGGTATCATAGCTTTGGTCGCCATTTGCTTTGATTTCCATAGCTTTTGGTGGTCATAGCCTTGGTTTCACAACCTAGGAGAGTATGGCGTCTAGCGAGGGAAATTACCACCGTAGAGGTCCTTACTTTGATGGCACAATTTTTGCTAGTTGGAAGCATAAGATGGAAATGCATATTCTTGGACATAACCCCGCGGTTTGGGCTATTGTGTGTATTGTCTTGCAAGGTGAATTCTTTGATGGGAGAGAACCGAACCGTGGAGCTACCGCGGAAGAGTTTAAGATGCTACAATATAATGCTCAAGCATGTGATATCCTCTTCAACGGATTGTGCCCCGAAGAATTCAACAAAATCAGCCGTCTTGATAATGCAAAGGAAATTTGGGATACTTTGATTGATATGCATGAAGGTACTGACTCTGTCAAGGAATCCAAGTTGGATGTGCTTCAAAGTCAACTTGACAGGTTCAAAATGAAGGATGGTGAAGGTGTCGCTGAAATGTACTCTAGGCTTGCTCTTATCACAATTGAGATTGCCGGCTTAGGAAGTGCAGAGATGAGCGACAAATTCATCATCAAGAAGATCCAAAGAGCCTTGGATGGAAAATATGATACCGTATGCAGATTGATCCAAATGATGCGAAATTACAAAGATCTCAAGCCAACGGAAGTCATTGGAAGAATTTTTGCTCATGAGATGTCACTCAAGGATAAGGAGGAGCTCCATAACAAGCCAAGTGGTGCTTACAAAGCCTCATGTGAATCTCCCACATCATCAAGTGAGAAACAAACTTTCAATGAAGAATTGAGCCTAATGGTGAAGAACTTCAACAAGTTCTACAAGAGTTGAAGCAAAGAGAGAAGTTCCAAGTCAAGGTCCTACAATGACAAAAGATCTTATAGTCGAGAGCGAAACGGCTACAATTGTGGAAGACCCGGACACTACTCCAATGAGTGTACGGCCCCCGACAAGAGAAGAGAAGATTCTCACAAAAGAAGAAGTAGAAGAGAAGAATCACCATCGAGGGAGAGAAGGGGTAGGGATGATCGTTATGAATGAAGACCCTCTCGAAGAAGCAAGGATTCAGAAAGGAAGGACAAGTCATCAAGGAGCTACACAAAACAAAGACATCAAGCTCATGTTGGTGAATGGGTATCCAACTCCGACTCCGACAATCACTCCGAGAGAAGCTATCACTCTGACTCCGAATATACTCAAGATGAAGGTGTTGCCGGTCTAGCACTTGTGTCAACCAACTCCTACGACATATTTGATTCACCAAATGAAGGAATTGGAATATGCTTCATGGCCAAAGTTCCAAAGGTATCACACCACGAGTATGTTGATTTCAATAGTGATGAAGATGACTTGTTAGGTGATGATGATTTACTTGTTGACAACTCTAGTGATGAATACTATGATGAAATGTCAATTAATCATGCTAATCAAGATGAAACGAATGACAATGATAAGGAGGAGATTGATTCTCTAACTAAAGAACTAAACACTCTTAAGTTAGCTCATGAAACTATCTTAGGAGATCATCAAGAACTTTTAAGGACTCATGAGAAATTACATTTTGAGAAGCTCAATCTTGAGCAAGAGCATGAGTTCTTAAAGGCAATCAATGATGATCTTCGCAAGAAAAGTTCTTCTTACATTGCCAAGCGTTTACTCCTATCCACTTACATGCCTCAAGCCAAGTCTAGTAACAAGAACAAGAAGGATTCTTCCTCTAGTAGTAACAATAATCATGCTAAATCCAATATTGTTGCTTCTAGTAGTTCTCTTGATTCCACTAATGATTCTCTTAGCCAAGTTACACTTGAGCAAGAAAATAGCTTATTGAAGGGAATCATGGAGAAAGGTGTTTACAAGAGCCTTGCTGAGAGTAAGCAATTCAAGGAAATTGTACGCAAGCAAGGAAGGCACCGGAAGAACCAAGGTATTGGTTTTGAACGAAAGTTCAATGCCAATGGAGTTGAGTGGGAAGAAGATCAATACCCCAAGACGAAGTTTGTTCCTCAACAAGAGAAGTATGATCCTACTTCTTTCAAAGGGACACAAGCTCAAGATGATCTTCTACCACAAGACCACAAGGAAAAAGGCAAGGACAAGCTTCAAGAGGAAATTGATGCATTTGAAGAAGCTCCTAAGGCCTTGGTCAAGTGGGTTCCCAAGACTACATCAAGTTCTACTTCATCAAGTATGACTACAACTCCGAGGATTCCCATCAAGATGGTCTAGATACCGAAGAAGAAGAACTAGAGAGTTCTCGAGGGTGACTCCGCCAACATACTTCACTCTTATCATTTTAGCAAGAACAAGTGCAATCAACTTCCACATCTTGCACTAGTTCAAGGAGTCACAAACCCTCTTGTTGGTAAGACAAGGGACATGGTAACCTAATGCTCTCATAGACATCATCTTGTGTGTGCATCACTCTATGTCTGTGGATATCCTTGTTTGTTCCTTGTGGGACTAACCCGTGTAGGTATTGAAAGTGCAACTCACTCCAAAGGATAGCTCTGAATGATCTACATCAACTTAGAGCATCCACATCTTCAACACCTACATGAAGTCATCATCTACAAAACCCAAGGTTAGTTCATCCCTCTTAGGGGGGATCTCTCATCTAGGGGGAGCTTTACTCTAAGAATTGAGCTAAAGCAACTCTAATGGTTTGAACACAACAACACTTTATGTAAAAGTGGTAACCCCACTTGAGCTTAAACGATGAGTATGACCTATGATCAAATGTTCTCATTTGACTCCTAAGTCAATATACTCATATATAGATGACCTAGTCGTCGCTAATTGCTTGATAGATGCTAGAATTGTTTGTGCATGCTTTTCCACATATTTCACTTGTTATTTTATTGTGTGAGCATGTTGGTTGCATAATTTACTCATTCAAGGACATCCACTTGTTGTTTTGATTGATTGGTTTATTTTTCTCTTGCCAAGTGGATGGCCAAGAATGCCTAAGAACCTTCTCTAGCTATCTATACTCTTCTCGTCTCAAACTCTATTCATTTTGCATCACAAAGTTTGATCAAGTCAGATTCGATCCACTTTGTGTGAGGAGCACTCGGAGTTCCCGATTCGTCATAGACTTAAACTTCCAAAACTTCTTTGTGTGTTATGGTCTGACCGACTCATCCATTTCGGTCATACCGAGATCACTAAGTCGATCTAGGTTTTTAATCTCGGTGCAACCGATTTGAACTTTTCGGCCACACCGAGTTGCAGTAACTGCTTGTAGTTATGCATCTCGGTGCCACCGAGCTGTTCCACTCGGTCACACCGACAGGGTCAGGCTATATATACCCACGGGCCAAAATTTGGAAAAGTTTCCGAACCTCTTCGCCCGCACTTAGCCTGCTCTGCCTCCCTTAGTCTCCGGATCGTCCTCCTCGTCGCCAGCCGCCTCCAGTCGCTGGTCTCCGCCGCCGTCAATGGGATCGTCTCCGCTGTTGCCGCCGTAGCAAGTCCATCGCCGAACTAGGGTATGGACTTGATCTTTGTGCTGTTCTCACTCCGATTCCCCAGCACATTGTTTTTCCATGTATCTTGCCACGATTGAGATCACTCTATCCAATAAAAACACTTAGTAGTTTAGTTGTGGATTGAAAATTTAGGGTTAGGTTTCCGCCGAAACCATCTCGGACCGACCGAGTTGTTGAAATCGGTTCCACCGATTTGGCTTAGGCCATTGCACATGTGATTCTCAGTCTGACCGAGAATTGCAAATCGGTGTGACCGAGTTCGAGTCTTTGTGAAACCCTAGCAGTTTCGGTGCCACCGAACTATGACTCGGTCTCACCGAGTTCACTAGTTTAGGTTCCAACAGTTGCTTCGGTATCACCGAGATATCAAATCGGTAGATCCGAAGTGCTTTCCATGGAAAACTAAAACTAAGTCTTTGATTCATTCTTTCCCAAAAACCTCTGCACTTTGTGATGCCCATCCACTCTACCTCATTTATAATCTATTGACATGGTTTGCTGTCAGTGTTTGCATCATGTCAGATCAGAGTGACAGTCAGAAGAAATCTGAGGAGCGGGTTCACATGAGTGAGGGCACTAGTCCCTCCAATAGCATAGATGATGGAATTAGGAGCACACCCAGCAACTTGCCTAAGGCAGCCACCAGGACCAGAAAGAAGAAAACCTCAGATTCTGAGGATGAGGACTATGTGGCTATTGAGGAAGAGGCCACCTCAAAGAGGAAAGTCTTAAAAAAGGAATATGGCACAACTGCTGCCACTAAGCCAGGGATGAAGCAAAAGGTTCCTGCCAAGAGAGCTCCCATGTCAAAAGCCAGAACATCCACTCAAGAGACTTTGGGATCTGCACCCAAAGAGCAAGTTGTGGCAAAAAGAAAAGAAAGGAAAGGGTCAAGAAGACCACTGCCAGAGTGATTGGGAGATCTTCAATAATGATAGACTCTGAAGAAGAGGAAAAGGAAGAGGATGCACCACCAGCACCCAAAGCTCAAAAGCTTATGGGAGATGCTATAAGGGCAGGGGCTGTACCATGTAAGCCTAAGACTGCTCCTAAGATTGCTGCTCCAGCTCCAAAACCAAAACCAAAGAGGAGCACCAGGAACATCCCTGCTGAGGAGAAGAACGAGGCCCCAGTGCCTCAACATGCTGACGGAGAAGATGATTCTGTTGTGTTAAGGAAGTTGAAGCCCAAAATTCCAGATCAAAATGATGCTCATCCAGTTGCAGAGAACATGAAAATCAGGAAGGATTTTGGTTTAAGGCTATGGAGAGAGTCTGATCCATATGCCACCAGGAGAAGGACTGCTGTGGACTACAAGTTCCATACAAAGGAACAGCGGGACTTCTATGAGACTATCTTACTTGACAAGAAGCCCATAGTGTGTGACATGAGATGGGTTGATTGGAAATTCATTGAGGAAAATGAGGATCACTTCCCTGGTGTATATGACAGCTTCAAGGTGTGTGGAGTCGATGAGTTTTTGGCTCAGAAGCTCACAAAGTGGAATGATGAGCTCATTATGCAGTTCTACTCCACGGCTCATTTCTACCCAGATGGAAGGATTGGCTGGATGTCTGAAGGTACTAGGTACCAGTCAACGGTTGCTGAATGGGCAAAATTGATCAATGCTCCTGAGGATAGTAAAGATGACTTGGATGTCTATGCCAAGAAGAAGAAGGATCACAACACCATGGCACATATGTACAAAGAGATCCCAGATGCTGCTCTTGAGACACACAAGTTTGGATCAGTACATTACCTTTTGTCAGGCTTGCCAACAATCAACTGGATCCTCAGGCACACTCTCTTGCCAAAGTTAGGTGCTCACAAGATGATCAGAGGCCATGCAATTAACATGCTTCACATTTTTTATGTTCCCCGGGAGTTCAAGGTCATGAGCCTAATTGTGGAAACCATAAAGAGGACAGCTGCAGATCAGAAGAGGAGTTGTGGGTATGCCCCACAGATCTAGGAGCCGATCAACTCCAAGATGGACACTGGTACATATCTGTTGGACAAGGAGCACCTTCCCATCTACCCAGACTTTGAGGACAACACTGTGGTGATGGATGAAAATGAACCATCTTCCGTGCACGCACAAGCCAAAAAGGAGAAGGCTAGGGCTGAAAAGGATGCAAAGATGCCAACCATGGATGAGGCATCTCAGTATATTCTGAAGAGCAAGTAAGATCAACTTGGCTACTTGATTGCCTCCACTCTAAGGATTGAGAAGGGACTGGCCACCCTGACTGAAAACCAGGAGAGCTTGGAGAGGATCATTGAGTAGAAGTTCTATGACTTAGATGTGAAGTTCACTGAGATACAGTCTGTTGTTGAGCAACTTCAGGAGGAAGTGCAGGAGAAGAAGGGCAAGACAATCATTGATGCTTTTGCTAGAGTGCCCAGAGGTCAGAGGTCCGTTGCTATGCCTGTCACAGACACCAGAGAAACTTCATCTGCACCAGCTACAGCTTGAGTGCCACCAGCTCCAACACCTACTCTACCAGCTACATCTACAACGAATGACGCCTTCGTACTTGGAGTTCAGTCTACACCACCACCTGAAGACCAAGCCTGAGTGATGATTTAGCACTATGCATTTTTTATGAACTTTTTGGTAACTCGTTGCCAAAGGGGGAGAAAATGTATAGATCATAGGCATCGAGAGAGAGTGTTGCTTTTGTTCTCTCTTGCATTTCTCCTTGGTGGTTGAAATTTTTTATCTACTTGTGTGTGATACTTGGATGATCATGTGTTTGATCATATACTACCTTTATGCTTGTTAGATGCCATTATCCTTTTATATTCCATATGATCACTCACTTTGCTTGGTGATGAGTGCATGTATTTTAATTATTATCATTTTGAGCGCTCCACCAAGATGTATGTGACATGGAAGAGAAACCCATGATCCTAACTCTTTGTGCATTTGCAGTCCAAATCAAATCTTAAACTATGCACAAATTTAGGGGGAGCTCTTGCTTTTCACATACTTCTAAAAGCGACAATAGTTTTCACTCTTATTATCATTTGTCGAAGCTTTGATCTATATGTTGTCATCAATTACCAAAATGGGGGAGATTGAAAGTGCAACTATCCCTAGGTGGTTTTGGTAATTCCTAACAACATATAGTTCATTGAGCTAATGCTATTTCAAGACTAATATTTCAGGAAAGCTCAATGATTGGCATGGCATGGATGAGAAAAGTGGACCCCTCAAAACACTAAGGACAAAAGGATTGGCTCAAGCTCAAAAGTTCAAGACTCTACATTTTCTATTTTAGTGATCCAAGGTCACATTCAGTCTATAGGAAAAGCCAATACTATCAAGGAGGGATGAGGTGTTGCTTAATGATGATCTTTCTCAAAGTGCTTAGTGATATGCTCCAAAGCCCTCAACTACTTTCTCACATCCACATATGACCTAAACCAAAAGTCAAACTCGTCCCCACTGATTCTTTCTATCCGGCGCCACCGAGTTCAGATGTCATAGCCACTGCCACAAACCCTAGGCAAATCGGTCTCACCGATAGGGATCTTGGTCTCACTCAGATGGGTTGCAATCTCTCTGTTTCCCTTCGTAGCGTTTTGGTCCCACCGAGATTGCAATGTAAACCCTCTATTTCCCTTTTGTAACATTTCAGCCTCACCGAAATGAGCGAATCGGTCCCACTGAGTTTACCTGACCAACTCTCTGGTTAGCTAATTACCAAAATCGGTCCCACCGAGTTCGTGTAATCGGTCTCACCGAGATTATGTTATGCCCTAACCCTAACCATATCGGTCCTACCGAGTTGCATGTCGGTCCCACCGAAAACCCAAACGGTCACTAGCTTTGCTGAATCGGTCGGACCGACTTTAACTATTCGGTCCCACCGAGATTGGCAAGTTGTGTGTAACGGTTAGATTTTGTGTGGAGTCTATATATACCCCTCCATCTCCTGTTCATTCGTGGAGAGAGCCATTAGAATGAAACTACACTTCCAACCTATATTTTCTGAGAGAGAACCACCTACACTTGTGTTGAGACCAAGATATTCCATTCTTACCATATGAATCTTGATCTCTAGCCTTCCCCAAGTTGCTTTCCACTCAAATCTTCTTTCCACCAAATCCAAATCCTGTGAGAGAGAGTTGAGTGTTGGGGAGACTATCATTTGAAGCACAAAAGCAAGGAGTTCATCATCAACACACCATTTGTTACTTCTTGGAGAGTGGTGTCTCCTAGATTGGCTAGGTGTCACTTGGGAGCCTCCCACAAGATTGTGGAGATGAACCAAGGAGTTTGTAAGGACAAGGAGATCGCCTACTTCGTGAAGATCTACCGCTAGTGAGGCAAGTCCTTCGTGGGCGATGGCCATGGTGGGATAGACAAGGTTGCTTCTTCGTGGACCCTTCGTGGGTGGAGCCCTATGTGGACTCATGCAACCGTTACCCTTCGTGGGTTGAAGTCTCCATCCACGTGGATGTACGATAGCACCACCTATCGGAACCACGACAAAAATATCCGTGTCTCCAATTGCGTTTGAATCCTCCAAACCCTTCCCTTTACATTCTTGCAAGTTGCATGCTTTACTTTCCGCTGCTCATATACTCTTTGCATGCTTTCTTGAATTGTGTTAAGATTGCTTGACTTGTCCAATGTTGCTAAAATTTGCCAAGAACTAAAATTGGGAAAAGGCTAGATTTTTATTTTGTCAAGTAGTCTAATCACCCCCCCTCTAGACATACTTTCGATCCTACACCATGGCTCAGTGGAAGCACTAGACTACATTTCCCCATAAGAGAGGCTACCAAGGATAGACAACTAGGTTGTGAGATCCCACACATACCAAACATTTCAAATCAAACACACAATATGCTCGAAATGTGCAAATACAACATGGCATCACAACAAAACTCTACAACTCATAGTATTTATTCATTAGGATCCGAGGAGCCAAGCATTACAAACATGGGTCTCATGACCGCACATACAGAGCATACAAGAAACAAGAACATGCGGAAGATTAACTTATCTGAGTACAGACATTACAAATGAAAAAGGCCGAGAAGCCTGACTATATACAAGATCCTGCCGAGGGCACAAGATTGTAGCTGAGGTAACAAGCTAAACGTCGAAGTCCACGCGGAACTCCTAGCTAGACTAAATTCTCTCTGCAAAACATAAATTAAGAAAACATGAGTACAAATGTACCCAACAAGACTTACATCAGAACTAGCTACATATGCATCAGTATCAACAAAGGGGTGGTGGAGTTAGACTGCAGCAAGCCAGCTTTGACTCAGTGGCTAACCTGAACTACGACTACAAGTAACTCTTTTGAGGTGGCACACCCGAGTCCACATATTCACCAATCAATACACCACTATGGATCCGCTCCCGTCTCCCTATGAGAACGCAATCCATAGCACTCATGCTTATCTTGCGCATTTTAGAGTATCCACTTTCACTTGTCTATGAACTGTACAGGCAACCCAGAAGTCCTTTACCGCGGACACGGGTATTCAAATAGATCATGTTAACCTTGCAGGTCTGTACTTCTTCACACACGCTCTCACCACTTACCACCATGTACACATCGTGTATCTCGGCAACCTTCAAGCGGAAGCCTGGAGAGGGAGTCGGCGACGACCTGACTAACCACACAAGTCTCTAGTCCAGGTTTATCGCCTATTCGGGTTCCACCCACAAGGAGATCCGGCTGGGGTTTCGCTCACAGCCCCAAACGATGAGAGCAAGGTTCCTGAGGCACCAAACAGGCGTCCCGGTACACCATGCCTTGTGTCTCTACCGCATCATAGCCCACCCCTAGGGTCAGCGCTACGAATGACCCCCAACACATATCCTACAAACACCAGAAACTAGTTGCAACTCCTCGACAGAGATCAAGGCGATTAATAAGTCGAGAGGGGCACTTAAGCATTCCAATGCGTGGTACTAGCTGATCATGGATCACAAACACACAACTCAGCTCCTCAGGATGGCTGCAATGAGACAACCCACCATGTACTCCTACATGGCCTCTCACCGCTACCTTTCCCAAACCGTGTTCACACACTTAGCTCTCAATAGTAGGACATGTTCACCACATTCCAATCCATCCCCGATGAATCAGACCTGACTCAACTCTAAGCAGTAGCAGGCATGAAAACTAGCATGGATGAGTAGGCACATCAGGGCTCAAACAACTCCTACTCATGCTAGTGGGTTTCATCTATTTACTATGGCAATGACAAGTCATGCAGAGGAAAGGGGTTCAACTACCGCAGCATGTAACAGATGAATCATTGTTTTCCTAATGCAGTAAAAGAGAGCAGGAGCGAGAGAGTGGGATTGTATCAGAATGAACAAGGGTTTTTTTCTTGCCTGGCACTTCTGAAGATAGTATAGCTCTTCATCGGTGTCATTGATCTCATCATCGGAACCACGTCTAATGAGGGGGGACAATTACTGGCAACAGACAGGAAACACAATCAGTGCAGTGCAACATTATGATGCATGATCATGACATGGCAATATACTATGATTTGGGCTAATGCAACAGAAAGTCAATTTGATTGAAGTGGAATTCAAAGCTAGATCAAATTCCAACACCAAATCTATTATGAAATTTGTCCTATCATGTTTCATCCTAAACAGTGAGGTTAACTTTCTCAAACATGCATGAAAATGCCATAAACAAATTCTTTGGATTTTCCTCATAATTTTTCATATATAAATTATTTCATTTGGAGTTACATATTATTTTCTATGATTTTTAGAAGTTTAGGTTATTTTCTGAAATTCATAAATCATTTCCGATTTATTTTAAATTCCACAAAATAGTTACAACGTCAGCATGACATCGGGACGACGTTAGCAGGTCAACGGAGCAAACTGGGGTCAAACCTGGCATGTGGGGTCCACACGTCACTAACACAGGGTTAACGGGGTCTAATCCCACGTTGACTGGGGTTTAATTCGTTGCGGGACCTGCTGTCAGTGGCTGTGGGGCGTCTAGCTGGTAGGGATTAGCACTAATGATAGTGCCACGTCAGCTCGCTGGAGTTTGGACGGCGGCTAGCATTTCGCGCGGCGGAGGGCGTCGGGTTTGAGCTACGGTCAACAGTTTCGAGCGCGGATTGTGGCTATGGGTTGCTGGCGCACACGTGCATCCAGTGGTGGCCATGGGAGGGAGCGAGGTGGACTATAGCGGCGGTGGCGTTGAGCTGGGCGGCGACCGGAGTTTGGGCTTGGTCATTCGCGAGGCTATGGTGCATGGAGGGGGCTAGGTGAAGTGCCCTACAGGCTCCTGGGAACTCCAGGAGTTCAACAGCGTGCTCAAACGCGACCGAATCAAGCCATGCCCGCGACGGCGACATCGCCGGAGGTAGCGAGCTTTGGTTGTGGTGGGACGGCGGCTACGGCATGAGTTTGAGCAGGGGACATGCGGAATAACGCGTGGGGCTCACGGGGAGGTGGATGGTGTAGACGACAGAGTTGGGGAAGCGATGGTTGTCGAAAATGGACGATGGCGATCCACAGCGGCCGAGGGTGAAGACGATGATGGTGGCGATGAAGCAGGGCCTCTGGGCACCGCGTAGCTTGGTGGAGAGGGCGAGGAAGACACGGTGGAGCTTCTGGACCCAGCGGCAGGGCAAGGGGTGGCCGGTGGCCACGGGTACGGCGGTCGGCATCGGCGAGCTCACTTGGTCGAGCTCGTGTTCTTGCAGGAGAGAGTGGAAAGTGGGTGAGAGTGAGAGGCTTGTGCACGGTGCGTGCGTGGCGTCGTCTGGGAGGTCCAGAGGGAGGCGGAAAGCAGGAGGTGGTCGTGGCGCGTGCTTGCATGTGGTGGCCACGCGCCTCTCATCCTCCTGGTGGGAGGTTGAGGGTGACTGGCACTGCGCTGTGGGCTGGGCCGCACAATAGCAGGCCGGCCAGCTTGACAGGTAAGCACCAGGTAAGACTCTTAGTTTTTTTAATATCTGTTTTCTAATTTTGCAGTTTGTATTAATTTGGTTTTCAAAACCAAACTATTTTATATACTTCTGGAAATTCTTATGTGGTCTATTAGGATATATTTAGAGCCACTCACAGGTTTCTAGAATTATTGGACTTTTAATTCTTTTATAGAAGAATTAAATAGAACTCAAATATTTATTGAGTTAAATATAAATGTCGAAAATAATTTCTCAAAAATGTTCCATATTTTTGGTTTGGATCAAACCCCTTTCCAAAATTATCAAACATCATTGAAGAATATTTTGGAAACATTGGGTGCATTCTCTAGGGTTATTTGCCCTTCTTTTAATTAAAATTTTGAGGCTTTCAAATTTCCTCACTTCAACTTTCAGAATTTAGACATGATGCAAGGATGCAATGCCACTAATTACAAGCAATATTCTAGGGCTGTGACAACTCACCCCCACTAAACAAGAATCTCATCCCGAGATTCAAGACGTGAGGCAAGAAGACAGAGGGGACACAAAGCTAACACAATCTTCTCGATCCAATTGCCCTTCTCGAAGATGTTGATTCATTGCATCATATTGATCTTGACGTCTTTGCTTTCGAGAGCTTCATCCAATTATGATGACGGAAGAGAGGGAAACTCTGCAGGGTTCGATCTTCATAAAGGTCGGGAAACTCACGATCAACTCATGAAGTGAGATGTAAGAACATCTATCAAGCCGGGATACAAACACACATCAATAGGGATGGAAAGAAACAGATGACGAAGGTTCAATTTTGGTAGGAAATAATTCCACACTTGAGTAAGATGGTGCATGGTATTCAAAGCAATGGGGAGTTAAGTTGCCATGATTCCATTACGGGGCACCTTAGGGGAGGTGGCTCGTAGAATTATTCTCTTAAGTGGCAAAAGAATTAATTTTTATACAAAGATCATTGAAACTCTTTATACCAGCCTAAGGCAATCACAATCGATCATTTGATGGAGTTCGAAAGAATGACATAATCGAACTAGGATGTATGATGTGGACTACCTTGTTGAAGACAACGCGATGGATGATTTATTTTTATCATCAAGAAAGGATAGGGCCCAGTGTACGCCCACTTTTGAGGATGATCCTGAATAACAATTACTGAGAAGGCATACCATAGTAAAATGGCAGAATGGCAGTGTAAGCTGGGGACGAAATGCAAATGTTGAAATGTTTCAACCATCATTTCTGCCTTAGATTCAGATCTGATTGGTGACAAGATATTCCAGGCATCCACGTGTATGAAAAGGAAAGTTTGCAACACAAGCCGACGAGATGACGTTGCGAGATTCTCGAGAAATGAACTACGATAGTAAGCTCCAAAACATGAGATGGTTCTGCTACATACATGTGAACACGTTGTCCAAGACAAGCTTGACCACATAGTAATCTTACAATAACACACTACCGAGTCCTGGTTGGGGACCATCATCGAGGGTAACGAAATCTTGTACAAATCCATCTGGTACCTTCAGGACTAGCACTTAGAACTTATTATCCTTGAACAAATCGATCAGTGGCTTGGTATGCTAGGAATTACATATGGAATGAAGATGATCAGTCTATCAGACCATAGAATACTTCGCACGGGCATGACTGACTTGGGATGATTCCGGAGGAAGCAAAAACAATCTTTCTCAGATTCACGGTGACAACGTACATCAAATGCACGTGAGTTAGAGGAAGTCACTTCTTTCATCCAAACATATACCTCATGAACGGAACACGAAGGCATTGCTCACAAATTTCCAACACTAGCTAGATGTTCAACACGAATGATGGAGGAGATAAAAATGTTGCTGATGGGCTCAACAACAGTTCATCTAGGTTTCCATGTAAGTGGAATTCCACAATTATGTGAACAAGATGATAGCATTGGCCAGACCCAAAGGATATAATGGTGTATGCTCGAGGAAACAACCGCGAGTAAGACAACATTAGGAATATCGTTGGCTCTGATTTGATTTGACAATAGCCCATACTCAAATCAAAGTTTCAACAAGACAATAAATCCAACAACTAAACACGAAGGTCAATCGATGAAGATTTCATCTTGCTTCAACACACACACACACAAAAGATATACCTTTGGAATGAACTAAGTCAGATAAAAGCTTTATCTTCCAACTCTCCAAGTTGTTGTCTAGCTCAGCCAACTAGCTCAGGGATATCCAACACAGATTCTTGGAGAAGGGGTGGTTTACAAGAAAACCATCTTGATCACGAGCTCAACATAATGGTCACGGGACAACCTGGTGATACTTCTGAGAGGATATTCAAAAAATCACGAACCACCGATATGTTACTAAGCTCGAGAACAATCTTGTCTTTCAAGGCAAGACGATATGATCAAATAAGCGAGGGATTGGCACAATCCTAACTCATTGATCGAAGTGTGCACCAGGAAAGATGTGCTAGGTAGCACGATCAAACTTAGAATGATGATTCAATAGCGAACACGCTGAGAACGATACTATTGCCCGTTAACTATCAAGCAACGGAGTTGCTAGGAGTATTGATTTCGCACATCACAATTCACTTGTCGGCATTCCAGTTACAATAACACGGGAACCAACGAATGAACAATAATGGCAAGAAGTATCACTATGCAAAGAATTTGTAAGAGTTGGTGCAACTCTCACGTCATTCATGATATGAAAGAGGGTGAGACTTCGGGGTAGAACATAACAAAGTTGGGTTGGCATTCTGATCTACGGAATACCACTACTTTGACCCAATCCTAGATATGGATAAGGTACTGGAGTTTGTTTCTCCTAGTCATTCCAGAATAGAATGGCTTGACAAACCACAAGATATGAGGTATCGATGAGCATGAATGCATGACATGCTCTTGATTATCAAATGATAGACGGAGATCAGGATACAACTAAAGAGATGGACAACTCCAAGGAACATATATCTTTCTAAGTTGTGGATGCATATATTAGTATGTCGAGCAAAGCTCAACATTTCTTTCGGATAACCCATGCAGAAAAGTAGAAATGGCAGATTAACAATATAGAATGGAGAACTCATCAAGAGCACTCTGGTTGTGATCTTTTGGTTCAAAAGAACTTCTACCATAAGTAGTCATGGTAGTTGGAAGAAAGAAATACCACAGGCCTCGAGGACTATCACAAGGTTACTAATATCCTAAAGGAACGAGCAAACACTATCTACACGAAGTAAGTAGAGTGAATCTAGGGCTCAAGAACCCAGAAATAGAATGCCTACTAACTAAATGGCATCACGGGATGCTTCCAAGAATGATGGCCAGAATAATTACACTGGGAACACAAAACATATCTAGATTACTAGGTGATCCTCTAAGACACCTAGGGTCATAATAATAGCTCCAACGTATATGTCGAGGCAATGAAGTACCTCAACAAACCATTTAGTGTGCCTAATCTGGCCCAAAGGAACATCGGGAAATGGAAAGAAGGGATTGGCAAAAGCATCAGACTAATTAGAAACCTTGGATGACTCGGACAGCATAACGGCTGTAAATGCTCAAAATTATTTGAGACATCCTGCAAAATAGTGGCATGACCACTCCACATCACAATATCAAGGTTATGAGGCCAACTATGAACATACGGAAGTAGTAGAAACTGAACCGGGAATTGAATCCGTCAATCCTAAGATTCTACGGATTAGTAACACGTGATCCTGATAGAAAGATGAGAAGCCAAGTTCTAAATCCCTGTACAAAAGAAGAGGTTGACTCAGATCAGAAGGGCATAAGGTAATGGAGTAAAAAGAGCCTTACATTCCCTTCCACAATCAATTCCCTTATATAACTAAAGCATTTCTAGACTCAACTTCGACCAGTTTGGCTTGGTAATCCTACAAGTAGTCAGACTCTGATACCAAAGTTGTCGGGACCCCGATCCTAAGCCACATCGATCTAGCATGTAACACGTCATCTCGCTTTGTGGCCTCACGCACGGTATTCCCACGGGTGCCACCTTACCTGGCTCGGACTGTTTGCGCCTTCTGGCTCACATATATGATAGTGTCGCTAGCATCCATATGACAGAGAACCCGGGCCGACATGACTAGTTGTGAACCTAAAGTGGCACTAACTTATAGGGAGAGGCATACATGACCTAGCAACGAATGTGTCGGTCATCAGCGAGTGAATTCAGGCTATAGCAACTGGGCTAGCAGGACTCCGAGTAACACATCATATCGCTTTGTGGCCTCACGCACAGTATTTCCACGGGTGCCACCTTATCTGGCCCGGGACCGCTTGCGCCTTTTGGCTCACGTATATGATAGTGTCGCCAGCATCCATATGACAGAGAACCCGGGCCGACATGACTAGTCGTGAACCCAAAGTGGCACTAACTTATAGGGATAGGCGTACATGACCCAGCAACGAATGTGTCGGTCATCAACGAGTGAATTTGGGCTATAGCAACTGGGCTAGCAGGTCTCCGACAGACACCGCGTGACATTTCCCCAAAGGGACAGACACAGGATCGAAGAAGGTCACATGCGGGCCAGCCTAAGTGTTCCAGAGCAGTAGCAACCGGGCTAACAGGACTCAGGTAAACCGGGCTATAGCAGACTACCATGGCTCAGTGGAAGCACTAGACTACATTTCCCCATAAGAGAGGATAACAAGGATAGACAACTAGGTTGTCGGATCCCACACATACCTAGCATTTCAAATAATACACACAATATGCTCGATATGTGCAAATACAACATGGCATCACAACAAAACTCTACAACTCAAAGTATTTATTCATTAGGCTCCGAGGAGCCAAGCATTACAAACATGGGTCTCGTGACCCCACATACAGAGCATACAAGCAACAAGCACATGTGGAAGCTTAACTTGTCTGAGTAAAGACACGAGAAATGAAAAAGGCTGAGAAGCCTGACTATCTACAAGATCCTGCCGAGGGCACAAGATCATAGCTGAGGTAACAAGATAAATGTCGAAGTCCATGCGGAACTACTAGCGAGACTGAAGTCTCTCTGCAAAGCTTAAATTAAGAAAACGTGAGTACAAATGTACCCAGCAAGACTTACATCAGAACTAGCTACATATGCATCAGTATCAACAAAGGGGTGGTGGAGATTGACTGCAGCAAGACAACTTTGACTCAGTGGCTAACCTGAACTACAACTAAAAGTAACTCTTTTGAGGTGGCGCACACGAGTCCACATATTCACCAATCAATACAACACTATGGATCCGCTCCCGTCTCCCTACGAGAACGCCATCCATAGCACTCACGCTTATCTTGCGCATTTTAGAGTATCCACTTTCACTTGTCTATGAACTGTACAGGCAACCCAGAAGTCCTTTACCATGGACATGGCTATTCTAATAGATGATGTTAACCCTGCAGGGGTGTACTTCTTCACACACGCTCTTGCAACTTACCACAATGTACACATCGTGTATCTCGACAACCTTCAAGCGGAAGCGTGGCGAGGGAGTCGGCCACGACCTGACTAACCACACAAGTGTCTAGTCCAGGCTTATCGCCTATTCGGGTTCCATCCGCAAGGAGCTCTGGCCAGGGTTTTGCTCACGGCCCCAAACGATGAGAGCAGGGTTCCCGAGGCACCAAAAAGGCGTCCCGGTACACCGTGCCTCATGTCTCTACCGCATCATAGCCCACCCCTAGGGTCAGCGCTATGCACGGCCCCCAACACATATCCTACAAACACCAGAAACTAGTTGCAACTCCTGGACAGAGATCAAGGCGATTAATAAGTCGAGAGGGGCATTTAAGCATTCCAATGCATGGTAGTAGCTGATCACGGATCACAAACACACAACTCAGTTCCTGAGGACGGCTGCAATGAGACAAACCACCATGTACTCCTACATGGCCTCTCACCGCTACCTTTACCAAATCATGTCCACACACTTAGCTCTCAATAGTAGGACATGTTCACCACATTCCAATCCATCCCCGATGAATCAGACCTGACTCAACTCTAAGCAGTAGCAGGCATGACAACATGCATGAATGAGTAGGCACATCAGTGCTCAAACAATTCCTACTCATGCTATTGGGTTTCATCTATTTAATGTGGCAATGACAGGTCATGCAGAGGAAAGGGGTTCAACTACCGCAACATGTAACGGTTGAATTGTTGTTATCTCTATGCAGTAAAAGAGAGCAGGAGTGAGAGAGTGGGATTGTATCGGAATGAACAAGGGGGTTTTGCTTGCCTGGCACTTCTGAAGATAGTATAGCTCTTCATCGGTGTCATCGATCTCATCGTCGGAACCACGTCTACTGAGGGGGGACAATTACTGGCAACAGAGAGGAAACACAATCAATGCAATGCAGCAATATGATGCATGATCATGACATGGCAATATGCTGTGATTTGGGCTAATGCACCAGAAAGTCATTTTGATTGAAGCGGAATTCAAAGCTAGATCAAATTCCAACTCCAAATCTATTATCAAATTTGTCATAATCATGTTTCATCCTAAACAGCGAGGTTAACTTGCTCAAACATGCATGAAAATGCCATAAACAGATTCTTTGGATTTTTTTGATAATTTTTCAAATATAAATTATTTCATTTGGAGTTAGAGATTATTTTCTATGATTATTAGAAGTTTAGGTTATTTTCTGAAATTCATAAATCATTTATGATTTATTTTAAATTAAAGAAAATATTTACAACGTCAGCATGACATTGGGACGACGTCAGCAGGTCAACGGAGCTGACCGGGGTCAAACCTGGCGTGTGGGGTCCACACGTCACTAACACAAGGGTTAATCGGGTATAATCCCGCGTTGACTGGGGTTTGACTCGCTGCGGAACTGTTGTTAGTGGCTGTGGGGCGTCTAGCTGGCAGGGATTAGCACTAACGATAGTGCCACGTCAGCTCGCCAAAGTTTGGCCGGCGGCGACCATTTCGGTCGGCGGAAGGCGTCGGGTTTCGAGCGCGGTTTGCGGCTATGGGTTGCTGGCGCACACATGCATCCAGCGATGGCCACGTGAGGGAGCAAGGTGGACTGTAGCGGCGGTGGCGTCGAGCTGGGCGGTGGCCGGAGTTCGGGCTCGGTCGTTGGCGAGGCTACGGTGCATGGAGGGGCTAGGTGAAGTGCCCTACAGGCTCCTGGGAACTCCAGGAGTTCAACGGCGTGCTTAGACGCGACCGAATCAAGCCATGGCCACGATGGAGACATGGCCGGTGGCAGCGAGCTTCGGTTATGGTGGGACGGTGGCTACGTCATGAGTTTGAGCAGGGGACAGGGGGGAATAAGGAGCGGGGCTCACGGGGAGGTGGATGGTGCAGACGGCAGAGTCGGGGAAGCGATGGTTGTCGTGAATGGACGGCGGCGATTCACGACGGCCGAGGGCGAAGACGATGATGGTGGTGATGAAGCAGGACCTCCGGGCGTCACGTAGGTTGGTGGAGAGGGCGAGGAAGATGCGGCGGAGCTTCTGGACCCAGCGGCAGGGCGAGGGGTGGCCGGTGGCCACGGTTACGACGGCTGGCATCGACGAGCTCGCTCGCTCGAGCTCATGTTCTTGCGGGAGAGAGGGGAAAGTGGGTGAGAGTGAGAGGGTTGTGCACGGAGCTTGCGTGGCGTCGTCCGGGAGGTCCAGAGGGAGGCGGCAAGCAGGAGGTGGTCGGGCGCGTGCTTGCGTGCGGTGGCCACGCGCCTCTCATCCTCCTGGTGGGAGGTTGAGGGTGACTGGCACTGCGCTGTGGGCTGGGCCGCACAGTAGCAGGCCGGCCATCTTGACAGGTAAGCGCCAAGTAAGACTCTTAGTTTTTTTAATATTTTTTTCTAATTTTGCAGTTTGTTTTAATTTGGTTTTCAAAACCAAACTATTTTATATACTTCTGGAAATTCATATGTGGTTTGTTAGTATATATTTAGAGCCACTCACAGGTTTCCAGAATTATTGGACTTTTAATTCTTTTATAGAAGAATTAAATCCAAATCAAATATTTATTGAGTTAAATAAAAAAGTTCAAAATAATTCCTCAAAAATATTCCATATTTTTGGTTTGGATCAAAACCCTTTCCAAAATTATCAAACATCATTGAAGAATATTTTGGAAACATTGGGTGCATTCCCTAGGGTTATTTGCTCTTATTTTAATTAATTTTTGTGGCTTTCAAATTTCCTCAGTTCAACTTTCAGAATTTAGACATGATGCAAGTATGTAATGCCACTAATTACAAGCAATATTCTAGGGCTATGACAATAGGGAGGCGGACCTGCCCTATCGGGGTGGTGGCGCCATCGGTCACTGCTAAGAAAAGCTTCGTAGGATTTAGCTGATCGTATGGCACCTGAAGGCCGTCGAATGTCTCGAAGGATAGGACATTGAGCTCTGCGCCGTCGTCGATGAGGGTCTTGGTGAGTTGAACATTGCTGATGAAGGGTGAGCAGAGCATCGGGAGGGCGCCGGCGGTTGCCGCGCACTTGAGCCTCGTCCGTCGAGCTAAAGGTGATGGCGCACTTGGACCACTGGAGTGGGTGCGTGGCCTCGAGCCTCGGAAGGGCCGCATTCACCTCACAAGCAAATTGCCTGAAGACACACTAAGAGGCTGGGGCCTGAGCACCACCAAAGATATAGGCGACGGCACATGCTTCCTGGAAGCCCCCATCCCCCTTGTCCTGATGGTGGTCGTCATTTCTCCTTGGTGGCGGCGATAGCGGAGGGAGGCCAGCATTGCCCTGAGGGCAGTCCTCACGAGTCTGCTCCCTCCAGGGGCCCTCGTGAGGCTCGTCCAGCCAGTGGTCCTTGCGAGGCCGGTCACGCCACTCCTGGCGGGTGCCGCGGTCATCCCAGCGTCCCCCATCTCGTCCTGATCCTCGGTCGTAGCCTCGGTCGTTGTGCTCGGGGCCTCGACGGAAGCACCCATATCAGATGGCCCTGAGCTCCTGACAGTCACTAGTGTTGTCGCTGTGAACATTGTGGAAGGCGCAGAAGGGGCAGTTGGCCCTGGATGATTTGGGGTGGTCGCGGCCGCGCTTCATCTCTATGTTCGCCGCGAGCACGACAACCCCCTTGCGCTTCACGTCCTTGATATTTGCCTTCTTGTCCTCCTGGTCGATAGCTGGGAGCTAGAGGAGGGAGAGGCGCCCTTCCACAGCCCTTGCGCATTTGGTCGCCATGTTGAACATATCCAGGGCCAAGTATAGATCCTCGTTGATGGCGAGCTCCTCCTTCATCTTGACGTCACGGACGCCATCGGAGAACGCGAAGATGTTGGCCTCGTCCGTCACCTTGGGGATCTTGAGGCGTACGTTGTTGAAGCGCTGGATGTACTTTTGCAGGGTTTCCCCTGGTTGCTGCTTGATGCGCCGCAGGTCGCCTACGGCTGGTGGGTGGTCGCGAGTGGCCTGGAAGTTGGCGACAAAGCGCTTGCGCATCTCACCCTAGGAGGAGATCGATCTCGCGGGCAGGTTCAGGAGCCACGAGCGCGCGCCATCCTTGAGGGCCATGGGAAACTAGTTTGTCATGACCTTCTCGTCTCCGTTGGCTGCCTCGATGCTCACCTCGTAGAGCTGCAAGAACTCCGCAGGGTCGACGGTGCCATCGTAGCACGGAGGCAGGTATGGCTTGAACTTGCCTCGCCCGACGACCGTGCGCAACTCAGGAGTAAAGGCTCAACAGCCTGCTGTGGTCACCGAAGCCCGTCACGGTGGTGGAGCCTGATCTTGATATCCATGCACCGCCACAGCAGGTGGCACGCGGTCTTGTTGTAACGGTGCTGGGAGCGCATGAGCATTTTCTTGCGGCCTCCCGACTTCTTGGCAGCTTCCTTCTTCGTGCGCGGGCGCCCGGCATGGTGGTTCACGTCGCGGGACCATGCATCTTGGGGCGAGGATGCCGTCTTGATGTAGAGGCGGCGGAGGCGCTCAGTGAGCCGCACGTCTTGGTGCGAGGGCGCTGTATTGATGCGGAGGCGGCAGAGGTGCTCCATGAGCTACATCGCCCGCGACTGGAGGTGGGCGAGGCGGCGTGAGGGATGGTGCAGGAGAGCCTCCGACAACACTGACGAGCTCTGCGATGCGGTTGAGCCAGTCATCGTAGAGGTCGTCAACTAGGCGGTAACGCAGGAGCTCGCGTGCCATTAGCAGCACGGCCTGCACGTCCGTGGGCGTGCGACGAGCGTGGGACGACAAGCTGACCAGAGTCAACGAAGGGGTGGCGGTGCGTCCGTCCCGCCACACTGAGGGGTGCAACGATGAGGCCTGCTGCTCGTTTGCTGCTGGGTGATACGTCTCCAACATATCTATAATTTTTGGTTGTTCCATGCTATTAAATTATCAACCTTGGATGTTTTATATGCATTTATATGCTATTTTATATGATTTTTGGGACTAACCTATTAACCTAGAGCCCAGTGCCAGTTTCTATTTTTCAATGTTTTTGAGTATCGCAGAAAAGGAAAATCAAACGGAGTCCAATTGATCTGAAACTTCACGGAACTTATTTTTGGACCAGAAGAAGGCCATGGAGTAGAAAAGTTGGGCCAGAAGAGTCCTGGGCTGCCCACGAGGGTGGGGGCCCACCGCTTGGGCGCGCCTCCCTACCTTGTGGACAGCCCGGACACCCTCCTGCCTTGTTCCTGACTCGAACACCTCTTGTGTAATCCAAAACTTCTAGAAAGAAACCTAGATCGGGAGTTTCGCCGCCACAAGCCTCCGTAGCCACCGAAAATCAATCTAGACCCGTTTTGGCACCCTGCCGGAGGGGGAGAATCCCGCTCTGGTGGCCATCTTCATCATCCCGGCGCTCTCCTTGACAAGGAGGGAGTAGTTGAACCTCGGGGCTGAGGGTATGTACCAGTAGCTTTGTGTTTGATATCTCTCTCTCGTGTTCTTGAGTCGGCATGACCTTGATGTATTGCGAGCTTTGCTATTATATTTGCTTCTTATGATGTTTCTCCTCCTCTACTCTCTTGTAATGGATTGCGTTTTCCCTTTGAAGTTGTCTTATCGGACTGAGTCTTTAAGGATTGGAGAACACTTGATGTCTGTCTTGAACGTGCTTACCTATGGTGACAATGGGATATCACGTGACCCACTTGATGTATGTTTTGGTGATCAACTTGCGAGTTCCATGACCTCGTGAACTTATGCATAGGGGTTGGCGCATGTATTCGTCTTGACTCTCCGGTAAAAACTTTGGGGCACTCTTTGAAGTTCTTTGTGTTGGTTGAATAGATGAATATGAGATTGTGTGATGCATATCGTATAATCATACCCGCGGATACTTTAGGTGACATTGGAGTATCTAGGTGATATTAGGGTTTTGGTTGATTTGTGTCTTAAGGTGTTATTCTAGTATGAACCCTAGGATAGATTGAACGGAAAGAATAGCTTCATGTTATTTTACTACGGACTCTTGAATAGATCGATCAGAAATGATAACTTTGAGGTGGTTTCGTACCCTACAATAATCTCTTCGTTTGTTCTTCGCTATTAGTGACTTTGGAGTGACTCTTTGTTGCATGTTGAGGGATAGTTATATGATCCAATTATGTTATTATTGTTGACAAAACTTGCACTAGTGAAAGTATAAACCCTAGGCCTTGTTTCCTAGCATTGCAATACCGTTTGTGCTCACTTTTATCATTAGTTACCTTGATGTTTTTATATTTTCAGATTACAAAAACCTATATCTACCATCCATATTGCACTTGTATCACCATCTCTTTGCCAAACTAGTGCACCTATACAATTTAACATTGTATTGGGCGTGTTGGGGACACAAGAGACTCTTTGCTATTTGGTTGTAGGGTTGTTTGAGAGAGACCATCTTCATCCTACGCCTCCCACGGATTGATAAACTTAGGTCATCCACTTGAGGGAAATTTGCAACTGTCCTACAAACCTCTGCACTTGGAGGCCCAACAACGTTTACAAGAAGAAGGTTGTGAAGAAATTTGCTTATGTGGAGAGTAATAAAAATTCTATGCTTATAGATCATGAAAAGAATGCTTTATGTGATGGTTATATTGTTGAATTCATCCATGATGTTACTGAAAATTATTATGAGGGAGGAATATATGCTTGTAGGAATTGCAATAATATCAAGTTTCCTCTCTATGTGCTTAAAGTTTTGAAGTTTGGCTTGCTTTACCTTCCTATGAAAGTTGATTCTTGTTCCCACGAGTTGTTTGCTCACAAAATCCCTATGCTTAGGAAGTGGGTTAGACTTAAATGTGCTAGTCATATTCTTCATGGTGCTCTCTTTATGTTTCGTTCTGATCTTTTATGTGACCATCATTGAAATCATCATGCCTAGCTAGGGGCGTTAAACGTTAGCGCTTGTTGGGAGGCAACCCAATCTTTATTTTTGTTCTTTGATTTTTGCTCCTGTTTAGTAATAAATTATTCATCTAGCCTCTGTTTAGATGTGGTTTTATGTTTTAATTACTGTTTGTGCCAAGTAGAACCTTTGGGAAGACTTGGGTGAAGTCTTTGCGATCTTGATGTAAAAAACAGAAACTTTAGCGCTCACGAGATTTGCTGCCATTTTTTACTTGAGAGTGCGATTAGGCTGATTCTTTTTGAAGATGATTAATAGACAAATTCCTCACGTCCACCAGTTTATTTCAGAATTTTATGAGTTACAGAAGTATACGTTTGATACAGATTACTACAGACTGCTCTGTTTTTGATAGATTCTGTTTTCTATGTGTTTTTGCTTACTTTGATGAATCTATGAGTAGTATCAGAGGGTATGAACCATAGAAAAGTTGTAATACAGTATATATTACACCAATATTAATTTATAATGAGTTCACAACATTACCTAAGTTGTGATTTATTTTCTTATACTAACAGAGCTTACGAGTTTTCTGTTGAGTTTTGTGTTGTGAAGTTTTCAAGTTTTGGGTAAAGATTCGATGGACTATGGAATAAGGAGTGGAAGAGCCTAAGCTTGGGGATGCCCAAGGCACCCCAAGGTAATATTCAAGGACAACCAAGAGCCTAATATTGGGGATGCCCAAGGCACCCGAAGGTAATATTCAAGGACAACCAAGAGCCTAAGCTTGGGGATGCCCCGGAAGGCATCCCCTCTTTCATCTTCGTCTATCAGTAACTTTACTTGCGGCTATAGTTTTATTCACCACATGATATGTGTTTTGCTTGGAGCATAATTTTATTTTCTTTTGTGTTGATTGATGTTTGAATAAAATACCAAGATCTGAAATTATTAAATGTTAGAGAGTCTTCACATAGTTGCATAATTATTCGACTACTCATTGATCTTCACTTATATATTTCAGAGTAGTTTGTCAGTTGCTCTAGTGCTTCACTTATATCCTTTTAGGGCATGGATGTTGTTTTATTTTTAAGAAATAGATGAATTCTCATGCCTCACTTATATTATTTTGAGATTCTTTAGAACAGCATGGTAGTTTGCTTTGGTTATGAATTTAGTCCTAATATGATGGGCCTCCTAGATGGGTATAATAAAAACTTTCATATAGAGTGCATTGAATACTATGAGAAGTTTGATACTTGATGATTCTTTTCAGATATGAAGATGTTAATATTAGAGTCGTGCTAGTTGAGTAGTTGTGAATTTTAGAAATACTTGTGTTGAAGTTTGCAAGTCCCGTAGCATCCACGTATGGTAACCGTTGTGTAACAAATTGGAAACATGAGGTGTTCTTAGATTGTCTTCTTTATGAGTGGCGGTCGGGGACGAGCGATGGTCTTTTCCTACCAATCTATCCCCCTAGGATCATGCACGTAGTGCTTGGTTTTTGATTACTTGTAGATTTTTGCAATAAGTATGTGAGTTCTTTATGACTAATGTTGAGTCCATGGATTATATGCACTCTCACCCTTCCATCATTGCTAGCCTCATCGGTACCGTGCAGTGCCCTTTATCACCTTGAGAGTTGGTCCAATCTTCACCGGTGCATCCAAACCCCATGATAAGATACGCTCTATCACACATAAACCTCCTTATGTCTTCCTCAAAACAGCCTCATACCTACCTATCATTGCATTTCCATAGCCATTCCGAGATATATTGCCATGCAACATTCCAACGTTTCATTTATGACATGCTTCATCATTATCATATGGCTTTGCATGGTCATGTAGTTGACATTGTATTTGTGGCAAAGCCACCATGTATAATTTATCATATATGTCACTCTTGATTGATTGTCCTTCTCGGTACACCGCCGGAGGCATTCATATAGAGTCATATTTTGTTCTAGTATCGAGTTATAATCATTGAGTTGTAAATAAATAGAAGTGTGATGATCATTATTAATAGAGCATTGTCCCCCAAAAAAGAGAAAAGCCAAATAAAAAAAGGAAAGGCCCAAAAAAGAAGGAAAAAAAGGGCAATGCTACTATCCTTTTTCCACACTTGTGCTTCAAAGTAGCACCATGATCTTCATGATAGAGAGTCTCTTGTTTTGTCACTTTCATATACTAGTGGGAATTTTTCCTTATAGAACTTGGCTTTTATATTCCAACAATGGGCTTCCTCAAATGCCCTGGGTCTTCGTGAGCAAGCAAGTTGGATGCACACCCACTTAGTTTCTTTTGTTGAGCTTTCATACATTTATAGCTCTAGTGCATCCGTTGCATGGCAATCCCTACTCCTCGCATTGACATCAATTGATGCGAATCTCCATAGCCCGTTGATTAGCCGCGTCAATGTGAGACTTTCTCCTTTTTTGTCTTATCCACACAACCCCCATCATTATATTCTATTCCACCCATAGTAATATGTCCATGGCTCACGCTCATGTATTGCGTGAAAGTTGAAAAAGTTTGATATTACTAAAGTATGAAACAATTGCTTGGCTTGTCATTGGGTTGTGCATGATGAGAGCATTTTTGTGTGATGAATATGAAGCATGGCCAAACTATATGATTTTTTAGGGATAAGATTTCATTGGCTTTGTTATTTTGATAAGACATATTTGCTTGGTTAGTATGCATGAAGTATTATTATTTTTATGTCAATATTAAACTTTTCTCTTGAATCTTTCGGAATTGAACATTCATGCCACAATAAATAAAATTACATTGAGAAATATGCTAGGTAGCATTCCACATCAAAAATTCTGTTTTTATCATTTACCTACTCGAGGACGAGCAGGAATTAAGCTTGGGGATGCTTGATACGTCTCCAACGTATCTATAATTTTTTATTGTTCCATGCTATTATATTATCAACCTTGGATGTTTTATATGCATTGATATGCTATTTTATATGATTTTTGGGACTAACCAATCAACCTAGAGCCTAGTGCCAGTTTCTGTTTTTCGTTGTTTTTGAGTATCGCAGAAAAGGAAAATCAAACGGAGTCCAATTGACCTGAAGCTTCACGGAACTTATTTTTCGACTAGAAGAAGGCCATGGAGTAAAAGAGTTGGGCCAGAAGAGTCCCAGGCTGCCCACGAGGGTGGGGGGCGCGCCCACCCCCCTGGGCGCGCCTCCCTACCTCGTGGACAGCCCGGAGACCCCCCTGCCTTGTTCCCAACTTCAACACCTCTTATATAATCCAAAACTTCTAGAAAGAAACCTAGATCGGGAGTTCCGCCGCCAGAAGCCTCCGTAGCCACCGAAACTCAATCTGGACCTGTTTTGGCACCCTGCCGGAGGGGGTGAATCCCTCTCTGGTGGCCATCTTCATCATCCCGGAGCTCTCCATGACGAGGAGGGAGTAGTTTACCCTCGGGGCTGTGGGTATGTACCAGTAGCTATGTGTTTGATCTCTCTCTCTCTCTCGTATTCTTGTGTCGGCACGATCTTGATGTATCGCGAGCTTTGCTATTATATTTGGATCTTATGATGTTTATCCCCCTCTACTCTCTTGTAATGGATTGAGTTTTCCCTTTGAAGTTGTCTTATCGGATTGAGTCTTTAAGGATTTGAGAACACTTGATGTATGTCTTGCACATGCTTATCTATGGTGACAATTGGATATCACGTGATCCACTTGATGTATGTTTTGGTGACTAACTTGCGAGTTCTGTGACCTCGTGAACTTATGCATAGGGGTTGGCACACGTTTTCGTAGAAACTTTGGAGCACTGTTAAGTTTTTTGTGTTGGTTGAATAGATGAATCTGAGATTGTGTGATGCATATCGTATAATCGTACCCGCGGATACTTGAGGTGAAATTGGAGTATCTAGATGACATTAGGGTTTTTGTTGATTTGTGTCTTAAGGTGTTATTCTAGTGCGAACTCTATGATAGATTGAACAGAAAGAATAGCTTCATGTTATTTTACTACGGACTCTTGAATAGATCGATTAGAAAGGATAACTTTGAGGTGGTTTCATACCCTACAATAATCTCTTTGTTTGTTCTCCGCTATTAGTGACTTTGAAGTGACTCTTTGTTGCATGTTGAGGGATAGTTATATGGTCCAATTATGTTATTATTGTTGAGAGAACTTGCACTAGTGGAAGTATAAACCCTAGGCCTTGTTTCCTAGCATTGCAATACCATTTGTGCTCACTTTTATCATTATTTACCTTGTTGTTTTTATATTTTCAGATTACAAAAACCTATATCTACCATCCATATTGCACTTGTATCACCATCTCTTCGCTGAACTAGTGCAGCTATACAATTTACCATTGTATTGGGTGTGTTGGGGACCCAAGAGACTCTTTGCTATTTCATTGCAGGGTTGTTTGAGAGAGACCATCTTCATCCTACGCCTCCTATGGATTGATAAACCTTAGGTCATATACTTGAGGGAAATTTGCTATTGTCCTACAAACCTCTGCACTTGGAGGCCAACCACGTCTACAAGAAGAAGCTTGTTTAGTAGACATCACCGGGCCGGTGGCGGCGTTGGCAGCGGTGATGGAGAACGGCGGGGAGGTCCGCCAACGGGAGCCGTTTGAGCGACACAGGCGGCGAGGGTAGCCCGGCGCTCAGCACGGGCTCGGCGAGCATCAGACATGGATGCGGTGGAGCAGTGGAGCGCTAATAAACGGAAGAACAGCTTCAGTGCACCCTTACCTGGCGCACCAAATGTAGGATTGTGGGTTCCGGCAAACCCTTAAGGTTTGAACACTGGGGTGTGCATGAAGATCTCTCTCTTTCTCGCCCACTCTCGCAGTGATCTCTAGGCCTAGCTCGCGAACCCAAGGAACAAGTGACACGAGAGTTTATACTAGTTTGGGCCACCGTTGTGGTGTAAAACCCTACTGTAGTGTGGTGTGGTGGATTGCCTCGTGGGCTGAGGATGTACTTGTACAGTGGACGAACAACCTCCCGAGGAGAGGTGTTCTTGAGCTTGATGAGCTGGTGAGGTGGCCTTGGTGGAGTAGATCCGATCCGAGATGAGCCGATCCTTGACTACGATGGTGGTTAGCCCTATTTATAGAGGCCCTGGTCCTCTTCCTAAATCTTTAGATGGGAAGGGATCCCACAACGGCCAATTTCAAAGGGAGACAACTAGTACAAGTTATCCTGAAAATAGGTGGTCTTCGCCTGCCAAAGGCTCTGGTGGTGACGCCGCCGTGGGCTCCGTGGTGACCTCCATCCTGCCGTCCTGCTAGTCTTGGTCTTGTTGCACCGATATAGAAATCTTTGCTTGACGCCTCGGGACTCCTCGCCTGCGCCTGCTTCCTTAGCACCAAAGAGGAAACTGGCACCCTGTGCCCGCCGGCACCCGCCTGACCGTGGTCGTCATGGCTCACGTCAGGTGGAACTCGTGAGGTGCACCTTGCATAGATATCTCTGCTCCTCAGGAGCATTCCTAGAGAGGCCGCCCAGGAGGAGGTCTTGGTGTCATCCGCCTCGCGAGGGTCTTGAGTGGCTGCTGGTGAAGATGGGCCGTCCCAGGCTGTTGGCGGAGCCACGCCCTGGCCCGCAGGCAGGCAAGTCTGGGTAGCCCCGTTCCTAGGACGCCGGCAGTATGGAAGGATTGTTTTACTACATCATTTTGCAATTGTTCTTTAGCTTCTAATATTAACTTGGTGCTTTTAGGTACATATGTCATTGCAAAAGATTCACACTTCGACCCTTTCTACATATGGGGCAATGAGATATTCATGAACCAGCATCAAGTGAGGAAACTGATAAAGATTGTTATTAAAATGGGTCAAAAGATAGCAATTGAACTATTTGTTTACACTTTATGCAAGACAACTGTGAACTGCAGGATGGTAAGTAAGAACCCTGTGGACTACATTTTACTGCACGTAATGAGTTGTGTTAGATCACAATGTTTGAATCTTTTTTCCTTTCATTCAATCCCGAGGCACTTTACTCAAGATTACCTCTCAAACAACTTGATTGGCAGCCGGCCATCACAAGGGGTTGGACTAGAGTCGTGCGTGCCTTATGCATCCAGGAGAGCACAATAGGGCCATTCCACTTCACCTTGTTCAGCAACCAGAATGTCTATCGCCTCTTTCTTAACCATCTGTAATAGTACAAGTATAGAACCCTGGTTCATCATTCTTTATTTGGTGCTTATATAATTCTTAAACATATGTACCTGTGAATCGAATAATGCATTGGTTGTTTGAACCTCATGGATATGAATAAAGCTATAGCCTACTTTCAAGATTAAATTAGGTACAATTTCAAATAGCAACAATTAAATTAGGGCGAAATTACAGTGTGCAGGTCATTACGGCGCACATGGTTAATAAAGCACGGCGTGTGCGATATACATCATAATCCGACATGGTTCACAGAGAGGAAACATGTGTAACAATGCACACAGTTGCTATTTGCAAAGCATGTGTGATGTCAGACACTATCACATATTGTGTGGGAAAACTAAATGTGTGTATCATGGACTATTGATAATCACGAACAGTTTGTGATGTGCCAGGTATCATAAATGTAGAGCCAGTTTGGTACATGCCTAGAAAACTCCTGTGTCTGGAATCGACCTGGTTTTAGGTAAAACCACAAAACACCGACTGTGATTGCAATGCGAGCACAAACGAGTAACAAGGATGAAGCTTTTGGGATATTCGAGATGACGAGCCGGCCGGATTCAGCGATAGGGTGGCGGTGCGTCCGCACGGAGGGGTGCAGCGACGAGGCTTGCTGCTCGTTCCCCACTAGGCCGGTGACGGTGTTAGTGGATCGTGATGGAGGACGACGGGGAGGCCCGCCAACGGGCACCGTCTGGGCGACATGGGCAGCGAGAGCGGATTGGCGCTCCGCACGGGCTCGACGAGCATCCGCCATGGAGATGATGGAGCAGCGGCGGGTCGATCAACGGAAGAGAGGCTTTGACGCACCCCTACCTGGCATGCCAAATATCAGATTCGGGGCTCCACAGTACATTAGGTGGTTCGAACACTGGGTGCGTACGATGAACACTCTCTCCCTAGGTCGCTCGCTAACTATCCCGTGACCTAGCTCGACAAACCCAAAGAATGAGAGGCACAGAGATTTATCCTGGTTCAGGCCGCCTTGCGGTGTAATACCCTACTCCAGCATTGTGGTGGATTGCCTCGAGGGGCTGATGATGAACTAGGACAATGGATGAACAGCCTCAGGAGTCGAGGTGTTCTTGAGCTAGATGAGCTGGTAAGCTGGCAGGGTGGGATGGATCTGAACCTAGATGCCCCCGCTATGGTGGTGGCTAAGTCCTATTTATAGTGGCCTCGGTCCTCTTCCCAAATGTTAGGCGGGAAGGGATCCCACAGCGGTCAAATTCGAAGGGGGACAACTAGTAACAAGTTATCCTGACAAAAGTAGTCTTTGCCTGCAAAGGCTCTGGCAGTGACGCTGCCATGGGCTCCGCATTGATGACCGTCCTGGCAGTCTTGGTCTCGTTGCACCAATATGGCAAGCTTTGCCTGATGCCTCGGGACTCCGCACCTGCGCTTGCCTCCTTAGCACCAAAGAGGAAACTGGAACACTGAGCTCGCTGGCGCCCGCCTGGCCTAGATCGTCATGGATCACGTCATGTGAACCTCGCGAGGCGCGCCTTGCCTTGATATCTCCTCTCCTTGGGAGCCAGCCTAGTGAGGCCGCCCCTAGGGATGTCTTAGTGTCGTCCGCCTCGTGAGGCTCGGTCCCTCGCGCGGGTTTTGTGTTGTTGCTGCCGAACTGGGCCGTACCAGGCCACAGGCAGACAAGTCTGGGTACCCCCGATCCCAGAACGCCAACAATCTTCATAGAATATGTGGGAACCAATATGAGCATCCAGGTTCCGCTATTGGTTATTGATCGGAGAGGTGTCCCGGTCATGTCTACATAGTTCTCGAACCCGTAGGGTCCGCATGCTTAACATTCGATGACGATTTGTATTTATGAGTTATGTGTTTTGATGACCGAAGTTTGTTCGGAGTGCCGGATGAGATCACAGACATGACGAGGAGTCTCAAAATGGTCGAGAGGTAAAGATTGATATATTGGAAGGTAGTATTCGGACACCGGAAGGGTTTCAGAGTGTATCGGGTACATACTGGAGTACCAGAGGGGTTACTGAAACCCCCCAGGGAAAGATATGGGCCATATGGGCTATAGGAGGGAGGCTAACTAGCCCACAAGGGGCTGGAGCGCCCCACACAAGGGAGGAGGCCTAATTTGGACTAGGGAAGGGGGCGCCACCCCCTTTTCCTTCTCCTACTCGCTCTCCTTCCCCTTTTCCCCCTCTAGTAGAAGGAAAAGGGGGGGCAGAGATCCTACTAGGACTGGAGTCCTAGTAGGACTCCCCTCTCCTTTGCGTGCCCCTTGTGGCCGACCTCCTCCCCTCCTCCTTTATATACGGGGGCAGGGGGGACCCCAAAGGACATCAATTGTTCTCCTAGCCGTATGCGGTGCCCCCTCCATAGTTTACTCCACTGGTCATAGCGTCGTAGTGCTTAGGCGAAGCCCTGCGTGGAACACATCATCATCACCGTCACTACACCAACCCACGTGTCGAGGCACGACTTAGAGGCATAACCACATTTTGGTTTTGTCGCAAGAAGGGTCATCTTCACACAATCCCATGCAATGAACAAGAAATGAATAAATAGTTGGCTTACAATTGCCACGTCACACAATGATCAAATAATTCATACATCATTCAGAGTACACACATAGTCCAACTACAGACGAATCCAGATGAAAAGAAGACAACCCCAAATGCTAAATCCTGATCGTCCCAACTGGGCACCACTACTGATCATCCGAAAAAGACAAGTAGTAACGGCCAAGGTCCTGGTCGAACTCCCACTTGAGTTCGGTGGCATCACTTGCACTGGTATCATCAGCACCTGCAACTGTTTTGGTAGTATCTGTGAGTCACGAGGACTCAACAACCAAAAAACCCATGAGAATCAAGACTATTTAAGCTTATGGGAAGAATGTGGTTATGAGGTGGAGTTGCAACAAGCGTTAAGCAAATACGGTGGATAACAAACGAGCACAAGAGTAAGAAGAGAAACTACACAATGCTCGAGAGACTAGAAGCGATCCAGAGGTGATCCTGAACTACTTACGTTCATTCATAACCCAACCGTGTTCACTTCCCGGACTCCGCCGAAACAGACCATCATGGCTACACACGTAGTTGATGCATTTTAATTAAGTCAAGTGTCAAGTTCTCTACAACCGGATATTAACAAATTCCCATCTGCCACATAACCACGGGCACGGCTCTCGAAAGTTTATACCCTGCAGGGGTGTCCCTACTTAGCCCATCACAAGCTCTCACAATCAACGAAGGATATTCCTTCTCTCGGAATAACCCGATCAGTCTCGAAATCCCAGCTACAAGACATTTCGACAATGGTAAAACAAGACCAGCAAGGCAATATGAACGCGAGGAAATGAGCGCCTCGTGAGGAAGAGGGTGTCCAGGATATACCAGGTTAAGTTATCTTTGCACGAAATGATGACACAACACGCACGGTGCCACAACAGAGGAACCATAGTTCGATACACGCCCCCTGGGCCCAAACTGGTTACATTCTTGATGCAGGAAAAAGAGTAAGACAAAAGCAACATTGCGGCAATCTGCGGAGGCAGACCCCTAGCAGCACCCCAAGCCTAGCCGGATCCTTCTTCGCGCTTCATGGAGGCGTGGCGATGAGATGACCCACTCCCGCCTTCAAAGCGAGCGCGGCAGCGCAGCGGCTGGTCGTGGCCACTTCTGGTGGAGCTGTCACCGGAGGAAGAGCCGCCATAACTATACAAGACACAGCGGCCCCCAAGGGCAGGCTCGACCTCATCCTCGTCGCGACCGTCCCCGAGACCAAGCACCTCCTCACCATCGTTCGCCTCGGGGCAGCACCCAGCGCGGTGACCATCTTCTCCAAACACCCTCACGTAGAGGGTTGATTTGCCATCATACTTGAAGTGGAGGGCGCACCGCCGGCCCAAGCCGCGGGCGTGGGCGAACGTCTGCCAACCGCTGGCCAGGGCTACGTAGCCCGCGGCAGAAGTCGTGACCGCAACCCAAGAGGCCTTGCTGCATCAACCATCCACCTGCAGCTAGAGTCCACCTGGACCAGAGGCCGGCAGCTCGTCGACGATGAAGCGCGGAAGTTGGAGCCAGTTGCTGGCCAGATTCTTCGACCAGACGACAAACTCCAGCGACACCTCCACCGTGTGGAAATGCGGACGGGGGGGGCCGCACCACCAAAGCACGCCTCCCCTCGTCAACTAGATCGCCATGGCTGGCGCGACCCCTTCCACATGATGTGGCGCCGCTCCGACAATGGGCCACACTAGGGGACGTGGCGTGCTTGCGCGGACGGCCACGTCCGCGTTTGGGTGCCGGCGAGTCGGGCCCCTCGCGAGGGGCCTTTCCCTTCTCAATAGTGGAGAACTTCCTTCGTGGCTCCATTGGTGGTACAACGAGCAATGGAGCAAGGAAGAAAACGGGGGCAAGGCAGGAAGAGATGGGTAACGAGGGCTCCGCCCCCTCCTCATTTATAGCAAGAGAAGGCCAACCGACACCTCCCACGATCGCAAGTAATGATGGTTTCCCTTGCATGTCGCGGGGACTCGTCAAGTCGTGGAGTTGCCAAGGCAGCATGGGGAAGTGGAGATGTCGCGTCCAATCAACCGCCACGCGTCAACCGAGGCCGCTGGCTTTTGGGGCCCGCGGTGCTCCGTAATTGACCCTTGGCTTCGCCGTGAAGCCAAGCCGGAGCGCACCTTGGGCCCGGGGGCTACTGTCGGTATTCTGGGAACGGGGGTCCCCAGACTTTCCTGCTTACGGCGTGGCTAAGCTAGCAGGCCGTACAGCCCACCTTCATCAACAAGGCATCCAAGACCCTCGCGAGGGGCCAAGCCTCGCAAGGCGGACGATACAAGACCTCCTCTGGAGCGGCCTAGTTAGGCAGGCTCACGAGGAGCTGAGATATCAAGGCAAGGCGAACCTCATGAGGCTCTCGTGACGTGAGCCGTGATGATCGACACCAGGTGGGCGCCAGGTGGGTGCTAGCGTGCACAGCGTCCTCATTTCCTCTTTGGTCCTAAGGGAACCAGCCGCAGGCGAGGAGTACCGAGGCATCAGGCAAATGTTGCCATTTTGGTGCAACAAGACCAAGACCAGAAGGACGGCAGGACGGAGGTCATCGTGCAGCCCAAGACGGCGTCAACACGAGATCCTTTGGCAGGTGAAGACCACTTTTGTCAGGATAGCTTGTACTAGCTGTCCCCCTTCTAATTTGCCCGCCATTGTTGGCTCCCCTCCCGCTCAAGATTTCGGAAGAGGAACAAGGCCTCTATAAGTAGGACTAGCCACCACCATAGGTGGAGGACGAGATCTTGGATCGCTCTCACCCACACAAGTTAGCGAAGCACAAGAACACCTCAACCTCAGGAGGTTGTTCTTCCCATTGTATTGTTCATCATCAGCCCAAGCGGCAATCCACCACCACTACACTAGAGTAGGGTATTACACCAAAACGGTGGCCCGAACTAGTATAAATCTTGTGTCTTTCCGTGTTGCGAGTTCGCCGAGTTCGTCCGCGAGATCTTAGTGAGCTAGGGCATAGATTGGTGGAAGGAAAAGACTTCGCACGCACCAAATGTTCGAACCTTAAGGGTTTGCTGGAACCCCACATCCGACACGTTTGGCCTTCATTTAAACCAATGTCGAATAGTTTCACAACTCACGCCACCTAGAACACCACAGCGTAATGATGTGTCCGAACATTGTAACCATACTTTATTAGATATAGTGTGATCTATGATGTCTCTTACCGATTTACCGTGATCGTTTTGGGGGTTATGCATTAGAGACAGCTGCATTCACGTTAAAATAGGGCACCATCTAAATCCTTTGAGACGGCACCGTATGAACAATGGTTTCGCAAGAAACCAAAGCTGTCGTTTCTTAATGCTTGGGGTTACGATGCTTATGTGAAAAAGTTTCAAACTGATAAGCTCGAACCCAAATCGGAGAAGTGCGTCTTCATAGGATACCCAAAAGAAACTATTGGGTACATCTTCTATCATAGATCTGAAGGCAAGATATTTGTTGCTAAGAATGGATCCTTTCTAGAGAAGGATTTTCTCTCGAAAGAAGTGAGTGGGAGGAAAGTAGAACTTGATGAGGTAATTGTACCTTCTCCCGAATTGAAAGTAGTTCATCGCAAAAATCAGTTCCAATGATTCCTATACCAATTAGTGAGGAAGCTAATGACGATGATCATGAAACTTCATATCAAGTTACTACCGAACGTCATAGGTCAACCGGAGTATGGTCCGCACCAGAGTGGTATGGTAATCCTGTCCTGGAAGTTATGTTACTAGACCATGACGAACCTACGAACTATGAGGAAGCAATGATGAACCCAGTTTCCGCGAAATGGCTTGAGGCCATGAAATCTAAGAAGGGATCCATGGATGAGAACGAATTATGGACTTTGATTGACTTGCCCGATGATCAACAAGCCATTGAGAATAAATGGATCTTCAAGAGGAAGACAGACGCTGATTGTAGTGTTACTATCTACAAAGCTCGATTTGTCACAAAAGGTTTTCGACAAGTTCAAGTATTGACTACGATGATATTATCTCACTTGTATCGATGCTTAAAGTCTTTCCAAATCATGTTAGCAATTGCCACATTTTATGAAATCTGTCAAATGGATGTCAAAACTGTATTCCTTAATGGATTTATTAAAGAAGAGTTGTATATGATGCAACCAGAAGGTTTTCTCAATCCTAAAGGTGCTAACAAAGTGTGCAAGCTCCAGCGATCCATCTATGGACTGGTGCAAGCATTTTGGAGTTGGAATATACGCTTTGATGAGTTGATCAAAGCATATAGTTTATACAGACTTGCGGTGAATCCTGCATTTACAAGAAAGTGTGTGGGAGCACTACAGTCTTACAAGAAAGTGTTGATCAGAAATGATGTGGAATTTTCTTGAAATCATAAAGGAGTGTTTGAAAGGAGTTTTTCAAAGAAAGACCTCGGTGAAGATACTTACATATTGGGCATCAACATCTATAAAGATAGATCAAGACGCTTGATAAGACTTTCGATGAGTACATACATTGATAAGATTTTGAAGGAGTTCAAAATGGATTAGTCAAAGAAGGAGTTCTTGCATGAGTTGTAAGGTATGTAGTTGAGTAAGACTCAAAACCCGACCACGGCAGAAGATAGAGAGAGAATGACAGTCATTCCCTATGCCTCAGCCATAGATTCTATAAAGTATGCCATGTTGTATACCAGACCTATTGTGTACCATACCATGAGTTTGGCAGAGGGGTACAATAGGGATCTAGGAGTAGATCACCGGACAATGGTCAAAATTATCCTTAGAGGATGAAGGAAATACTTCTCGGTTATAGAGGTGATGAAGAGTTCATCATAAAGAGTTACGCCGATGCAAGCTTTAACACTTATCTAGATGACTCTAAGTCTTAATGTGGATACATATTAAAAGTGGGAGCAATTAGCTAGAGTAGCTCCATGGAGAGCATTGTAGACATAGAAATTTGAAAAATACATACGGATCTGAATGTGGCAGACCCGTTGACTAAACATCTCTCACAAGAAAAACATGATCACACCTTAGTACTCTTTGGGTATTAATCACATGGCGATGTGAACTAGATTACTGTCTCTAGTAAACCCTTTGGGTCTTGGTCACATGGTGATGTGAACTATTGGTGTTAAATCACATGGCCGTGTGAACTACATTATTGACTCTAGTGCAAGTGGGAGACTGAAGGAAATATGCCCTAGAGGCAATAATAAAGTTGTTATTTATATTTCCTTATATCATGATAAATGTTTATGATTCATGCTAGAATTGCAACAATAAGAACATCATTAATTTTCCCCTAGGTTTCTCAATGGTGGAATCCGCAAGGTGCAACTTTAAAGAACAATCATCAAATTCACGGAAACCTAGCAAATCACACAAAGTTTTTGGGATCGTGGAAACACTAGCACCCAAAGCACACAAAGCATATCATTCATGATCTTTAATTTTTATTTTAATTGTAGGTTCCCACTCATCATAAAGATTTCTAGGGATAGAAACTTCTAACTCAAGTTTTTCTTCGTAAGATTCCATTAAAGCATCAACGATATGTTTAGTAAAAGCTTTATTTTGACTATAAGCATGAGGAGAATTTAGCACAGATTGCAACAAGGAAATACAATCTACCAAAGAGCAACTATCATAATTAAATTCCTTGAAATCCAAGATAGTGGGTTCATTGCTATTTAAAGTTTTGACCTCTCCAATCCCACTTTTATCAATTTTTGCATCAAGATCTAAAAACTCCGAATTTTTGGGATGCCTCCCAACTAAAGTTGACTCATCTTCATAAATATTGGCATCATGGCTACAAGAATAGCAAGCACCATGTTCATCAAGGGATATTTCAATCAAATCGTCGGAATCATAATTATCTGTAGATTCATGCATATTATTATTTTCTTTCGAAGCAATGGTCATTCTTTCAATAAATTCTTTGACATAGACATTATGAGCATAGTTTTCATAGCAATATTTAAGTATGTCAAAATTTTCAGATTCGTAGAGAGTAACATCATACTTTTCAATCAAATAAGCAACTTCATAATCACCCTTAAAATCAACAAATTCTTCAATTTGTTTGATATCATAGTAACTATAAACACCCTTTTCATAGGAAGATAAGATTTCATTGTCATTAAACTCACATAGGTAGGGGAGGTGTTTTTTAGGGTTCTTAGATCAACAAGTAAGATCACAAATTTCACAAAGATTCCAAGCATAACATAGCAATCTGTTTATTTGATCCCATAAGAGTCTCCCTTTTTCAGACAAACGGTGACGCACAAAATGAGCATGCTCATCTAAAGATTTCCCCTAACTAGGCTAGTTGGGGTTTCAACACGAGCGCATAAGGATTGAAGATGATCCAATTAGAACACTTTAAGTGGATCCACATGTAAGTGCAACTATCCCTGGGTGGTTTTGGTAATTCCTAACAACATACGGCTCATTGATCTAATGCTATTTCAAGATAAATATTTCAAGAAAGCTCAATGATTGGCATGGCATGGATTAGAAAAGTGGACCCCTCAAAATGCTAAGGACAAAAGGATTGGCTCAAGCTCAAAGCACAAGAATCTACTTTCATTTTAGTGATCCAATGTCACATTGAGTCCATAGGAAAAGCCAATACTATCAAGAGGGGATGAGGTGTTGCTTAATGAGGTTCTTGCTCAATATTCTTAGTGATATGCTCCAAAGCCGTCAACTACTTTCTCATATCCACATATGTCCCAAACCAAAAGTCAAACTCGGCCCCATCGAAATTCTCTATCCGGCGCCATCGAGTTCTCTTGACATAGCCACTGCCAGAAACCCTAGTCTTTTCGGTCTCACCGATAGGGATCTCGGTCTCACCGAGATGGGATTGTAATCTCTCTATTTCCGTTCGTAAAGTTTTGGTCAAACCGAGATGAGCGATCGGTCCCACCGAGATTGCAATGCAAACTCTTTGTTTCCCTTTCGTAACGTTTCGGTCCTACCGAAAGAGCGAATCGGTCCCACTGAGGTTTCCTGACCAACTCTCTGGTTAGTCCATTACCAAAATAGGTCTCATCGAGTTTGTGTAATCGGTCTCAGTGAGATTACGTTATGCCCTAACCCAAAAGAAATTGGTCCCACCAAGTTGACGTGTCAGTCCCACTGAAAATCCTAACTTTCACATATTGAACTAAGTCGGTCTGACCGAGTTTCATGATTCGGTCCCACCGAGTTTGGTAAATTGTGTGTAACAGTTAGATTTTGTGTGGAGGCTATATATACCCCTCCACCCACTCTTCATTCATGGAGAGAGCCATCAGAACATGCCTACACTTCCAACATACATTTTCTGAGAGAGAACCACCTACCCTTGTGTTGAGGTCAAGATATTCCATTCCTACCACATAAAGCTTGATCTCTAGCCTTCCCCAACATGCTTTCCACTCAAATCTTCTTTATATCAAATCCAATCCTATGAGACAGAGTTGAGTGTTGGCGAGACTATCATTTGAAGCACAAGAGCAAGGAGTTCATCATCAACACGCCATCTATTACCTCTTGGAGAGTGGTGTCTCCTAGATTGGTTAGGTGTCACTTGGGATCCTGCGTCAAGATTGTGGAGTTGAACCAAGGAGTTTGTAAGGTTAAGGAGATCGTCTACTTCGTGAAGATCTACCCGAGTGAGGCAAGTCCATCGTGGGCGACGGCCACGGTGGGATAGACAAGGTTGCTTTTTCATTGACCCTTCGTGGGTGGAGCCCTCCGTGGACTCGTGCAACCGTTACCCTTCGTGGGTTGACGTCTTCATCAAGGTAGATGTACGATAGCACCACCTATCGAAACCACGCCAAAAATCTCCCAGTCTACATTGCGTTTGCTCCCTCAAACTCCTCCCTTTTCCTTCATATGCAATTGTTTTACTTTCCGCTGCTATACTCTTAGAATTGCATGTGTAGGTTGATTGCTTGACTTGTGCAAAGTTGCAAAAATCTGCCAAGAACTAAAATTGGGAAAAGGCTAGATTTTTATTTGGTCAAGTAGTCTAATCACCCCCTCTAGACATACTTTCGATCCTACAAGTGGTATCAGAGCTTTGGTCTCCATTTGCTTTGATTTCCATAGCTTTGGTGATCATAGCCTTGGTTTCACAACCTAGGAGAGGATGGCATCTAGCGAGGGAAATTACCACCGTAGAGGTCCTTACTTTGATGGTACTAATTTTGCTAGTTGGAAGCATAAGATGAAAATGCATATTCTTGGACATAACCCTGCTGTTTGGGCTATTGTGTGTATTGACTTGCAAGGTGAATTCTTTGGTGGGAGAGAACCGAACCGTGAAGCTACCGCGGAAGAGTTGAAGATCCTGCAATACAATGCTCAAGCTTGTGATATTCTCTTCAACGGATTGTGCCCCAAAGAATTGAACAAAACAGCCGTCTTGACAAATGCAAAGGAAATTTGGGATACTTTGATAGATATGCACGAAGGTACCGACTCCGTCAAGGAATCAAATTGGATGTGCTTCAAAGTCAACTTGACAAGTTCAAAATGAAGGATGGTGAAGGTGTCGCTGAAATGTACTCTAGGCTTGCTCTCATCACAAATGAGATTGCCGGCTTAGGAAGTGAAGAGATGACCGATAGATTCATCATCAAGATGATCATAAGAGCCTTGGATGGAAAATATGACATTGTGTGCACATTGATCCAAATGATGCCCAACTACAAAGATCTCAAGCCAACGGAAGTCATTAGAAGAATTGTTTCTCATGAGATGTCACTTAGGGATAAGGAAGAGCTTCACAACAAGTCAAGTGGTGCTTACAAAGCCTCATGTGATGCCCCCACATCATCAAATGAGAAGCAAACCTTCAATGAAGAATTGAGCCTAATGGTGAAGAACTTCAACAAGTTCTACAAGAGTAGAAGCAAGGAAAGAAGTTCCTAGTCAAGGTCCTACAATGACAAAGATCTTCTAGTCGTGAGCGTAACTGCTACAATTGTGGAAGACCCGAACACTATTCCAATGAATGTACGGCTCCCTACAAAAGAAGAGAAGATTCTCCCAAGAGAAGAAGTAGGAGAGAAGAATCACCATCAAGAGAGAGGAGGAGTAGAGATGACCGTTATGAACGAAGAACATCACGGAGAAGCAAGGATTCGGAAAGGAAGGACAAATCATCAAGGTGCTACACAAAATGAAGACATCAAGCTCACGTTGGTGAATGGGTATCCGGCTCCGACTCCAACGATCACTCCGAGAGAAGTTATCACTCCGACTCCGAATATACTCAAGATGAAGGTGTTGCCGGTCTAGCACTTGTGTCAACCAACTCCAATGACATATTCGAGTCACCAAATGAAGGAATTGGAAGATGCTTCATGGCTATAGGTCCAAAGGTATCACACCCCGAGTATGTTGATTTCAATAGTGATGAAGATGACTTGCTAGGAGATGATGATTTACTTGTTGACAATTCTAGTGATGAAAACTATGATGAACTTGCTATTAATCATGCTAATCAAGACAAAACGAATGACGATAATAAGGAGGTTGAGCGTCTAACTAAAGAGATAAACACTCTTAAGTTAGCTCATGAAACTACCTTGGAAAATCATCGAGTGCTTTTAAAGACTCATGAGAAGTTACGCTTCGAAAAGCTCAACCTTGAGCAAGAGTATGGGTTCTTAAAAGCGATCAATGATGATCCTCACAAGAAAAGTTCTTCTTACATTGCCAAGCGTTTACTCTTGTGTACTTACATGCCACAAGTTAAATCTAGCAACAAGAGTAAGAAAGATTCTTCTTCTAGTAGTAACAATAATCATGCTAAACCCAATGATGTTGCTTCTAGTAGTTCTCTTGATTCCACTAATGATTCTCTTAGCCAAGTTACACTTGAGCAAGAAAACAGCTTATTGAAGGGAATTATAGAGAAAGGTGTTTACAAGAGCCTTGCCGGAAGTAAGCAATTTGAGAAAACTGTACGCAAGCAAGGAAGACACCGGAAGAATCAAGGTGTTGGTTTTGAACGAAAGTTCAATGCCAATGGAGTTTAGTGGGAAGAAGATAAATTCCCCAAGACGAAGTTTGTTCCTCAACAAGAGAAGTATGATCCTACTTCTTTCCAAGGAACACAAGCTCAAGATTATCTTCCACCACAAGACCGCAAGCAAAAAGGGAAGGACAAGCTTCAAGAGGAGATTGCTGCATTTGAAGAACCTCCTAAGGCCTTGGTCAATTGGGTTCCCTAGACTACATCAAGTTCTACCTCATCAAGTACGACGACAACTCCAAGGACTCCCATCAAGATGGTGTGGATCCCGAAGAAGAAGAACTAGAGAGTTCGTGAGGGTGACTCCGCCAACATACATCACTCTTATCATTTGGCAATAACAAGTGCAAACAACCTCCATATCTTGCACTAGTTCAAGGATTCACAAACCCTCTTGTTGGTAAGACAAGGGAGAAGGTAACCTAATGCTTTCATGGGCATCATCTTGTGTATACATCACTCTATGTCTGTGGATATCCTTGCTTGTTCCTTGTGGGACTAACCAGTGTAGGTATTGAAAGTGCACCTCAGTCCAATGGAATGCTCCGAATGATCTACATCCACATCTTCATTACCTACATGAAGTCATCATCGACAAAACCCAAGGTTAGGTCATCCCTCATAGGGGGGATATCACATCTAGGGAGAGCTTTACTCTAAAATTGAGCTAAACCAACTCTAATGGTGTGAGCACAACAATGCTTTATGTAAAAGTGGTAACCCCACTTGTTCTTAAACGATGAGTATGACCTATGATCAAATGTTCTCATTTGACTCCTAAGTCAATATAATCATATATAGGTGACCTGGTCGTCGCCAATTGCTTGATAGATGCTAGAGTGTCTGTGCATGCTTTGTCACATATTTCATTTCCCATTTTATTGTGTGAGCATGTTGGATGCATATTTCTCTCATTCGAGGACATCCATTTGCTGCTTTGATTGTTTGGCTCTTTCTCTTTTGCCAAATGGATGGACAAGAATGCCTAAGAACTCCCTCTAGCTATCTATGCTTTTCTCGTCTCAAACTCTATTCATGCTACATCACAAAGTTTGATCAAGTTAGATTTGAACCACTCAATGTGAGGAGCACTCGGAGTCCCCGATTCATCATAGACTTAAACTTCCAAAACCTCTTTGTGCATTTTGGTCTGACCGATTCATCTTTTTCGGTCCTACTGAGATCACTTAGTTGATCTAGGTTTTCAATCTCGGTGCAACTGATTAGAACCTTTCGGTCACACCGAGTTGCAGTAACTGCCTGCAGTTTTCCATCTTGGTGCCACTGAGTTGTTCCACTCGGTCACACCGACAGGGTCAGGTTATATATATACTGACGTGTCAACTTTTGGAAAAAATTTCGAAACCCTTCACCCGCGTGTAACCTGCTCTGCCTCATCGGGTCTCTGGATCTTCCTCTCGCCACCAACGACCTCCCGCCGCTGGTCTCCGCCGTCGTCAACGGCAATCTGCTCCACCGTTGTCGCCGTAGCAAACACTCGCCGCTCTAGGGTAAGTGTTCGGCCCCTTGTGCTTTCTTTTTAACTCTGATTCCTAGCACAAGGACAATGCCATGTTTCTTGCCACGATTGAGACTGATCCATCTAGCTAAAACTTCCTTAGGTCTAGATTTATTCGAAAATTTTAGGGTTAGCTCTCTCCATAAATCATCTCGGACCAACCAAACTGTAGAAATCGGTCTCACCGATTCGGCTTAGGCCATTGCACATGCGCTTTTCGGTCTGACCGAAACGTGCAAATCGGTGTGACCGAGTTCAAGATTCCTTGAAACCCTAGCAATCTCGGTGCCATCGAACTATGACTCGGCCCAACCGAGTTCACTAGTTTAGGTTCCAAGTGTTGCTTTGGTATCACCGAGTTCGTCAATTCGGTAGCTCCGAGATCACTTCTGTAGAGAACTAAAACTAAACTTTTTTACTCAATTGTTTTGCAAAACCTCTGTACTTTGTGATGCTCATCTACTCTACCTCATCTACAACCTATTAACAGGGTCTGCTGACAGTTTGACTGAAGATGTCTGATCAAAGTGACAGTCAGAACAAGTTTGTAGAGCGGGTTCAGTTGAGTGAGGGCACTAGTCCCTCCAGCAGCTATGATGAGGGCAGCGGGAGCACACCTAGTAACTTGCCAAAAGCAGCTACCAGGACAAGGAAGAAGAAAACCTCAGATTCTGAAGATGAGGATTATGTGGCCATTGAGGATGAAGCCACTTCAAGGGAAAATGTGCTGAAAAAGGAGTATGGAACAACTGCTACAAGTAAGCCTGGAATGAAGACAAAGGCTCTAGCAAGAAGAGTTCCAATGTCAAAAGCCAGAGCCTCCACTCAAGAAACAATGGAGTTCACTCTTGAACCAGGAGGTGAAGGCAAAAAGAGGAAAGAAAGGGTCAAGAAGACCATTGCCAGAGTTATTGGAAAACCTTCAATGGTGAGAGATGATGATGAAGAAGAAGAGGATGCTGCACCAGCACCCAAAGATCAGAAGCTTATGGGAGATGCAATCATATCAGGGGCTGCTCCATCAAATCCCAAGTCTGCTCCCAAAGATTGTTGATCAAGAAGATGATGAAGCCCAAGTGATAAGGAAGCTCAAGCCCAAGATCCCTTACCATAATGATGCACATCCTATTGCAGAAAATATGAAGAGCAGGAAAGATTTAAGACTGCGATTTGTGGAGACAGTCTGATCCATATGCTGTTAGAAGGAGAACTGCTGTAGACTACAGGTTCCACACAAAGGAACAACAAGACTTTTATGAGACTGTTCTGCTTAACCAAAAGCCCATAGTGTGTGACATGAGATGGGTTGACTCGGAGTACATCAAGGAAAATGAAGATCACAATCTAGGAGTCTATAACAGCTTCAAGGCTTGTGGAGTAGACATATTTGTTGCCCAGAAGCTCACCAAGTGGAATGATGAGCTCATCATGGAGTTTTACTCCATAGCCCACTTCTATCCAGATGGAAGGATAGTTTGGATGTCTGAAGGTACTAGGTACCAATTCACTGTTGAAGAATGGGCTCAGTTGATCGATGCCCAGAAGAACATGAGGATGACTTGGATGTTTATGCCGAGAAGAAGAAAGACTACAACACTATGGCACACATGTACAGAGAGACCCCAGATGATGCTTTAGAGACTCATAAGTTTGGATCTGTCCACTTCTTGTTGTCTGGTCTGCCTACTATCAACTGGATCCTAAGGAACACATTGCTACCCAAGTCAGGTGATCACAAGATGATCAGAGGACATTCGATCAATTTGCTACATTTGATTCCTGGGCCTCAAAAGTTCAAAGTCATGAGTCTTATTGTAGAGACCATCAAAAGGACAACAGCTGATCAGAAGAGAAGCTGTGGGTATTCCCCACAAATTCAGGAGCTCATCAACTCCAAGATGGGCACGGGAAAATATCTATTAGATAAGGAACACCTGGCCATATACATTGAATTTGAAGACAACACTGTTGTGATGAATGAGGAAGACCCCATATCTATGCAAGCACATGAGAAGAGAGAGAAGGCAAGGGCAGAGAAAGCTGCAAGGATGCCAACTGTTGAAGAGGCATCTCAAGTGTTCTTGAAATCCAAGTAAGATCAGCTTGGATATCAGATCCAATCCACCTTGAGGATTGAGAAGGGCTTGGCCACCCTAACTCAAAACCAGGATAGTTAAGCAGAAATTCTATGATCTTGATGTCAAAGTAACTGAGATTCAGTCAGCAGTTGAGCAACTTCAGGAGAAAGTGGAGGAGAAGAAGGGCAATTCAACTACAGATGCTTTTGCTAGAGTGCCCCAAAGCCACAGGTATGCTGCAGTGCTAGTCACAGATACTAGAGAGCTACATCAGCTCCAGCAGCTATAGCTCCAGTTCCACCTCAAGTAGCCACTCCACCAGCTCCAGCTACATCAATAGAAGCATTCATCCTTGGAGTCATCTCTAGACCACCTCCGGAAGATGAAGCCTAAGAGCCGCTTAGCACTATGCATTTTTGAACTTTGTGGTAACTTGTTTCCGAACGGGGAATAAAATGTATAGATCATAGGCTTCGAGAGAGAGTGTTGCTTTTTATCTCTCTTGTTTTTGGTTTGGTTGAACTTCTTTATTGTGTGCTTGTGTGAGATACTTTATGTTCCTGTGAGATACTTGTTTGATCATGTGTTTGATCATATGCTACCCTTAATGCTTGCTGAATGATATTATCTCTTATATCCTGATATGATCATTCACTTGCTTGGTGATGAGTGCATGCTTTTAATTTCTATCATTTTGAGCGCTCCACCAAGATGTATGTGACATGGAAGAGTACCCATGATCCTAATTGATTGTGCATTTGCATTCAAAAGCAATTTTTAAATAATGCACAAATTTAGGGGGAGCTCTTGCTTATCACATACTTCTCAAAGCGACGATGTTTTTCCAATCTTATTATCATTTGTCGAAGCTTTGATCTATATAATGTCATCAATTACCAAAAAGGGGGAGATTGTAAGTGCAACTATCCCTGGGTGGTTTTGGTAATTCCTAACAACATATAGCTCATTGAGCTACTTCTATTTCAAGATAAATATTTCAGGAAAGCTCAATGATTGGCATGGCATGGATTAGAAAAGTGGACCTGTCGGTGTCAAAACCAGCGGATCTCGGGTAGGGGGTCCTGAACTATGCGTCTAAGGCGGATGGTAATTGGAGGCAGGGGACATGATGTTTTACCCATGTTCGGGCCCTCTTGATGGAGGTAAAACCCTACGTCCTGCTTGATTTCTTCTTGATGATATGGGTATTACAAGAGTTGATCTACCACGAGATCGGAGAGGCTAAACCCTAGAATCTAGCCTATGGTATGATTGTATGTTGTCCTACGGACTAAAACCCTCTGGTTTATATAGACACCGGAGGGGGCTAGGGTTACACAAGGTCGCTTACAAAGGAGGAGATATCCATATCCGCACTGCCTAGCTTGCCTTCCACGCCAAGTAGAGTCCTATCCGGACACGGGACGAAATCTTCAATCTTGTATCTTCATAGTCCAACAGTCCGGCCAAAGGATATAGTCCGGCTGTCCGGATACCCCCTAATCCAGGACTCCCTAAGTAGCCCCTGAACCAGGCTTCAATGACGATGATTCCGGCATGAAGTGTTGTCTTCGGCATTGCAAGGCGGGTTCCTGCTCCGAACACATCACAGAAGAGTTTGAATACCAGGATAGTGTCCGACCCTGCCAAATAAGTTCCACATACCACCGTAGAGAGAATAATATTTCCACAAATCTTAATCTGCTGATACGTTTTGTCAACATGACATCTTGCCATGGCTCGGTGATTATTCGAACCGTTTTTCTTCAACCAGCTCCACACATAACGCGAGGCGGTTTCTTGACACGTCTTGTCAAAGCAGAGATCGTGTTCCCCTAATTACGGGATTCTCATCAATACGGACGTGGGTAACCCAACCGTGGCTAGGACTCCTAGATTTTAGGCAAGTCCCAAACGGCCACAAGGAGGACGCTTGATATTCACCCTCTTCATAAAGGGGCAAGGCTTTTACTTTTTTCCCTCCCGTGCTCAACCGAATCCTTCCTCTGCCTTGAGTTCTAACCCCCAAAGCCCAGGTCAGGTGCTTCGGACCGTCAATCATGTCCGGATCTAACCTTCAAGGCCGGTGGATGCCCTCCTCCGTTATGGAAGAGGATATCAAGAAGTTGAGGGAGGCCAGATACCTGACCGCCGAGGTTTCGCATCCGCTGCCTACCCGAGGGCAAGTTGTCCCTACTCCCGAACCCAACGAGAACGTTGTGTTCATCTCCCACTTCCTGCGAGGTCTAGGCCTCATGTTGGATCCCTTCATTAGGGGTTTGATGTTCTATTACGGGCTAGATTTCCATGATCTAGCCCCGGACTCCTTCCTCCACATCTCGGCATTTATTGTCGTATGTGAGGCCTTCCTCCGCATTACCCCTCACTTTGGCCTGTGGCTCAAGACCTTTGACGTGAAGTCGAAGATGGTAGAGGGGCAGCATGTAGCGTTCGGAGGTGCATTAATAAGCAAGATCGCTGGAGCTCCATGGCTAAAGGGTTCCTTTCCAGAGGCTTCCGGATTATGGCAACAGGAGTGGTTTTACATCACAGCTCCGAGAAGTGCCAACTGGGTGGCTGCCCCTGCTTTCCGCTCGTGCCCTCCACCACAACTGATGTCATGGATTAGTAGAGGGCTGAGCTGGGGTCCAGCCAAGGACATGCCTATACCGCAGAGCCACATTCAAGATCTCTTCGAAGGAGATTTCAGTCTGGTTATGATGGTGCAAGTCACAATAGTTCGTCGAGTCCAGCCTTGCAAATGCCGGCCCCTCCGCATGTGGGAGTTCAACCCAGAAGGACCGCGCACTATTCAGAATTTCCTCGGCCTGATGCACGAGGAGATGCATAAATCATTCTGCGGACCCCAAATAGAGTGTCCGGATACTACCGAGGACTGGGCCTGAGCAGCAACCGCACCGCCGACCAAGTAAGTAATCCTCTAGCCGAACACACCGTCTTTCATTTATCATGACGTCATTCTGAGAAATGGCTCTTTTACCAAGACTGGTTAACAAAGGCGAAGATGATTCGGTGTTCGGCCCCCCTTCCAAAGGGTTTGGACAATTCGGTACTGGAAAAGATGCTCGAGCTAGCACCTTGCCCGGAGCCCTGAAAGGAAGACAGAGGGGGGAATAATGAGGGCGAAAGCGGCCCCCATCGCTACCAATTCCAACCGAGGGAATGAGTGCCTCCGTGAAGGAGGATAACCAAGGGGAAGAATCTGACCTTCTCTCGCTCCGGGGAAGGAAGAGGACTACCTCTGAAGATCCAGAAACCAAGGCTTCCAAATGGGAGAAGAAGTCTCCACCGGAGGGTCCTGCCTCGGAGGGCGCTTTTGCTGCACAAAGTCCGCGCGGGGATCAGCCCTCTAACGAGCCATAAGTGATCAAAAAATACTTAATAGTAAAGATATTACTTCCGAGGAAAATGACCGAAGTGTTTGTCTCGCAGTTCGAATCTTAGCCCTTCTCAATAGAGCTCGTCTTCAGGGGATCTTCTTCCGAAGATGATGGAGAGCGAAACGCCTCCCCAGACTCCCCCACTCAAGAAGAGGGCGACCTTGAAGTGTCGTCAAGGAGGGCCTCCCCGGGTCCGGTGAGGCCAGAAGATAATCCTATGGTCACCCGAAGTCCCCAGTATCCGGCTCTTGAAGAGGGCGAACAAAAGAGAACGACGTCGTGTGGTATGCGGTCGGACGCACTAAGGGATCTGCTAAAGCGAGCAACCATCTCGGAAGAACACCGTACGTTGATGGGTATGGTGATGGAAAGGATTTCGTCCACCGAAAGCGGGTTGCATGACGCATTTATGAGTCTACTGACGAGCTTTGAGGTACGTAAAATGATGTACATTTGTGATAGTACCGCACATTTTTAGGTGTGCCCTATGTAGATAGTAGCCCCTGAGACTCTGGTTATCGCCGAGGACGGTGCCAAACAGAGGATCTAGTCCCAGGTAATAACCATACTGCTTTATGTGCAGGTGGTGGAAGCTCCGGTGGCTAGCCGGACTAATGAGTTTGCCGAACTAAAGTGGCAACTGGATGTGGCAGATGTCGACATCGAGCTTGTTAACAAATGGCTTGACGAGGCATAGGGTAAGTAATGTTTTTCTGGTGAATGTCACATAGTAAGAGCAGCGTGATGCCAGTATCATGTATATGTTGTGACTGCAGATGGAGCTGCCACCGTGGAGACCCTTCGGGCGGAAGTTGCCCGAGCCAAAGAAAAAACAAGGATTAGTAATGCGGCCGCTTTAAAGGCGGGCGAAGAGTTAAGAGCCGAAAAGGCTGCACATGGCGAGAGAAAGATAAAATGGCCAAGATGGCTATAAAGTTAAAAGACACTGCCGACCGTTGCCAGTTCCTTGAAGAAGAAAACCGGGTGAGGGCAACGGACCTCGAGAAGGCCACAATGGCGACCAAGGACACCCGCTCTATCATGAGAGCGAAGAAGGCGGAACTGCGTGAAGCCGGGGATATTGTGGCTGGGAAGCCCTTTGTGCTGCGGAGGAAGTTTAGAGACCCGCGGTATGCCCCTCTGGATCGGCTGTGGAGTTCGGCAGATGCATATATGGACTTGGCGGCGAGCGCTGTCGATGCGGCCGAATACTTCCGAGATCAAATAGATCGTGAAGTGGACAAGCTGTTCTGGTCGCAGTTTAATGTTCCAGAGCGTCCGCTTCCATTGAATGATCAGCTAGCCGAATGGGCCGAACTCAATAGGTTGTCCGGACTCGCCATGAGGTCTGTCGTGGTTCAGCTGTGGCCGGAAAGGCCAAAGCCGAATAACTATTTTAGCCTGGTGGAGGAGTTCCTTAGTGCGGTGCCGCGCATCAATGCGATGAAGAGGTCGGCGTCCATAGAAGGCTCACGGATGGCCCTTGCCCGTGTCAAAGCATACTGGGCGGAGATGGATGCTACCACTGTTGCGGCGCAGGGCTCGGCCATAGGCCGAGTGGCTGCCGAGCACTATTTTGAAGAAGTTCTTGAGGGTGCTTGTTTGATAGAGGCCCGGTGCTCGAAGAATATTATGTTTGAGTGACATGTATTCCCATTGTAAAAACAATGTTTTATTAAATTTATCAAGGTTGTATTTATACTTTTGCCCGAAAGTAATATGATGCCTCCTGTGCGACCGTTTACGTATATATATGTATATCCTGAAAGATTGCAGTCGTCGGCTTCAACCCCCACGTATATAATGCGGAGGTGTTCGCAGAAGACGCGTGTTCACACTTAATCCAACATCTTGGTCCTATTAAGGAGGTGATAGCGCAGCGAACTACGCAATCGGACTATAATGCTTTAACACATTCACTTAGCCAGAGGAGTTTGATAGTGGGGCTACTATATAGCCCCTGGTGGCTCCGCACTCACTCGAATTCGGGGTGCGTACATGCCTGGCCGGGAAACGACCATTCGTTAAGGCGGAGGAATTCTAAGATTCCGATTGGTCATCGAGTGGTTGACCAATCTCATGCTATATCATGACAGCCCGTTTTTGGCTTTCTCTACTGAGGTGCTCATCCGGATGAACCAGGGCACAATCGCAGTAGTTCTCCTGGTGCCGCCTTAGCCGATAGAGAGGAACGTAGGGCAGCAAAACACAGGAGCCGAGCAAACCCAACATTTGACCAAAGACATGATTTGGAGCTGATGCATATAAGGCCAAACTCGCGACGCTGAACACTCCCTAAGGTATTCAGTCTTTATTGTGGGCCTAAACAGTGCCCTTTGTAAGAAGCCCCTGGTGTCGAGGTACGTGCATTATGCTGATGTGGCCACATTCCAAGACGTCAGCATCCTTCTCAGTTGTACTGAAAATCCGAGGGACGTGTATCAACAAGAGACAGTAAAAAAGGTTGATGCAGGGTCTTAATCTAAAAAGAATCCTTGTAACGGGTCCCTGCTGCACGTCTGCGCCTGTGTCTCCATTGTGCCGTATCCATGACGGGCGTAGCACGATGGTCATCGGTAAAAGAAAGGAATTTGGTGAAAAGTTGTCATGCAAAAAATGTAGGTTTAAAGAAACCATGTACAATTCAAGATGAGTAAAAATTGCCACTTGTCTACGCGTGTTGAGCCCCTTGTATTTGTAATAGGGGTGTGTCCATCAAACCTGTATGAATTACATCTAGCTGCGCCGGACTCGTCTAACCGTGTCCGTGGTCTTGACGACCTATCGAATGCTTTAATTGGTGAGGCCATTTTAGTGTGCGGCTGCCAAGGCAGCCACACTCTCTTCAGTGCGCAAGGACCGTTCAATATTTCCATTTACTGTAATGATGCCACATGGACCGGGCATCTTAAGCGCGAGGGAAGCGTAATGCGGTATTGCATTAAAGCGTGCGAAAGCTTCGCGTCCAAGTAGTGCTTGATAGCCACTTTTGAACGAAGCAATGTGGAAGGTTAAATTTTCGCTACGGAAGTTATCAGGGAAGCCGAATATGACCTCTACTAGCAGGGAGCCCGTGCAATGAGCCCCTGGGCCTGGCATTACTCCTTTAAAGGTAGTATTGTTGTGGCATATTTTCGTTGGGTTTATCCCCATTTTGCGGACTGTGTCCTGATATATCAGGTTTAGACTGCTGCCACCATCCATCAGGACTTGTGTGAAATGGTATCCATCAATTATTGGATCTAATACCAAGGCAGCCCATCCTGCACGCCGGATACTTGCCAAGTAATCCTGATGGTCGAAGGTGATCGGTTGAGACGACCAGTGGCAGTACTCCGCGGTGATAGGCCCTTGGGCATATTTATCTGGGAGTACCACTTTGTTTCTCCCCTTTATCACGTCTAACATGTTTACTGTTTTGACTTCTGGTGCAAATTTCATCTTCACTTGGTGTATCCTACCCCTTATGTTCGGCGTTGAGCTTGCTGGACTGATTGAAGACCCAACATTCTCTATGGGTATGATTTGCAGGTTTATCGGGGGTGCTATGGATCTGACATATTTGGTCTAGAATTTTTTTAGGCTGCACAGTTCATCTCTTCCGCCCTTACAGGGCGGCTTTTGCTGACCTGGCCGAGAGCTTCTCAATCCGACGTTTACCGCCGTGCTCTTCGAGCTATCTTCTTTATTTCGGCGCTTATTATTTTTGCAGTGTTGTGATTTCCCGTTTCCATCTCTAACTTCGGATGTACTTGGGTCGCTGGTGCTGCATCAGGCTAGCCAGCTGTCCTCGCCCGCACAAAAGCGGGTCATGAGGCTTGTTAATGCTGCCATTGTTCTCGGTTTTTCTTGGCCGAGGTGTCTGGCAAGCCATTCGTCTCGGACGCTGTGCTTAAAAGCTGCCAAGGTTTCGGCGTCCGGACAATCGACTATTTGGTTCTTTTTAGTAAGAAACTTGTTCCAAAGCTTTCAGGCTGAGTCTCCGGGCTATTGAGTTATATGACTCAAATTGTCCGCGTTTGGAGGTCGGACGTAAGTCCCTTGAAAATTTGCCCGAAAAGCGTTTTCGAGCTCTTCCCAGCTTGTAATGGAGCTTTTGGGAGGCTTTTAAGCCAGTGTCGAGCTGGCCCTTTGAGCATGAGGGGTGTGTACTTGATGGCGTGGAGATCATTTCCTCGATCCATATGGATATGGAGGATATAGTCCTCAATCCAGACCCCAGAGTCTGTTGTTCCATCGTATGCCTCTATGTTTACATGTTTGAATCCCTCTGGAAATTCATGGTCCAGCACCTCGTCGGTGAAACATAGGGGGTGTGCGGCACCCCTGTATCTGGGTGTACCGTGGTGTTCGGATGTTTGTTGTGTTGCATCGTATGCTGGAGCGCGCTTGCGTGGTCCATAGATGGATCTGGTTGCGCCGTCCTTTTGATGCGAGCCCTGGCGTGGATCGCGTATTGGCTTATGTGCGGCGTTATTTGCCGCTCTATTTTGGCCGTTAGGTCGTCTATCTGGCCAGATGGCTGTTTTAATTTTTGGTTGCGGGGGATCTAAGGCCTCCTCATTGAATTCAGGTAGCAACTTCCGCTTCGGGTAGCTCCTGGTATGACGACTACCGTCGTACTTCTTTGTTGTGTTGAGTACTTCACTCCATCTGATTCTGAGTCTGTCTTGCGCGGCCTTGAGCCTTTGCTTATGCTTTTTTAGACTCCTCGCGTTGGCAACAAGCCTTTGATGGGCATTCTGTTGCTCTGGGTGTCACTCCGGTGTGATGTCGTCCGGACTATTATCTTTGACAGAGTCGGGTTGTTCGGTTTGATTCTCCATGTTGCCGTGGTCCGGCGATGGTTCACCCTGCTCTAATGCTGGGTCTATATGATTGTTGTTTCTACCAAGGAGGGATTTTGGGCGGCACTTACGCCGCCGCTTTGAGTGCTTCTCGAGGGGACAACCCTTCGTTGCGTCCTTCCGTTCCTCGTCGTCATCCATACCGTCGATGTCTTCTGAGTCGGAGTCGAGCATGTCGGTTAAGTTATCGACAGAGGCTACTAAGTGGGTGGTGGGTGGGCGGCGAATTTCTTCGTCATCCGCATCCCAATCCTGCCAGACATAGTTCGGCCAGGATCCTCCTGACAAGGAGAGAGACCTTAATGACTTCGGTATATCGCCGAAGGGCGGGTGCTGAAAAATATCCGCGGAGGTAAACTCCATGATCGGCACTCAACCGGATTCGATAGGGACCGGCGCAGGCCGTTCGGAGTCCGTGGCCGGAGAAGAATACGGCAGTTTGGCAAGACGGCTCTCGTGAAGGGTAAGGTCGATATTCGGCTCGATCGCCGCTGAGGATACCGCCTCCGTGGCGGGGTCTTTCCACCCGTCCATGGGAGGCGCAACTGGCTCCAGATTAAGGGTCAGAGCGACTGCCGGTGCGATTTCTTGAACACTGTCTGATGGCAGAGCTAAGTCGTACTCATCGTGACTGCGTGGCACACAAGGCAGGGGCTCGAATCCGTCGAAGATCAAGTCTCCGCGGATATCGGCCGTGTAGTTTATGCTTCCAAACCTGACCTGGCGGCTAGGGGCGTAACTTTCGATCTACTCCAGATGGCCAAGCGAGTTGGCCCGCAGTGCCAAGCCGCCGAACACAAAGATTTTTCCAGGGAGAAAAGTCTCACCCTGGACTACATCGCTATCGATGATAGTGGGAGCCATCAAGCCTAACGGCGACGACACAGAGGAACTCTCACTGAAAGCACCAATGTCGGTGTGAAAACCGGCGGATCTCGGGTAGGGGATCCCGAACTGTGCGCCTAAGGCGGATGGTAATAGGAGGCAGGGGACACGATGTTTTACCCAGGTTCGGGCCCTCTTGATGGAGGTAAAACCCTACGTCTTGCTTGATTTATTCTTGATGATATGGGTATTACAAGAGTGGATCTACCACGAGATCGGAGATGCTAAACCCTAGAAGCAAGCCTATGGTATGATTGTATGTTGTCCTATGGACTAAAACCCTCCGGTTTATATAGACATCGGAGGGGGCTAGGGTTACACAAGGTCGGTTACAAAGGAGGAGATATCTGTATCCGTACTGCCTAGCTTGCCTTCCACGCCAAGTAGAGTCCTATCCGGACACAGGACGAAGTCTTCAATCTTGTATCTTCATAGTCCAACAGTCCGGCCAAAGGATATAGTCTGGCTGTCTGGAGACCCCCTAATCCGGGACTCCCTCAGGACCACTCAAAATGCTAAGGACAAAAGGATTGGCTCAAGATCAAAGCACAAGACTCTACATTTTTAATTTTAGTGATCCAAGATCACATTGGGTCCATTGGAAAAGCCAATACTATTAAGAGGGGATGAGGTGTTGCTTAATGAGGTTCTTGCTCAAAATGCTTAGTGATATGCTCCAAAGCCCTCAACTACTTTCTCATATCCACATATGTCCCAAACCAAAAGTCAAACTCGGCCCCACTGAAATTCTGTATCCGGCGCCAGCGAGTTCTCTTGACATAGCCACTTCCAGAAACCCTAGTCTTTTCGGTCTCACCGATAGGGATCTCGGTCTCACCGAGATGGGATTGTAATCTCTCTGTTTCCCTTCGTAACGTTTCGGTCAAACCGAGATGAGCAGTCGGTCCCACCGAGATTGCAATGCAAAGTCTCTGTTTCATTTTTGTAACATTTTGGTCCTACAGAAAGAGTGAATTGGTCCAACCGAGATTGCCTGACCAACTCTTTGTTTACTCTGTAACCAAGATCTGTCTCACCGAGTTTGTGTAATCGGTCTCACCGAGATTACGTAATTCCCTAACTCTAAAGAAATCGGTCCCACCGAGTTGACGTGTCGGTCCCACCGAAAATCCTAACGTTCACATTTTGAACTAAATCGGTCCGACCGAGTTTCATGATTCGGTCCCATTGAGTTTGGTAAATTGTGTGTAACGGTTAAATTTTGTGTGGAGGCTATTTATATCCCTCCACCCACTCTTCATTCGTGGAGAGAGCCATTAGAACATGACTACACTTCCAACATACATTTTCTGAGAGAGAACCACCTACACTTGTGTTGAGGTCAAGATATTCCATTCCTACCACATAAATCTTGATCTCTAGCCTTCCCCAAGTTGCTTTCCACTCAAATCTTCTTTCTACCAAATCCAGTCCTATAAGAGAGAGTTGAGGGTTGGGGAGACTATCATTTGAATCACAAGAGCAAGGAGTTCATCATCAATGCACCATCTATTACCTCTTGGTGAATGGTGTCGCCTAGATTGGTTAGGTGTCACTTGGGAGCCTCCATCAAGATTGTGGAGTTGAACCAAGGAGTTTGTAAGGGAAAGGAGATCGCCTACTTCATGAAGATCTACCCGAGTGAGGCAAATCCTTCATGGGCGACGATCATGGTGGGATAGACAAGGTTGCTTCTTTTTGGACCCTTCATGGGTGGAGCCCTCAGTGGACTCGCGCAACCGTTACCCTTCGTGGGTTGAGGTCTCCATCAACGTAGATGTACGATAGCGCCACCTATCAGAACCACGCCAAAAATCTCCGTATCTACATTCCGTTTGCTCCCTCAAACTCCTCCCTTTACCTTCATATGCAATTGTTTTACTTTCCGTTGCTATACTCTTAGAATTGCATGTGTAGGTTGATTGCTTGACTTGTGCAAAGTTGCTAAAATCTGCTAAGAACTAAAATTGGGAAAAGGCTAGATTTTTATTTGGTCAAGTAATCTAATCACCCCCCTCTAGACATACTTTTGATCCTACACCATATCAATAGATTTTTAGCAAGCAAGGATGCAAGAAAATAGAAGGCAAATGGTAACACGAGCAAATAGAAGGATGAACGGAAGAGGGGCAAGTAAAACGGCAAAGGTGAAGTGGGGGAGAGGAAAACGAGAGGCAAATGGAAAATAATGTAATGCGAGGGATAAGAGTTTGTGATTGGTACTTGGTATGTCTTGACTTGTGCGTAGACTCCCCGGCAACGGCGCCAAAAATACTTCTTGCTACTTTCGATGTCAAAACAGACGGATCTCCGGTAGGGGGTCCCGAACTGTGCATCTAAGGCGGATGGTAACAGGAGGCGGGGGACACAATGTTTACCCAGGTTCGGGCCCTCTTGGTGGAGGTAATACCCTACTTCCTGCTTGATTGATCTTGATGATATGAGTATTACAAGAGTTGATCTACGACGAGATCGTAGAGGCAAACCCTAGAAGCTAGCCTATGATTATGATTGTTGTTCTACGGACTAAACCCTTCGATTTATATACACACCGGAGGGGGATAGGGTTACAAAGAGTCAGTTACAAGGGAGGAGATCTACATATGTGAATTGCCAAGCTTTCCTTCCACGCAAAGGAGAGTCCCACCCAGACACGGGACGAAGTCTTCAATCTTGTATCTTCATAGTCCAACAGTCCGGCCAAAGTATATAGTCCGGCTGTCCGAGGACCCCCTAATCCAGTACTCCCTCAGTAGCGCCTGAACCAGGCTTCAATGACGATAAGTCCGGTGTGCAGATTGTCTTCGGCATTGCAAGATGGGTTCCTCTCCGAATACTCCATAGAAGATTTTGAACACAAGGACCGTGTCCGGCTATGCAAAACAAATTCCACATCCCACCATAGAGAGTATATTATTCTACAAATCGAATCTGTTAACAACTTTTCATAACGTGACGTCGTGCCGTGGCCCGGTCATTACGAACCATTTTTTCCAACCAGCTACTGCACATATTGCGAGGCGATTTTCTTGGCACGCCTCGCCGAAGCAGAGATCCTGTCGCCTTATCACGGAATTCTCATCAATACGGGTGTTGGTAACCCAACCACGCCATCAATCACGGCTCTTGGGGAATAAGCGAGTTTACGAGGCAGGTGGGGAGGTGCATAGTTTGTTCAGCCCTTATAAAGGGACAAGGACTCCTTTTCACCCACGCCTTCTTCTTCCCTGCCCATCCATTCTCGCGCACCCGAGCTCCAGGGCCCAAGTTCGCATTTTCTCCACAAAACCACTCCTAACATGTCCAGAGCAGGAGGCAAGTGGATGGTCTCCTCTGTTATGGAGGAGAACATTATGAAGCTCCGGGAAGCCGGATACCTAGCCGCAGATATCGCACACCGGCTCCCAGACGCGGGGCATATCATCCCTATCCCCAAACCCCACGAAAGGGTTGTATTCCTTACCCATTTCGTCAGCAGGCTGGGATTTCCCCTCCACCCATTTGTTCGCGGGCTCATGCTCTACTATGGGCTGGACTTCCATGATCTGGCCACCAATTTCATCCTCAACATCTCGACGTTTATCATCGTGTGCGAGGCCTTCCTCCGCATCAAGCCCCACTTCGGTTTGGCTGAAGACCTTCAATGTTAAACCGACGGTGGTGCTCGGCCAGCAAGCGGAGTGCGGAGGCGCCATGGTGGAAAAAATGCCCAACGTCACCTGGCTCGAAGGATCCTGTGGGGAGACAGTGAAGGGGTGTCAATCAGGGTGTTTCTACATCCCCGAGCCGCGTGACACCAACTGGGTGGCGGCCCTCAAATTTCGATCCGACATCCCCATGCGGCTCACCTCCTGGAAAGAGAAGGGCCTACCCTGGGGTTCATCGGTGGAGCTGAACGGACTCCAGAACTGTGTTAAAAACATGATAAGCAAGAAAATCAAGCTTGTCAACGTGGTCCAGGTCATGCTCTTCCGCCGGATCCTCCCGTGTCAAAGACGGGCATTCAATATGTGGGAGTTCGACCCAGCTAAGCACCAGACAAGCTCTTCGACACGACACACCAGGACATTCGGAGGGTGTTGTTAAAGTCCGCCGTGGTACCTCCTCCCCTTACTGAGGATCGCAGACTCAACGCAAAGCGCCCTGCCAATCCTATAAGCACCTTATATCTCATAAGATGTTTCTTTCCCCAGTATAATCATATGGGGGATCTAAGCCTCCACGCCATTTAACAGGAATGGGTCACGACAGTGGAGTAGATCGATTGTCCGGCCCCATTGCCCGAGGATCCAGCAAGGGCTCTCTTAACGGAGATGCTGGTTCCGGCGCCCTATGAGGCGCCGGCGAAGAAGGCCGAGAAGAAGGCCACGGGGACCAGGAAAGGTCTCCGGCGCAAGGTCGTATCGGACTCATCGTCCGATAACACCAAGGCGCCCTCCTCCCACGAAAACAAGGAGGAGGAAGAGGAAAGTTCTCCCCCCCAGCCGAGGGAGACATGAAAAGGAAGGTCGCCTTGTCAAGGGAAGCCGAAGGGTCCAAGAAGGGAAGGACTCTCCTTTCGGACTGCTCCACGGCGGCCGCTTTTAGCGACAAGGAGTGGTTACCCAGGGACAAGCCCCTGGCGAAGTCGTAAGTATCCGGATACCATAATAGTTCTTGGTATGTTTTATTTTATTACTTCTTATCATGTCGAACATGACCATGCAGCCCATCCAAAGCCCGGATCGACGTATCCTCTTCGGAAGAGTCTTTGGGCCCGTCGGAGATGAATAGCTATTCACTCCCGACCGCCTCCTCCCCCCGCCATACGGAAGGCGTCGAGGTGTTTTCTAAAAGGGTACTGGACCAAGGGGAGACAGTTCCGGAAGCACCCCAAGGCGACATTCCGGACACTGGGTGCACGAGGGGCAAGACTCCCATGGGCTATAATGCCGGGGGCGGCAAGTCTAAGGGGGGAAAGCCATCTGTGTCGATGGCCTCTGTCCATCCAGGGGCATCGGACAATTTGCTCGAAGCGCTTCGCGGCGCTTCCATTGACGAAGAGCACCGCACTATCATGAGTGCGGTGGTCAAGAAGGTTTAGTCCACCAAAAGCGGATTGACTGAAGCCTGTGCCAGCCTCCTAACGACTTTGAGGTAAGTAATGAAATTATGAGAAAATTTTACAGCATAGACAGTAGCCCTTGATGCTCTGTTCGGTGTTCGGAAGAAAGGCCGAACAGAGGATCAAATAATAATCACAGGAGTCTAATCAGAATATGTCTATGTGAATAAGCATGCTTCACTACTGGCCGCTGCCGCTCACACGGCAGAGGTCTCCACACTGAAGCGGGACCTTGAGCGGTCCGAGGAAGAGCTGGACCTTACCAAGAGGCAGCTCGAAGAGAACAAAGGTAAGTGATACCTCATCTATTTATTGATAAAAAAAGGAAATTGGTTGTTAGATCACAGGATCGTCATGAATTTTGCTAGGGGCCACGACCGAAGTGCCGACCTTGAAGAAGGCGTTGTCCGAGGCCGAAGGCAAAGTGGCCAAGGAGCGCGCCGAGTGCGAAACGCAAGAGTCCCAAGTCTGCGAGGTTAAGCAAGAGCTCCAGGAGTTTGTCAAGAAGTACGAGTCGTTGGAGCGTGACTCTAGGACGCAAGGGTCCGAGCTTGCGAAGGCCCTCGAGAACGCACAAAATGCCAAGGCCGAAGCCCAAAAGGCCCTCCAGGAAATTGAGGCCGTCAGGAAGATAGCGGTGGGTAAGGCATTCATTATGCAAAGCAAGCATCTGAAGGAAACTTTCCTTTTACTTACCCAAATTCGGAGCTCTCCAGGAGCGTTCGCAGATCTACCCAGCAGTGTGTCGGATGCTGCGGAGTTCTACCGGGCCGAGGAAGGGAGCTCGACGGAGAGGTTGTTCTGGTCTCAGTATATTGGGACCGAACATCCGATGCCCTTGAGCGACCAGTTGAAGCAAGTGGTCGAGCTTCACAAGGCGGCCGAACTGGCCATGAAGGACCTCATAGTCCGGATGTGGCCTGGCGAGCCCCTGCCTGGCAGCTATTTCGGCCTGGTAATGCGGCTTCTTAACGCCTGCCCACGGTTTGAAGTCATAAAGCGGTCCGTTTTCATTGAGGGTGCGCGTAGGACTTTCGTCCGGGCGAAAGTGCACTGGGCGAAAGATGGACACCGAAAAGCTGGTGAAGGAGGGGCCGCCGGAGGGCAAGGAGCATTGCCACCCCAAAAAGTATTATGACAGTGTCCTGAAGGGTGCTCGCCTTGTGGCAGAGGAATGTGCTAAGAATGACATATTTGATTGAATGTCTTCATGTGATCCTATAATGTGAAACGAGTTCATGTGCGCTATGTAACACCTGTTGACTTAAAATTTTACCTTCTGTGCGGCCATTTATAAAATTTGAGAGTTGGCCAGTTGTTGGCTTTTGCCCCCACGTAACTAGTACTAAGGTGTGATAACCCACAAATGTAGGGGATCGCAACAGTTTTCGATAAGTAAGAGTGTCAAACCCAACGAGGAGCTAAAGGTAGAACAAATATTCCCTCAAGTTCTATCGACCACTGATACAACTCTACGCATGCTTGACGTTCGCTTTACCTAGAACAAGTATGAAACTAGAAGTACTTTGTAGGTGTTGTTGGATAGGTTTGCAAGATAATAAAGAGTACGCAAATAAAAAGTAGGGGCATTTTAGATAAATAAACAATAAAGTAAATATAGCGAGTGTGGAAAAGTGGTGGTAGGAGTTGCGAAATTGCCACTAAGCAATTGGCTACTTTACTAGACCGAGAGCAAGTATTATGCGGGAGAGTCCACTTCTAGGATGTCATCCCTGACTTGCATTCTATGCACTTATGATTGGAACTATTGGCAAGCATCGGCAACTACTAACGTTCATTAAGGTAAAACCCAACCATAGCATTAAGATATATTGGTCCCCCTTCAATCCTATATGCATCAATTTCTATGCTAGGTTGAAGCTTCTGTCACTCTTGCCCTCCAATACATAGTCCTATCAACATACAACTAACCATAGGGAGTGATCCACGCACGCAATCATATGATGGGCACCAAAGGACAGCAACATAACCACAAGCAAATTAAATCAATCATAGCAATTCATCAACCACCGGTAGGACAACGAAAATCTACTCAGACATCATAGGATGGCAACACATCATTGGATAATAATATGAAGCATAAAGCACCATGTTCAAGTAGAGGGTACAGAGGGTTGCGGGAGAGTGAACCGCTGTAGATAGAGGGGGGAAGGTGATGGAGATGTTGGTGAAGATGGCGGAGGTGTTGGTGTAGATCGCGGTGATGATGATGGCCCCCGGTGGCACTCCGGTGCAACCGGAAGCGAGGGGGAGAGAGCCCCCCTCCTTCTTCTTCTTCTTTGACCTCCTCCCTAGATGGGAGAAGGGTTTCCCTATGGTCCATGGCCTCCATGGCACGGGAGGGGTGAGAGCCCCTCCGAGATTGGATCTGTCTCTCTGTCTCTCTCTGTTTCTGCATTCTCACATTCTAAACCCTTCACCGTTTCTTATATTCCCGGAGATCCGTAATTCCGATTGGGCTGAAATTTGAACACGATCTCTATCCGGATATTAGCTTTCTTGCGGTGAAAGAAGGGCATCAACCGCCTTACAGGTGGCCCACGAGGGCCAGGGACGTGACCTCCTGCCTCGTGGCCACCTCGGCCACCGTCTCACATGGATTTTTCTTCCCAAAAATCATATATATTCCAAAAAAAACCTCCGTCAGTTTTTATCCCGTTTGGACTCTCTTTGATATGGATATTCTGCGAGACAAAAAACATGCAACAAACATGAACTGGTACTGGGTACTGGATCAATATGTTAGTCCCAAAAATAGTATAAAAAGTTGCCAAAAGTATATGAAATTTGTAGAATATTGGCATGGAACAATCAAAAATTATAGATACGACGGAGACGTATCAGCATCCCCAAGCTTAATTCCTACTCGTCCTCGAGTAGGTAAATGATAGAAAGGATCAATTTTTATGTGGAATGCTACGTAGCATAATCTTGATCATATGTCTAATCATTGCATGAATATTAAGACATGAGTGATTCAAAGCAATAGTCTATCATTTGAGATAAAAACAATAATACTTCAAGCCTACTAATAAAGCAATCATGTCTTTTCAAAATAACATGGACAAAGAAAGTTATCCCTAGAAAATCGTATAGTCTGGCTATGCTCCATCTTCTTCACATAAAATATTCACATCATGCACAACCCCGATGGCAAGCCAAGCAATTTGTTCATACTTTTTAACGCGCTTCAGCTTTTTCAACCCTCACGCAATACATGAGCGTGAGCCATGGAAATAGCACTATATGTGGAATAGAAATATGATGGTGGAGGTTGTGTGGAGAAGACAAAAGGGGAGAAAGTCTCACATCGACGTGTCTAATCAATGGGCTATGGAGATGCCCATCAATTGATATCAATGTGAGGAGTAGGGATTGCCATGCAACGGATGCACTAGAGCTATAAGTATATGAAAGCTCAAACTGAAACTAAGTGGGTGTGCATCCAACTTGCTTGCTCATGAAGACCTAGGGCATTTGAGGAAGCCCATCGTTGGAATATGCAAGCCAAGTTCTATAATGAAAATTCCCACTAGTATATGAAAATGATAACTCAAGAGACTCTCTATATGAAGAACATGGTGCTACTCTGACGCACAAGTGTGGTAAAAGGATAGTAACATTGCCCCTTCTCTCTTTTTCTCTCATTTTTTTGTTATTTTTCTCTTTTTTTGGGCCTTCTCTTTTTTTGGCCTTTCTCTTTTTTTCCGTTCAGAGTCTCATCCCGACTTGTGGGGGAGTCATAGTCTCCATCATCCTTTCCTCACTGGGGCAATGCTCTAATAATGATGATCATCACACTTCTATTTACTTACAACTCAATATTACAACTCAATACTAGAACAAAGATAGGAATCTATATGAATGCCTCCGGTGGTGTACCGGGATGTGCAACGATCTAGCGTAGCAATGACATAAAAAACGGACAAGCCATGAAAACATCATGATAGCTATCTTACGATCATGCAAAGAAATATGACAATGAATGCTGAAGTCATGTATATGATGATGATGGAAGTTGCATGGCAATATATCTCGGAATGGCTATGGAAAAGCCATGATAGGTAGGTATGGTGTCTGTTTGGAGGAAGATATAAGGAGGCTTATGTGTGATAGAGAATATCGTATCACGGGGTTTGGATGCACCGGCGAAGTTTCCACCAACTCTCGACGTGAGAAAGGGCAATGCACGGTACCGAAGAGGCTAGCAATGATGGAAGGGTGAGAGTGCGTATAATCCATGGACTCAACATTAGTCATAAAGAACTCACATACTTTTCGCAAAAGTCTATTAGCCCTTGAAGCAAAGTACTACTACGCATGCACCTAGGGGGATAGATTGGTAGGAAAAGACCATCGCTCGTCCCCGACCGCCACTCATAAGGAAGAAAATCAATAAATACCTCATGCTCCAACTTCGTTACATAACGGTTCACCATACGTGCATGCTACGGGAATCACAAACCTCAACACAAGTATTTCTACAATCCACAACTACCCACTAGCATGACTCTAATATCACCATCTTTATATCGCAAAACTATTGCAAAGAATCAAACATATCATATTCAGCGATCTACAAGTTTATGTAGGATTTTATGACTAACCATGTGAATGACCAGTTTCTGTCATCTCTCTAAATAGATATAAGTGAAGCAAGAGAGTTCAATTCTTTCTACAAAAGATATGCCCATGCTCTAACAGTTATAAGTGAAGCAAAAGAGCATTCTACAAATGGCGGTTGTCTATGCAAAGAGAAACAGGCAATCCAAACTTCAAATGATATAAGTGAAGCACATGAAGCATTCTATAAAGCCATACTCAAAAGATATAAGTGAAGTGCATAGAGCAATCTATAAATCAACCAAGGACTACCTCCTACCAGCATGGTGCATAAAATAAAAAATAAAACTAAATGCAAAAGACGCTCCAAGATTGCACATATCGCATGAACGAAACGAAACCGAAAACATACCGATACTTGTTGAAGAAAGACGGGGTGCCTTCCGGGGAATCCCCAAGATTAGACGCTTGAGTGTCCTTGAATGTCTACTTGGGGTTCCTTAGGCATCCCCAAGCTTGAGCTCTTGCCTCTCTTCCTTCTTCTCACATCGAGATCTTCTCGATCATCGAACACTTCATCCACACAAAACTTCAACAGAAAACTCGGTAAGATCCGTTATTATAATGAAGCAAATCACTACTCTAAGTACTATTGAAAACCAATTCATATTTTATTTTTGCATTTTGTCTACTGTACTATAACTTTTCCATGGCTTAATCCACTAATATAAATTGATAGTTTCATCAAAACAAGCAAACTATGCATCAAAAACAGAATCTGTCTAAAACCGAACAGTCTGTAATAATATGAACATTAACCATACTTCTGATACTTGAAAAATTCTTCCAAAATTAGTAAAAATAAAAAATTTGTATATGAATACAGTGAAAAAAGAATCAGAACCTTTTGACATTCTAGTAAAAAATGTAAAATCGCTCACTACAGCCAAAGTTTCTGTCCTGCACCGTACAAACCATCAAGCAAATGTAAACATCCTAAAGGCAAACCTCGGCACATTATTTTTATTTCTAAACTTTATATAAGCACACAACAGAAATAAATGATTCTCTAAAACTTCCGGGTTGTCTCCCTGGCAGCGCTTTCTTTAAAGCCATTAAGCTAGGCATATAGTGCTCAAGTAATTAATCCACCCGGATCCCAAGGTATATCAAAGCCAATTTTAATTAACAATGATTTGTAATTTAGTAGTGAGCAAAAAGTAACATATATCATGTAATGACAAACTCTAACTCTCTTCCTATGCATCGGCATGTCATAAAAGAACAATTCATGCACACAAAGTGAAGGCCAATGCATAGTATAAACAGTTTCTTGCAATTTTATCATATTGAAAACATAGAGAGGTGGAGATATAGTTCCTCTCTCGTAATAATTGCAAGTAGGTGCAGCAAGCACATGCATATTATAGTCATCAAAATCATCATGTGCAACGGTAAAAGGAAACCCATCAATATAATCCTTAATAAGTGCAAGCTTCTCCAATATAGTGTAGTCGGGAGAATTCAAAAAGATAATAGGACTATCATGCGTGGGTGCAATAGCAACAATTTCATGTTTAACATAAGGAACTATAGCAAGTTCATCTCCATAAGCATAATTCATATTGGCATCTTGGCCACAAGCATAGCAAGCATCATCAAAAAGGGATATTTCAAAAGAATCAACGGGATCATAACAATCATCATAGCAATCATCCTCCGGTAAGCACGAAGGGAAATTAAACAATGTATGACTTGAAGAGTTACTCTCATTAGAAGGTGGGCACGGGTAGCTTATCCGCTCTTCCTCCTTTTGTTCTTCGCTCTCCTCATCATATTTTTCATCCAATGAGCTCACAGTTTCATCGATTTCTTCTTCCATAGACTCCTGCAAAATATTAATCTCTTCTTGGACAGCGAAGACTTTCTTAATAAGCGAATTAATTTCGTAATTGTATTCATAATTCTCATAACAATATTTCAGGATAGCTAAATATTCAGGTCTATAAACAGCATCATCAAAATCTTCAAACTCTTTAACCTAGATTCAATTTCATAAGCACCCATAAAAGCAACAAATTCTTCTATTTGTTCCACATCATAGTAATTATATGTACCATTAGCATAAGAAGCTAAGGTTTCATTACCATTAAATTCACATGAAAAGGGAAGGTGTGGAGCCTTCACCTTAGAGCAACAAGTAAAATCATATCTCAAGCATAGTTGCCTAGCATACCAATTCAATATATGAATTTGATCCCATAATAGTTTCCCTTTTTGTGTCAAGCGGTAATCCCTAAAGTATTCACGTTGATCCAACGTTACTCCCATTACATAATTGAATGGGGTTTTCCCAGGATTATTAAAGTAGTACATAATATTTTTCACATAACCAGCATCGATGGTTTTAGGAGGTTCCCCATCTCCATGAGTAGCAAGTACACCTAATTTTTTGGTATTTCGTGTTCCATATCCATAATTAAAGATAGAGAACAACTAAGAATAGCAAATAAAAATTACTTAGTGATAAAGCAAACAAGCACACACGAGAATATTCACCCCACGCCATTGCTCCCCGGCAACGGTGCTAGAAAAAGGTCTTGATAACCCACAAGTGTAGGGGATCACAAAAGTTTTCGATAAGTAAGAGTGTCGAACCCAACGAGGAGCTAAAGGTAGAACAAATATTCCCACAAGTTCTATCGACCACCGATACAACTCTATGCACGCTTGACGTTCGCTTTACCTAGAACAACTGTGAAACTAGAAGTACTTTGTAGGTGTTTTTGGATAGGTTTGCAAGGTAATAAAGAGTACGTAAACAAAAAGTAGGGGCTGTTTAGATAAAGAAACAATAAAGTAAATATAGCGAGTGTGGAAAAGTGGTGGTAGGAGTTGCGAAATTGCCCCTAAGCAATTGGCTACTTTACTATACCGATAACAAGTATTATGTGGGAGAGGCCAGTACTAGCATGTCATCCCTGACTTGCATTCTATGCACTTATGATTGGAACTATTAGCAAGCATCCACAAATACTAACGTTCATTAAGGTAAAACCCAACCATAGCACTAAGATATATTGGTCCCCCTTCAATCCCGTATGCATCAATTTCTATGCTAGGTTGAAGCTTCTGTCACTCTTGCCCTCCAATACATAGTCCTATCAACATACAACTAACCCTAGGGTGTGATCCATGCGCGCAATCATATGATGGGTACCAAAAGAACAACAACATAACCACAAGCAAATTAAATCAATCATAGCAATTCATCAACCATCGATAGAACAACGAAAATCTACTCAGACATCATAGGATGGCAACACATCATTGGATAATAATATGAAGCATAAAGCACCATGTTCAAGTAGAGGGTACAGCGGGTTACGGGAGAGTGGACCTCTGTAGATAGAGGGGGGGAGGTGATGTAGATGTTGGTGAAGATGGCGGAGGTGTTGGTGTAGATCACGGTGATGATGATGGCCCCCGGTGGCACTCCGGTGCCACCGGAAGCGAGGGGGAGAGAGCCCCCTCCTTCTTTTTCTTCCTTGACCTCCTCCCTAGATGGGAGAAGGGTTTCCCCTCTGGTCCATGGCCTCCATGGCAAGGGAGGGGTGAGAGCCCCTCCGAGATTGGATCTGTCTCTCTCTGTTTCTGCATTCTCAGATTCTACCCCTTCACCGTTTCTTATATTCACGGAGATCCGTAACTCCGATTGGGCTGAAATTTGAACACGATCTCTATCCGGATATTAGCTTTCTTGCAGCGAAAGAAGGGAATCGACTGCCTTACCGGTGGCCCACGAGGGTCAGGGGGGTGCCTGGGGGGGCAGGTGCGCCCTCCTGCCTCGTGGCCACCTCAGGCACCATCTCGCATGGATTTTTCTTCCCAAAAATCATATATATTCCAGAAAAAATCTCCGTCAGTTTTTATCCCGTTTGGACTCCGTTTGATACGGATATTCTGCGAAACAAAAAAACATGCAACAAACAGGAACTGGCACTGGGCACTGGATCAATATGTTAGTCCTAAAAATAGTATAAAAAGTTGCCAAAAGTATATGAAAGTTGTAGAATATTGGCATGGAACAATCAAAAATTATAGATATGACGGAGACGTACCAAGGTGTTCGGGATAAATCTAATCACTTCTTATCCCAGTTTTGGGTCCTTCGAAGGAGGTGTTCACCACAACAAACCAGGCAATCGGACTATAAAGCTTTATCACTCTCACTTAGCCATAGAAGTCTACAATTTTAAATTTTGGCGAAGCCCCTAGTATTCAGAAGGCCGAACTTGGGGCGCTATGTACGCCTAAATCGGACAAGGCCGACTCCTCGCCCGAAGCGGAAAAAATCTTGAAGGATTTGAGACCTCTCGAACAGCGCCCAGCTCTCGCCGCATCATGACAGTCAGTTTTAGGCTTTCTCTACTGAGGTACTCGTCCGGAAGAGCCGGGACACAATCGCAGTAGTTCTCCCAGTGCTACCTTAACCGATATAGCGGAACGTAAGGTACCAAAACATGGGAGCTGGGCAAACCCAACTATTGACCCAAGACATGATTCGGAGTGATGCATATAATGCTATAAGTTAGGGGTGCCGGACTGTCGAAATTGTTCGGAATTCTCATGCCGTGTTATGGGGTACACTAAAGCCCCTGGCGCACTGGTCATATCAGAATGTATGGGTCTGACTTGTGGTAAGTAAGCAAACAGGAAAAAAGAGATAAAGGAATGCAATAATGAGCTGATGTTGTACACTGTTATTTAAATGATACGTCAAAGCATATGCATACATGTAGTGCAATAAGTAAAAAAAATAGGACTATTTGACATGTCCTATCCGTGGTCAAGCTACGTGTGGGTATGCAAAACAGGTATATCGATCGTTATCAGAGACCACCTGAGGATTCCGTTGTACGTCGAAGCTTCTTGCTTCCTTGGTGTTTCCTTCCCGTGACAGGTCCGATAATCAAATGATCGGAGAGGGCCTTCAAAGAATAGGGGCCTGAAAGGAAGAAAATGTTAAGGGTATATGGGTCCTAAAGCGGTTGAGCCGCATTATGGGCCATGCCATGGCCGTGCCTCCGCCTATGCCCATGGTATCTTGAGTGCGTAATTATGTACGCGCAGCGCAAATTTCGCTGCTTGTCTGGGACTAGGACGGAGGCCGAATTGCTAGGAAAGCTCTAAACGTGCCTGGCGAACCTCTTGCAGGGTACTCCAGACTCGCTTGAAGGTGTCCGGGGTCTTTTTCGCTGAATTGGCGGTTTGCCTCATAAGGCTACTTTTGGCTTCTCCTGCGAGGGCCACAGTGTGCTCCTCCGTGCAGAGCGAGCGCTCTGTGTTTCCTTTAACTATTATAACCCCGTGTGGTCCTGGCATTTTGAGCTTGAGGTATGCATAATGTAGTACCTCATTGAATCTGGCAAATGCGGTTCGTTCGAGCAGTGCATGATAGCCACTTCGGAAGGGGATGATATCGAAGATTAACTCCTCAATTCGGAAGTTGTCCGGAGATCCGAAGACTACTTCCAGTGTTATTGAGCCCGTGTAACAGGCCTCTACACCTGGGATGACACCTTTAAAGGTGGTTTTGGTGGGTTTGATCCTCGAGGGGTCTATACCCATTTTGCGCACTGTATCCTGATAATGCAAGTTCAGGCTATTGCCACCGTCCGTAATGACTCGAGTGAGGTGAAATCCATCAATGATGGGGTCAAGGACCAATGCGGCAGAACCGCCATGACGGATACTGGTCGGGTGGTCCCTGCGATCGAAGGTGATCGGACAAGAAGACCATGGGTCAAACTATGGGGCGACTGGCTCCATCGCATAGACATCCCTTCATGACCGGATTTAGAGCCACTAAATCCGGCATTAACTCCCGTGTCTTCGGCGTTGTCGCCGTTGTTATGGCGTTTGTGTCTGCTGCCACGTGGCCTGCCATTGCTATCTTTGGCATGTGAATTACCAGGGTTTCTTGATGTGTTGTTTCTGCGAGCCAGCCAGCTATCCTCGCCCGCACAAAAGCAGGTCATGAGTGTCGTGAGGGCTGCCATGGACTTCGGCTTTTCTTGGCCGAGGTGTTAGGTGAGCCACCTGTCGCGGATGTTATGCTTAAATGCCGCTAACGACTCGGCATCCGGCCAGTCGACGATTTGGTTCTTTTTAGTTAGGAACCGAGTCCGGAATTCCCTAGTTGATTCCCCTGGCTGTTGGGTTATGTGACTCAAGTCATCGGCATCTGGTGGTCGCACATAAGTGCCCTAAAAGTTGTCAAGGAATGCGTCCTCCAAATTCTCCCAACTGCCAATGGAGTTTGCCGGCAGGCTATTGAGCCAATGTCGAGCAGGTCGTTTGAGTTTTAATGGGAGGTACTTGATGGCATGTAGATTGTCACCGCGGGCCATGTGGATGTGGAGGAGGAAATCTTCGATCCATACCACGGGGTCTGTTGTGCCATCATATGATTCAATTTTCACGGGTTTAAAACCTTCTGGGAATTTGTGATCCATTACTTCATAAGTGAAGCATAGGGGGTGTGCGGCGCCTCTGTGCCGGGCTATATCACGACGTGGTTCATATGAGTCTTGTCTGCTGCATTCGGCCTGACCGGATTTTCTTTTAGTATATCCGGCATGACGGTCGTCGTCACGCGTTAGGGTGCGCCCCCGTGATCCATAGATCGATCTTGCATGTCCTCTTTGTTTTCCAATACGTCTCGTAGGTCCTGCGTGTTACCCTGGGCTTTGGTATTTTTATTTAACTGCCGACGGGGTGCGGAATGGACTCCGGCCTGACATGCCGCTTTGTCTCAGCCATGAGGTGGCCGGTCAGCCGCATCATATGCTCGAAGTGTAGTCTTTAATGCTTCTTCCTCAAGTTTTGGTAGCAACCTTCGCTTTGGGTAACTTTCGGTTGGGTGTTCGAGTTCGTATTCCTCGGCCACTAGGACCTCAGTCCATCTATCCGCTAGCAGATCTTGGCAGCTTGAAGCTGTTGTTGCTTTTTCTTCAGGCTTTTTTTTGTGGCTATAAGCCGGCGCTTGAAGCGCTCATGTTCGGCGGGATCCTCAGGCACGATAAATTCTTTGTCGCCGAGGCTCACCTCGCCTTCGGAGAGAGGCATGTAATTGTCATCCTATGATTCTCCACCTGGTGCCTGTTCCTTAGGGCTAGCTTGCCCATCCTCCCACTCGAGGCCTGGCTGGAGGTGATTGTCTTCGTCTTCGGTGCTATCTGCAGCGTTATTGTCTCTTGTGCCGGTATCGCCATTTTTGCTATTGCAGGGCTTAGGGCGGTGCCGTTGATGCTGGTGCTTAGATTGCTTCTCTAGGAGATTATCCTATGTTGCCTTATTGCATCGCTTTGTTTGGGGGTGTCCACCATGTATATATCATATGATGAGGTGGCAGTCCAGCGCCCTGTGGGCGGTGGTTCCTGTTCTTCTCCTACATCGTCGATGACAGTGGCTATTAAGTGGGTGGTGGGTGGGGGACAAATTTCTTTGTCGTCCGCTTCCCACTCCAGCCGGACATAGTTTGGCCAAGGGCCTCCTGACAAGGAGAGAGACCTTAATGAATTTAGCATATCGCCCAAGGGCGAGTACTGAAAGATATCGGCAGAGGAAAACTCCATGATCGGCGCCAAATCAGATTCGATAGGCACGGATGCAGGCGGTTCGGGGCCCGTGGCCGGGGACGAATCCAAGGATCCGGCAACACATGTCTCGTAGGAGGTGAAGTTAGTATTCGGCTCTATCGCCGTTCAGTGTGCGGCCTTCATGGCGGGGTCCATCCACCCATCCTCAGACGACACAATTTGCTCCGGATCGAGGGCTGGAGTTACCACAGGTGTGATCTCCAAAACATTGTCTAGCGGCAGAGCAAAGTCATGCTCGTCGTGACTGTGTGGAGCACCTGACACGGGCTCGAATCCATCAAAGATCAAGTCTCCGCCAAACCTGACCTGAAGGCTAGGGGCGTAGCTCTCGATCTGCTCCAGATGGCTAAACAAGTTGGCCGTAGTGCGAAGCCGCCGAATACGAAGATCTGTCCAGACAGAAAAACCTCACCCTAGATCGCATCGTTGCCGATGATTGAAGGAGCCATCAAGCCCTATGGTGACGACACAGTGGAACTCTCAATGAAAGGACCAATGTCGGTGTCAAAACCGGTGGATCTCGGGTAGGGGAGTCCCGAACTATGCGTCCAAGGCGGATGGTAACAGGAGGCAGGGGACACAATGTTTACACAGGTTCGGGCCCTCTCGATGGAGGTAATACTCTACTGCCTACTTGATTGATCTTGATGATATGAGTATTACAAGAGTTGATCTACCACGAGATCATAGAGGCTAAACCCTAGAAGCTAGCCTATGATTATGATTGATGTTCTACGGACTAAACCCTCCGGTTTATATAGACACCGGAGGGGGCTAGGGTTACACAGAGTCGGTTACAAGGGAGGAGATCTACATATCCGAATTGCCAAGCTTGCCTTCCACGCAAAGGAGAGTCCCACCCGGACACGGGACGAAGTCTTCAATCTTCTATCTTCATAGTCCAACAGTCCGGCCAAAGTATATAGTCCTGGTATCCGAGGACCCCCTAATCCAGGACTCCCTCAGCTACCTCTTAAGCATGCGTTGGTTTTCCCTTGAAGAGGAAAGGGTGATGCAGCAAAGCAGCTTAAGTATTTCCCTCAGTGTTTGAGAACCAAGGTATCCATCCAGTAGGAGGCCACGCGCAAGTCACATCGTACCTACACAAACAAATAAGAACCTCGCAACCAACGCGATAAAGGGGTTGTCAATCCCTTCGCGGCCACTTGCAAGTGTGAGATCTGATAGAGATAATAATAATATTATAAGTATGTTTGGTATTTTTATGATATAAATTGAAAGTAAAGATTGCAAAATAAAATAGATTGGAAACTAGAGGCTTCTCTCAAGATAGCATAAGTATTACGATGGGTGAAAAAATTACTATCGAGCAATTTCTATAATTGAGCATAGTTATGAGAATATCTAGGTATGATCATGTATATAGGCATCACGTCCATGACAAGTAGATCGACTCCTGCCTGCATTTACTACTATTACTCCACACATCGACCGCTATCCAGCATGCATCTAGAGTATTAAGTTCATAAAAATAGAGTAACGCTTTAAGCAAGATGACATGATGTAGAGGGATAAACTCCTGCAATATGATATAAAATCCATCCTTTTATCCTCGATGGCAACAATAAAATTCGTGTTGTTTCCCCTACTGTCACGGGGATCGAGCACCGCAACATTGAACCCAAAGCTAATCACTTCTCCCATTGCAAGAAAGATCAATCTAGTAGGCCAGACCAAACCGATAATTCAAAGAGACTTGCAAATATAACCAATCATACATAAAAGAATTCAGAGAAGATTCAAATATTGTTCATAGATAGTCTTAATCATAAACCCACAATTCATCGGATCTTGACAAACACACCGCGAAAGAAGATTACATCGAATAGGTCTCCAAGAGAATCGAGAAGAACTTTGTATTGAGATCCAAAGAGAGAAAAGAAGCCATCTAGCTAATAACTATGGACCCGAAGGTCCGAGGTAAACTACTCACACATCATCGGAGGGGCCATGGAGTTGATCTAGAGGCCCTCCGTGATCAATGCCCCCTCCGGCGGAGCTCCGGAAAAGGCCCCAAGATGGGATCTCTTGGGTACACAAGGTTGTGACGGTGGAAATAGGGTTTCGTGGTTCTCCTGGATGTTTTCAGGGTCCGTAGGTATATATAGGAGGAAGAAGTAGATCAGTCGAGCCACGAGGGGAGGGCACGCCCAGGGGGTAGGCGTGCCCCTGCCTTGTGGCCTCCTCGTTGGTTGCTTGACATCCACTCCAAGTCCTCTAGATCACGTTTGTTCTAAAAATCACGCTCCCGAAGGTTTCATTCCGTTTGGACTCCGTTTGATATTCCTTTTCTACGAAACACTGAAATAGGCAAAAAACAGCAATTGGGGCTGGGCCTCCGGTTAATAGGTTAGTCCCAAAAATAATATAAAAGTGTATAAATAAGCCCATTAAACATCCAAAACATAATATATAATAACATGGAACAATAAAAAATTATAGATACGTTGGAGACGTATCATATATGAGGCAACCTTAATTCCATTTTTTTGTAGTTTTCTTTTATAGACTAAACTAGTGATAAAACAAGAAACTAAAAGATTCGATTGCAAGATCTAAAGATATACCTTCAAGCGCTAACCTCCCCAGAAACGGCGCCAAAAAAGAGCTTGATGTCTACTAAAAAACCTTCTTCTTGTAGATGTTGTTGGGCCTCCAAATGCAGAGGTTTGTAGGACAGTAGTGAATTTCCCTCAAGTGGATGACCTAAGGTTTATCAATCTGTGGGAGGTGTAGGATGAATATGGTCTCTCTCGAACAACCCTGCAGCAAAATAGCAAAGAATCTCTTGTGTCGCCAACACACCCAATAAATGGTAAATTGTATAGGTGCACTAGTTCAGCAAAGAGATGGTGATACAAGTGCATTATGCATGGTAGATATAAGTTTTTGTAATCTGAAAATATAAAAACAGCAAGGTAACTAATGATAAAAGTCAGCGAATACAGTATTGCGATGCTTTGAAACAAGGCCTAGGGTTCATACTTTCACTAGTGCAAGTTCTCTCAACAATAATAAAATAATTGGATCATATAACAATCCCTCAACATGCAACAAAGAGTCACTCCAAAGTCACTAATAGTGGAGAACAAACGAAGAGATTATTGTGGGGTACGAAACCACCTCAAAGTTATTCTTTCTTATCGATCTATTCAAGAGTCCGTAGTAAAATAACACAAAGCTATTCTTTCCGTTAAATCTATCATAGAGTTCGTACTAGAATAACACCTTAAGACACAAATAAACAAAAACCCTAATGTTACCTAGATACTCCAATGTCACCTCAAGTATCCATGGGTTTGAATATATGATGTGCATCACACAATCTCAGATTCATCTATTCAACCAACACAAAGAACTTCAAAGAGTACCCCAAAGTTTCTACCAGAGAGTCAAGACGAAAACGTGTGCCAACCCTTATGCATAAGTTCACAAGGTCATGGAACTCGCAAGTTGATCACCAAAACATACATCAAGTGGATCACGTGAATATCCCATTGTCACCACAGATAAGCACATGCAAGACATACATCTAGTGTTCTCAAATTCTTAAAGACTCAATCCGAAAAGATAATTTCAAAGAGAAAACTCAATTCATTACAAGAGAGTAGAGGGGGAGAAACATCATAAGATCCAACTATTATAGCAAAGCTCGCGATACATCAAGATCGTGCTGAATCAAGAACGCGCCCGAGAGAGAGAGAGAGATCAAACACATAGCTACTGGTACATACCCTCAGCCCCGAGGGTGAACTACTCCCTCCTCATCACGGAGAGCGCCGGGATGATGAATATGGCCACTGGAGAGGGATTCCCCCTCTGGCAGGCTGCCAGAACGGGTCTAGATTGGTTTTTGGTGGCTACGGAGGCTTGCGGCGGTGGAACTCCCCATCTATGTTATTTTCTAGAGGTTTCTGTATTTTTAGGAATTTTTGGCGTTGGGAACAAGTCAGGTGGTCCCCGAGTCGTCCGTGAGATAGGGCGGTGCGTCCGGGGGTTAGGGCGCGCCCCCACCCTCGTGGACGGCCCGGGACTCTTCTGGCCCAACTCTTTTACTCCCAGGGCTTCTTTTGTCCACAAAAAATCATCCAAAATTGGCACGTCAATTGGACTCTATTTGGTATTCCTTTTCTGTAATACTCAAAAACAAGGAAAAACAGAAACTGACACTGGGCTCTAGGTTAATAGGTTAGTCCCAAAAATAATATAAAATACCATATAAATGCATATAAAACATCCTAGACGGGTAATATAATAGCATGGAACAGTAAAAAATTATAGATACGTTGGAGACGTATCATAGCCACCATGTAATTATGCATGTAATAGTTTACCTTGGTGTGGGCAAATGCCATGGTTGTGGTAGCCACCTATGTAAGTGGATGTTTAATTTGGTTATGCATCCATGTCCGTATAAGTGTGTGTGTGTGTGTCTATATATATATATATATAACTGTGTGTGTGTGTGTTAATGTTCTGTATGCAATCCCATCGCACAACACACACGTCTTATTAGCAGCATTCGTCTTTGTTATTACCAGTCTTCCCACACATTTCTGATTATAGACCTGTTTGTGGCGTATCACACACATCTTGTTATATTGAACCGTTTCTATTCTCTTGTCTCAACATAAACAATTCATCCGAGTGAACTGCATGCCGTATATCGCACACACCTTGATCTGGCTGACCATTTCTTTTGTGATTCCTAATCACAAATAGTTTATCTGAGTGAACCGTATGATGTATACCGCACACACCTTCATCTAGCTGTCCATTTCTTTTGTTCCTCCTCATCGCAAATAGTTAATTGAACTGAACCGTATGCCCTACATCGCACACACAACTACAATATGAACCATGTTTGATGCATCCATCATCGCATACGTTGTGCACCTTTTTTGATGGTCTTTTTACACCACCGTTTGTGATTATTGCATCGCACATAGTTTTGTCGAAGGGTCTCTGATCGTTGCGTCGTGTTAGCAGCATCCTGTAGTAGTGTATGTATCAAAAATAGGAAGGCATGTCATTATCAAAGGTATAATGTGTAAAGTAAGCAGATGTAATTTACCCAGACTGGAAGCAATACAAGCTAGACACCATATGCAACATGCAACCACATTTGACAGCGTGGAGTTAAAGCAAGCACATGGGATGGTTGTCTGTGGCAATTGAGATCATCAACAATAGATCTATGTTTACTCTCTCCATCTACTAAGACTACACCCTTTAGAGCGCCAAAACACTTAGTGCTTATCCTCGAATTAAACTGGAGTGACTTATGTCTTTTCTTTTGTGTATTCATCAACAATGCGTCGGGGTATGAAATACCCATGCATAAGAAAACAATAGTGTGAGTATGGGTGAAGTGTGTGGTCAAGTAGTACATTGTAAAAGTAGCAGATAGCAGGTGGGTGAGAAATAAATGACAGGAGACATATGATATCTCTACAACATGCATGGCATAGAGAATTAGATTATAGGATTTTGAAATATGAGCACAGGGATGGTTGGGAAATGCAGATATTCCTCCATTACACCACAAGGTGTGGTCCTATGAAAATAACAGTCGACTGAAGACAAATAGGTGAGTCAATTTTTTCTGCACCGTCCGATGTACACGGATGGGCAGATCGCCTTTATCTACCTCCAGCCAGTCAGTTTTGGCGATCTTCCTCAAAACGCTAGCGACCATCAGCGCAGTCCCCTGCCTTCACCCTTCCCTCGACCTCACCGCATCGTTGTGCTTGGCACCGCCCCCGGCCATCCCTTCAAGCTTCGTCGACCTCTAGATTAGGCGCAGGCAGCTCCAGCACCCCACACCCCTATGATACACATCAATGTGCCGCTTCCCCGGTGAACAGGCAGACCAGGTGCTCCGCGCGCCTAAGCGGGTGCTGATTCTTTTAATTGTGAATCGACTGACCCTGAATTGAAATCTAGGCGGGCGACTGACCACTAGCTAAGGTGAAATAGTAATTTGGGGGAAACCTTGCGCATTTAATATCTTGCAGAAGGTGCAGTAAGAAGCGCTCAACTAGTTTCTTTTGTGGGATGAATATGGTGTGAGCAGAGACGTAAGATTTGCGCGAATAAGGGAAGAGGAGTACCTCTTTCTACAGGCAGTGTTGTGTCCTCCTTCTATTTTTCCAACGATCTTGTTGTGGTTTGCTGGAAACAAAAAGTTGTGGAGGATGGTGGAGCCTTGGATGAACCCATGGCCAAGTTGTTGAGTGTGGTGCAGTGGCCATCTGTCGGCAGTAGGGAACTAGATCCGAGGCAGAAAACGACAGCATAGCAGGAACAACTCCGGTGCCGTGAATGGTTGTGACAATGGAGCGACAGCGGTGAGGCGCAGGACGGCGTGGACGAAGTGGTTCAGGTATGGCGCACGTCGGCGTCAACAGCGTGGAGGAAGCTCTGACTTGGCTTCACCTACTAAGTCCTTGAGGGCATTGCTGTTGTGGTTGCGTTGGACTACTACGTCAGGGTACCCGCTCCGGCGTGATGGAGGAGGAGGCGGTGGATTGGGCACGATGGGGTGGAGGATGGAGGAGGCTGGCATTTTGCGACTAGTAGAGGGGGTGTTTTGGCTCGCATGGAGTATGAATGGGGAAACAGAGGGGGGAGGAACTAAGGGGGAACAATGTTTCGGTTTGGGATGCGCTTGTTTGAAATTTGGGGAAATTTACAAACTTTGCCCCCATCTAAAATATCGGACATATTGTTGGTTGGGGTAGGTGTAATCTCAGGTCTCCCAAATAGTGGGCGGGATAGATTTTGGCTGAGTGCATGGGTCTTTAGGCGCCCATGGTGTATGAATGCTTCTTGGAGTCGGTTGACTGGCGTCTTGGTGAAGTAACAAACCTACCTGTGTTTAGACCTTTAGACATCAGACCGATCGGCTACACCAGTCAGAGTGAGGAAAATAACTAGTCTTGCGCGGTTTTGGGCGACCAGAGGCTTATTTGGAACTTTGTTCAATATTTGGGAGCAATACCATTAACGTTTAAAGTTCTATCGAATTGAACTTTCAGGATTTGTCAAACTTCAAAAATCTTGACTCTTGAAAATCCTAAAACTATGATTATTTTGGAACGGAGGGGTGCATTTGAATATACATTGTACATGAGTATATATTAAAAAATATGCAGCTTAGCTCAATTCATGCATGGTTCCAGATATAATCTCCTTAGTTGCAAAAAAATAGTTAGACATGCATATGAATATATAGCATGTTCAAACGCACAACAAAGATTGATCACTACAAAAAAAGACACATCCGTGACATTTTGGCCAAAATGATTTTTTTCTATCATTCTTATGACACTTCTATGATGATAATTGTGACAAAACCACGTATCATCATAGATATGGTGTGTTCCTACTTTTACGACAAAAAATCATGACAGCAAATAGGTATTCATCCTTGGTGGGCCTGGGATGCAACTACATGACATTCTTTGGGTCGTACATGACAGAAAAAATCATGGTAGAAGTGAGGGCAGGGAAAATTTCGGGAAGTTCCCTATTACGGTGGGTGGTCGGGGCTGAGCGATGCATGGAGGGATTGCTTCTCTCGTACACATACGTGTGTGTGTGTGAGGCGTTGGGCTCTAACTGAACCTGAGAGAGGCGTTCACTTATTGAACCCCAGCGATTGCAATAGATATGTTACTGAACCCGAGCGATCGATCCCTGGTTGTTAGGTGAAGCCGAGCGATTCCTTCGCTACTGCTGCTAACTGAAGCCGATCGAACCTGCCTCCTAATGAACAATGATCGTTGTTGGGAGTTCGATGAACAGTTCCCGATGGGCGTTTGATGAACAGGACCCTGTGGTAGTAGTAGGTCATTGCCGCTAGATGAACAGGTCCCCGATCGAGAGGAGGCCGCCACACCCGAGCCGGTTGGGGGTGGATGAACAGGACCCCGTCGAGGGCTAGTTGATCAGTAGCCGATCGAGGGTGGAATGAACAGGACAGCGTGGAGGGTTGGTTGAACAGTAGTTAGCGGAGGGTGGATAAACGGGGCCCCATGGAGGGCTGGCTGAACAGTAGTCGGTGGAGACTGGATGAATAGGACCCCCGTGGATGAACAGTAGCTGGTGGAGGCAGGAGGAAGTCGGCGGTGGATTAACAGTAGCCCACGGAGGCTGGAGCGAGGGAGTAGACAGTGGATGAATAGTAGGAAGTGGAGTCCCATTTAGCGGTATGCCTTAACTTTGATGGATTTGAAATAATCATCTGCTCTGGGTTTTGTGATCCTGGAGAACAAGTTATACCAACGACAGCACAATAGAACCACACACCGATGAACCTCAAAACTAGAGATATACTGCAACTAAACAATGTCTGTTATGTTAGCATACATTTTGGTTATCTGTTCGCCGTACTTATCCATGCTCATGATGTCACTGTTTTGTGTCTTCCTGCCTTCGTCGTGTGCAAGGGTGTTGTAGTGCACATCTCCAACAACGCAAGATTCATAATGTCTTACCCAAGTATCAGGACCCATTGCTAGTGCGTAAAGGGCATCATTAACTGCCTGCCAATCCTCCCGCATCTTCTTAACCTATGGTTAGCAAATAGACAAGCTGATCATCTTATGTACTCAATATATTAAAAATGGACAATGCAATTCAAAATCTTACATGGCTCTTGAACCATTTCGCAAATCCTGCCATAACCAGTTTGTCAATGTTTCTTGGATTTTATGACAGTAACTCCTTTTTGTAGATGTTGCACAACATAGTGATCACGTCAAACATCTAAATATATAAGAATGTGCTGCATGTTTAGTAGATTACAATGTGTAAGCTGCAATACTTATCACTTACTTGATATAAGGTAGAATCTTAGGACGGTTATTCAACATATATCATACCATTTTGTCCAAATGTTTAGGTTTGTCGTCTTGTCGACTCTTCCCTGTAACTCAAATAGAAAAATCGAAAACATTCAGCTCGGGATTGTCTTCACCCACCTCTTTGCTAAGCTGATCAGCTTTTTCAATTTATTTTGAGCAGAATGTCAACGCTTCTATAGAAATGTAGGTCTTTGCAATGAAACCCTCGGGTCTAGCTTTGTTCCTAACATATCCCTTGAAAGTGCATAGCTGCCTTTCAATAGGATACATCCAGCCATACTGTACTGGACCTCTAAGTAGTGCCGCATCAGGTAGATGAACAACCAAATGCACCATCACATCAAAGAAGGCTGGAGGATATATCTTCTCAAGGTCGCATAGGATAGTTGGTATCATGTCTCTAAGATGCTCCAAAGCATCTATCTTGATATTTCTACTACAGAGTTCCCAAAAGAATTGTCCCAACTTTGCAACTGCTCTGTATAAGTCAGGGCGGCCCAATCCTCTAAGGATAATAGGTAAAACCCTTTGAAGTAGGATGTGGCAGTCATGAGTTTTGAACCCTTGTACCTTGTTTCCATCTACACTGACTCTCCTTTCAGGGTTGGAAGCAAATCCATGTGGGAATCTCACAAGTGACAGGACCTTGCGGAATTCTTCTATTTTTACCTTGTCCAAGACGTACACACTTGGTGCCATATCCCATGGTGCACCGTCATCTTCCACCTGCAAATCCTTTCTGATACCCAGGTGTGTCAAATCAATCCTAGAGTTTATGGTATCATTCGTCTTGCCTTCAATATTAAGTAGTGTGCCAATAATGTTGTCACCTATATTTTTCTCGATGAGCAGCACATCATGATTATGCCGCAAATCCAAATCTTTCCAATACTCCAAGTCCCACAAAGTGGACCTGCGGGTAATCAATCATCTCTCTTCTTCCCTGCCATGCTTCATTTTCCCGCTACCATCGACCTTCTCTAATTCCACTTGCAACTCATCGCTGGTGATCCTCTTTGGCGCATCAGGATTTTCATGCTTTGCAATGAACACATGTCTTCGGTATTTTGTAGGACACGACTTGTCCTTGGCAAGGAAACGACTATGTCCAATGTAACAGATCTTGCTAAGTATTGCGTATGAAAGCGAATTCATATCACAGCGAACACATGCATTGTAACCATGTGTCGTTTGCCCTGACATGGTTCCCAAAGCCGAATAATCAAGGATGCACGAAATTATAACAACACGGAGAAAGAAATCAGTTGGTGGGCTACTATATAGGTCTCGAGTGAGAACACCCATCCATAGCTATTGAAGTTCCTCCACAAGATGCTCCATGAATAAATCAAAATCCTTTCAAGGACTTTTTGGACCTGGGATGAGCAAGGCCATCATGTACTTTCATTCTTTGGTACAAACATTTTGTGGCATGTTGTAAGGGATAAGAAGCACTGGCCACATGCTATATGTGGCGCTGTGGTGGCCAAATGGGTTAAATCCATCTGTAGCTATGTCGGTGCAACAAACCCCAGGCATATGTTGCCTAGACTATACACAAGCTCGAGAGTGAGGTTGCAACATCCAAGACCGGACCAAGCCAAACCCAAGGAACAAGATACCTCTAAGGAAAAACTGTTGGGGAACGTAGTAATTTCAAAAAAAATCCTATGCACACGCAAGATCATGGTGATGCATAGCAACGAGAGGGGAGAGTATCGTCCACGTACCCTCATAGACCGTAAGCGGAAGCGTTACGAGAACGCGGTTAATGTAGTCGTACGTCTTTGAGACCGGCCGGTCCAAGTACCGAAAGCACGGAACCTCCGAGTTCAGCACACGTTCAGCTCGATGACGTCCCACATACTATGATCTAGCAGAGCTTTGCGGGAGAGTTCCGTCAGCACGATGGCGTGGTGATGGTGATGATGTTGCTACCGACGCAGGGCTTCGCCAAAGCACTGCTACGATATGATCGAGGTGGATTATGGTGGAGGGGGCTCCGCACATGGCTTGGAACAATCAACTTGTGTGTCTTTGGGTCCCCCCCCCCGCCCCCGTATATAAAGGAGCAAGGGGGGAGGCCGGCCGGCCTTGGTGCGACCCAAGGAGAGGAGGAATCGTCCTCCTAGTAGGAGTAGGATTCATCCTTTCCTAGTCCTACTAGGAAGGGGGAAGGGGTAAGGAAAGAGAGGGAGAGGGAGAGGGAAAGAGGGGCCGCGCCCCCTTCCCCTAGTCCAATTAGGACTCCTCATGGGAGAGGGCGTGCCACCTCCTGGGCTGCAGCCCTCTCTCTCCCCTCCGGCCCACTAAGGCCCAATACTTCCCCGGGGGGTTCTGGTAACCCCTCCGGCACTCTGGTTTTCTCTGAAACCATCCGGAACACGTCTGGTCCGAATATAGCCGTCCAATATATCAATATTTACATATCGACCATTTCGAGACTCCTCCTCATGTCCGTGATCACATCTAGGATAACGAACTACCTTCGGTACATCAAAACACATAAACTCAAAATACCGATCGTCACCGAACTTTAAGCGTGCGGACCCTACGGGTTCGAGAACTATGTAGACATGACCGAGACTCATCTCCGGAAAATAACCAATAGCGGAACCTGGATGCTCATATTGGTTCCTACATATTCTACGAAGATCTTTATCGGTCAAACCGCATAACAAGATACGTTGTTCCCTTTGTGATCGGTATGTTACTTGCCCGAGATTCGATCGTTGTTATCCTCATACCTAGTTCAATCTCGTTATCGGCAATTCTCTTTACTCGTTCCGTAATACATCTTCCTCTAACTAACTCATTAGTGACAATGCTTGCAAGGCTTATAGTGATGTGCATTAGTGAGAGGGCCCAGAGATACCTCTCCGACAATCGGAGTGACAAATCCTAATCTCGATCTATGCCAACTAAACAAGCACCATCGGAGACATCTGTAGAGCACCTTTATAATCACCGAGTTACGTTGTGACGTTTGGTAGCACACAAAGTTTTCCTCCGGTACTCGAGAGTTGCATAATCTCATAGTCATAGGAACATGTATAACTCATGAAGAAAGCAATAGCAACAAACTAAACGATCATCATGCTAAGATAATGGATGGATCAAGTCAATCACATCATTCTCTAATGATGTGACCCCATTAATCAAATGACAACTCATGTCTATCATTAGGAAACATAACCATCATTTATTCAATGAGCTAGTCAAGTAGAGGCAAACTAGTGACACTCTGTTTGCCTATGTATTCACACATGTACTAAGTTATCGATTAATACAATTATCATGATATAAGGAAATATAAATAACAACTTTATTATTTCCTCTAGGGCATATTTCCTTCAGTCTCCCACTTGCACTAGAGTCAATAATCTAGATTACACAGTAATGATTCTAACACCCATGGAGTCTTCGTGGTGATCATGTTTTGCTCGTGAGAGAGGCTTAGTCAATGGGTCTGCAACATTCAGATCCGTATGTATCTTGCAAATGTCTATGTATCCTTCCTTGACTTGGTCGCGGATGAATTGAAGCGTCTCTTGATGTGCTTGGTTCTTTTGTGAAATCTGGATTCCTTTGCCAAGGCAATTGCACTAGTATTGTCATAAAAGATTTTCATCGGACCCGATGCACTAGGTATGACACCTAGATCGGATATGAACTCCTTCATCCACACTCCTTCATTTATTGCTTCTGAAGCAGCTATGTACTCCGCTTCAGGCGTAGATCCCGCCACGACGCTTTGCTTAGACCTGCACCAACTAACAGCTCCACCGTTCAATAAAAATACGTATCTCGTTTGTGACTTAGACTCATCTGGATCAGTGTCAAAGCTTGCATCGATGTAACCATTTATGACGAGCTCTTTGTCACCTCCATAAATGAGAAACATATCCTTAGTCCTTTTCAGGTATTTCATGATGTTCTTGACCGCTGTTGGGGATATTACTACTGGGCGTAAACCGGCCTATCCGGGCCGGGTTAACTTCATCAGTAGTTAATTATGTTAAAGCCCAAGAAGGCAGATGAGAGCTCAAGGCCCATAGTCGGTTCAAGGCCTGTAGCCGTAAACCGGCGTTGGTATTTAACTTGTATTATAAGTTAGGAATAAGTAGAGACCAAATCGGACACATCTATGAGCCGATGTTGGGACTCTGTGAACCGACGGGCGTCACCCGTGTATATAAGGGGATGACCTGGCGGCGGTTCAAGGACAACAGACAACAACTCGAGACTTAGGCGAAGCTTGTTTTCTCCCTAGTCATCGAAACCCCATCAATTCCATCACAACTAGACGTAGGCTTTTACCTTCATCAAAGGGGCCAAACTAGTATAAACTCTCTTGCGTCCTTGTGTCCGCTTTAACCCCTTCAAGCTAACCCGTTGCGATGGATCCACGACTAAGTCCTTTCACGAGGACATCTTCCGTGACAAAACCACGACAGTTGGCGCCCACCGTGGGGCAATCGCACGATGGTTTCAAGTTCTTGGAGGGCCGCTTTGAAGGACTCGAGGGCTACGCTGTGGGCCGGATCACTAAGAGTCGTCGCGGCAAGCTCTACATCGATGATGCAGGCTAGGGCCCCGAGGCTGGCTCAGTTGAGTACAGGTACCGGGTCCCCTTTGGTGGCATACACGTTTTCATCGGCAAGATCGGTGAACCGGACATCTGCACCGACCTCGTCGAAACGGCTCAGCGTGCGCGGTCCGCCCGGGTTAAACCGGTCGTGAAGCGTGCCTTCGTGGGGGTCATCCATGGAGGAAGTTACGAGGATGGATCGGAATCTCGCGGCGAGACCGTCGTTCATTCCGGCGACGAGTCATCAACCGGAGAAACCGAATCTCTATATCAGCTACAAGATGGCCGGATTGGGGGCTGTTCCGATGGCGACAGTATTCCGGACCCCTCTGATCTACCCAACCGAGTTGGAATATTCATGGCCGGCACACAAGTAGCGCTTCATTCTTCTACCGCTGCGCCAATAACCTCCGGTTCAGTAGCGGCGACAGCTGTTGGGGCAGGAAGCTCTGTACACCCGCCGGCTCAAGTTCTATCATATCTATTTGATGCATTGGCTGTGCTTATGGAAGAAGCTAATCCGTCGGATCAGGAAGTCCATAATGCGGAGATTGCAAAGGTGAAGGAACAGATCACCCAGGCCAAGGCGGACCTGGCAGCTAAGAATACCAGGATGACCACAGAGCGGGCCGCTTTAGACGCACAAGCCTACAGGCTCATGTTGGACCAGAACGCATCACATGAAGTCATGAAGAGGAAGTACTGATCCAGTTTGCCTTCGGTTTTCAAGGCCAGAGACCTTTTCAACACCCCAGGAGCAGGAACCAATAATCCGCTGGAGGGAAACTAGCCGGAAGCTCCGGGGAACGGTGCGCCGGTTCAGCCCCGTCTGATGAATCCGCCTCGTCAAAACACTGTTATACCTCAGGTTGTTTCAACACCTCCGGGTCACTACTCCAACCCAATGGACAATCTCGTTGCCGCTGCTGCACGGCTGGAGGCCATTCCAATTGAAGGTGACTCGCCGCAGGCGGTAGAGACACGACGGGACAAAGAGCTTCTTAGGACAGCTTTGGTCCAACAGGAAGCATACTCGTACAGCCGCGACCGGATCCACTCGACCCCTCGTCCAAGCCGGAGCTATAGCAGGTGTATGGATGAACCAGCAGTATCAAGTAATGAACGACGTGGAGCACCCCGCGACAACAACCCGGCGGGTGGTGCTGATAACGCTCAGGAAGTGGTGGACCGGGCCCGAGCGCGCAGGGAGGCCGAGTTAGCCGCACAGTATCAGGCCTGGTAGCTTATGCCGGTTTGTCCAACTATTTCGGTCGAACCCCGGGGTTACTTCTAGCTCTTTGGGGGTGCCTTGCCTTGTCCCCGCTTTACGCAATGTGCGCGTGCCCAAGGATTTCAAGGGCCCGCGCAAGGTACCAAATTACACAGCGGATCAACCCCCAGAGACATGGGTGGAGAGCTATGAGATGGCCATGGAGATGCTTGATGTGGATGATGCGGCATGTGCGAAGTACTTCACCATGATGCTTGAAGGAATGGCCCGCACTTGGTTAAAAAGCTTACCGGCCAACTCTATCAGTTCATGGGCCCAATTACGAGCCCGATTTATTAGTAATTTCAAGGATACATGTAAGCAGCCTATGTCGATAGTGGACTTAGCTGCCTGTGTCCAGAGGAAGGAGAATCGACGACTCATTGGGTGCGCCGGGTCTCACAAGTGTTGCATTCATCAGACCGCATCAACGCTGACACCGCAGTCTTAACCCTAGAAGGCAACTGCCGGTTTGGGCCCCTAAAGCTGAAGTTGGGACGGATGAAGCGCCATTGCACTGACATGGGGACCCTCATGGCTGCTTTGGTAAAGTATGCTGATTCTGATAGTACCAAGGATCCTGAATCTTATGATGACAAGGCAGGGAAGGGAAAGAGGAACAGCAACTCCAAAGGTCAGCAGCATCACTTGGCAGGCAATGGTGGCGGAGGCAAGCGTAGAGCAGATGGTAACATGGACTTTGTGGCTAATACAAACCCGCAAGACAAGGGCCAGTGACGCAAGGGTAAACCGCCAAATCGCAGTGGGGCACCAAACCCTAACCCGGACCGCCTAAATTATCTACTGAGCCAGCCCTGTCCTAGACATGGGACGAAGGAGGTGCCAGCAAACCACCTTTGAAAGGATTGCTTCATTATGTAGGAGTTCAAGAATTCTAATGCTTTCCGGTATGATCACGGCTCCGGCGGTGGCTCAGGATCCGGGCCCGGTTACGGTGGAGGAAATTCCGGTTCAGGATTTAATGGTAATCCGGGTAGACATAATAATCAAGATAATCACAACAACCAGGGTGGTTACAACCAGGGTGGTTACAACCAGCAGCAGCAACAGTCAGGTTACCAGAGCAACCCAAAGCAGTTGAATAGTGGACAGTACCATGTCTTCACCACTAGCTTGGACAAGCGAGACCGGAAGGTTCAGAGGCAGGCAGTCAACTCTGTTGAACCGGCTGTGCCCCGTTATCTACGCTGGTCTGAACAGCCAATCATATGGAGCAGAGAGGATCACCCTCCCCAGGTTGATAATCCGGGTCAGTTGGCTCTGGTGGTGGCGCCTCAGGTGGGAGGTTACATAGCAGCCGCCCGCTCGGCGATTTACCAACGGGATCTTCGTCATTATCACAGTCGCCGAGTCAGATCCAGAACCTTTCAGGAAGGAGATTTGGTGCTTCGGCTCATCCAAGATCAGACTGATATGCATAAGCTATCCCCACCTTGGGAGGGACCTTTCGTGGTCAGCAAGAATCTGCACAACGGGTCATACTATCTGATCGATATTCGAGAGCATAAAAACTCACGTACATCAGAGGAGGAGACCAATAGGCCGTGGAACATAGCTCATCTTCGACCTTACTATACATGAGCCATGGGCTCTACTTATGTACATATTACGACGATGTATATATTATGATTAAATATAATAAACCGGAACCTCAGCTAAAGCGGGGTATCTATTCTTTTACGTCATGTGTGGTTACACGGAGTTGTTCTAAAGCGGCCTCCGGTTTACCCCTTGAGTTAGCTTTTCAAAAGCATCATGTTATATCACTTGGGGGCTTGGTCGTGTCCGAACCAATGCAATACCTCTTGATAGGAGAGAGCCACCAGATCACTTGGGGACTTGGTCACGTCTGAACCAGTCACGCCTCTTGATCGGCCTAAGGCCACAGAATCACTTGGGGGCTTGGTCGAACCCGAACCATTGCCACGCCTCTTGATCGGCATAAATGCCACGATTTCATTTGGGGACCTAGCTGACTTGAACCATAGCTACACCTATCGGGAGCTTGGTCGTGTCCTACCATGGTAACGCCATCTGATCGGCTCAAATAAGCCTCTTTTTTGCAAACGGTTTTATCATTGCCTTTACTTCACAATTTTCTTTGATAGATATTTCTTTCTTTTTGTTGCGTTTTTTAAACCGACAAAATTTTAAACCAGTTCACACTGTCAATTGACGGAACACGGTCCATTTTTAATCCGGAGAATATTTGCCTGGTTTGACTTTTTATTAACATCCTATTACGGAGTAACACGGTGTTTTCTTATAACCCGGCACGGTTTACATGGTAAACCGGCATTATATATACAGGAGCTGCTATCTCCTCCAACAGTGTGGGTTGATAAACCTCCGCTTCAAGATAGGCTAAGCCAACTTCATGCCCAACGATGGCAGAAAATACTTTGGAAAGTTCATCACCCAAAGGAAGCACAAGTTGAAGTGGTTATGCACGAAGGCATATTAAGATCAAGAGTGTTAGCTAGCCTATTACAAGGCAACACGGTGCCCCAAAAAAATCATTGTTTTTCAAAGGAGAAGCAGTTTAAACCGGCTTCCGGTTCAAGCTTGGTCACCAGCCTGGCCTGATGGTGAAAGTGCGTTATATCGACTAGAGGGGGGTGAATAGGCGATTTTTATGAAATTCTTCAAAACGTGGAAGTTTCGAAGACAAACGATAGAAATAAACCTATAACCATGCAGCGGAAGGTAGACTACACTAGGTAAACCACAGTCATGTATTCAATGAAGTGAAAGCACAATGACTAATAGTAGCTAGGTAGTAAGGATCAGTTAGGAAGATATTAGGAAGCCAAACAGAACACGCAGTCACTCAGTGAAGACAAAAGATAGTGCAATCATACAATGACTTCACAAGGAACAACAGTAAGTAAAGGGAAGGGAAGGATGAAACCAGTGACTCATTAAAGACAATGATTTGTTGGACCAATTCCAGTTGCTGTGACAACTATACGTCTGGTTAGGGCGGCTAGGTATTAAAACCTGAGGACACACAGTCCCGGACACCCAGTCCTGAACACGCAGCTCAGGACACCCAGTCCTCACTGTATTCCCCTTGAGCTAAGGTCACACAGACCTCGCCCAATCACTCTTGTAAGTCTTCAAGGTAGACTCCCAAACCTTCATAGACTTCGTTCACCGGCGATCCACAATGTCTCTTGGACGCTCAGAACGCGACGCCTAACCGGCTGGAGGATTCACAGTCCTCAAGTGTAATAAGTCTTAAGATCACACATACAAGAAGACTTAAGTGATGCCTAATTCTCTTTGGCTCTGGGTGGTTAGGGCTTTATCCTCGCAAGGAATTCTCTCTCAAAGGCTTCGAGGTGGGTTGCTCTCAAACGACAAAAGCCGTACTCTAACTCTAAGCAGCCAACCGTTTATGGTTGTAGGGGGTGGGCTATTTATAGCCACTAGGCAACCCGACCTGATTTGTCTGAAATGACCCTGGGTTACTACGGAACTGACACGTGTTCCAACGGTCAAATTTCAAACTCACACGGCAACTTTACTTGGGCTACAAGCAAAGCTGACTTGTCCGACTCTGGACAAGATTCGCTCTCATAGTCTTCACTCGAAGACATAGGTTTTGGTTAAGCATCACTTCAGTCATTCTGACTAGTTCTCTTGGACCCCACTTAACAGTACGGTGGTTCCTATGACTCAACACAGAAGAAAAAGAACTACGAAAGATCTAAGTCTTCGAGCTCCATAGGCTTCATGCGATGTCTTCTCTTGTCATAGTCTTGAATGTGAATATCTTCATATACCACCTTTGACATCAATGTCTTCATACATTTTTAGGGGTCATCTCTGGTAGGGAAACCGAATCAATGAGGGACTTCTACCTGTGTTATCCTGCAATCCTCACAAACACATTGGTCCCTCAACTAGGTTTGTCGTCAATACTCCAAAACCAACTAGGGGTGGCACTAGATGCACTTACAATCTCCCCCTTTTTGGTGATTGATGACAAACTAGTTGAAGTTTTCAACGGGGAATAATATGTGAAATTGTAAAGGATAAGGAATTGTCTTCATAAGTTGCAAGGGCTCCCCCTGAAGATGTGCATATAAGTAATTTGCTTATGGATTGCAAATGCACATGGCAGGTTGTGCTTGTGGAGATCCTCTTCGACTTATGATGACAATCCACTATGTGTGTGAAGGTATGTGAAGATAATAACATGCATAATGGAAAATGGACGTCTGTAAAATGATCTAAGTGCGGAATTTATTGTCGCACATGCGGAATCTATCATCGCATCACAAGGTGGCAAATAAGTAGCAGACGACCATCGAGTTTAAGTGTTACAACTCAAAGAACCAAATGTATCAAAACGAGAGTTGTAAACACGATGCAAAATATAAAGCAACCGCCCATATGGACCTGCTTGAAGACTATCAAACTCATATGCTTCTCCCCCTTTTGTCAGTAAGGACCAAAAAGGGTTGAAGACATAGAGCATCTACTCGTTCCATGAAGAGTAGGTGAAGCAGCAGGGTCGTCGGTGGTGTTCGGCGGTGCAGAAGAACTTGGTGCAGTGTCGAAGCGTGCTGAAGGAGGTGGCGGTGAAGTAGCATCGTCTTCGTCCTCGATCACTCTGGCATTCACAGTTGCAGCAAAGGAAGAGAACTCAGAGTCTTCAGGAGATGGAGTTCATCGCAGCACTGCCCTTCGCGGAGGTGTGGAGTCAAACTTGAAGCGTTCAGAGAAGCCATCCTCTTGAAGATCATCTTCAGAGCACATCAACATCAGCCCTTTCCATGTGCGTCGAGTGGTTTCATGGGCTACAAAGGCATTCTTGGTGGCAAGATTGCGAATGCGGTTGACGTCCACCAAGAGGCTTTGCATTTGGCGCTTTAGCCAGTCATGATGCCTATCTTGTTTCTGATGAAGAGCCACCAGAAGCTCTCGGTCATTGAGAACACGAGTGCGCTTCTTGGGTCGTTGGGCAATTGTGCTATCGGTGGCTTTAGTAAGGGCAGGATGTGGTGCACGTGTAGTTCCAGCCAAAGGACACACACGAGTGACAGGTTCAACTCCTTCAATGTTCTGAGAAAAACTTTGATGCTCCGCATTCTGAAGACTTAGAGGTTCCTTGGCAGGCTCAGGATAAATGGCTTCAACAGACATATCCACATCAGGCAGAAAGATCCGATGATTGCGAGCAGATGGATGATATGAGATAGCAGAGTGAAGTTTAATCAGCCGCATTATCCATGGAGCGTAGAACTTCAAGCCAAAAAGACCAGAGCCTGATGCAGCAAGTTGGCGGATGAAGAAGTCCTGTGCATTGAAGCATTTGCCATGAAGAATATAGAACATCAAAGTCTTCATTGCACCTTCCAGCTTGGCATGTGGAGAATGTCCTTTGATGGGCCAGAGAGTTTGCCTTATGATGTGATAAATAGTCCTGGGCAGATACTCAAGGTCTTCAATGAAGAATTCCTTGGGATATGCAGCATCTTGGGGCAATGACTTCATCATACTGAGCATCTGGCTCATGTTAGGTTCAGGCTTCTGAAAGATGCTCTCCACAGCTTCACTGTGAAGCTGACAGCCATGTTCGTAGAGATCGCCAGGAGTGCGCAGACCAGTGAGCTTAATGATATCAAAGGCTTTGGCTTCGTGACGAACATTTCCTGTCATCCACTCCAGGACCCAAGTCTTCGGATCTCTGTTGTACCCACGGATGTGAAGTGTGGCATAGAACTAGAGCAGCAACTCTTCATTCCAATGCTCTTGGTCGGTGACGAACGGCAGCAATCCAACCTCTTTGAAGCAATCCAGAGCTTCTTCCAGACAGGGCAGACCATCTATTTCTTCAACGTCAAGACGCTTATGTGGGAAGATGCGACCTTGATTGTATAAAATGCAGGAGTAATAGCTTCGCTGCGGATAGCTCCAGAACCGATCAGATGATATTCTTTCCCTTGAGTAGGGGTTCCTGGAGCTATTGAAGAAAGTGCTGTCTGCTTTGAAGCCATTGACATTGAAGAATCCAGGTGCTGATGTAGGACCTGGAAACCTGGGCAATCTTGGGATTGGCTTCTGTACCTAAGGCCTGTGCTCAGCATGATATTCAAACTGAGGACCAACAGCAGGCGCCGGAACAGAAGTAGTGGGATCAGTGGCTTCGCTGACTTCTGGTGCTTGGGTTGGTGAAGGCTCCACATTAGCTTCAGCCATGACAGCGTTAGTGGCTTCATTGGTGTTGGTGGTGGCAGCCTCAAGATTCTCAACCTCCACTTGACGAGCTGGAGGGTCGATCATAGTCACGTTGTCCTCGAGAACAGCTTCTTGGTGGGACGGGGGAGTAGCAGCTTTTGGGGTTTCTTCTTCATCGGCTGATGCAGCCGGAATGTCTTCGGCAGCTTTAGCTTCAGACTCAGAGACTGGAGGCCTTGGTCCTTTGCGAAGCCTGCATAACACTGGCGACGCCTGTGGAGCTGGAGTTGGCTGGGCCTCAAAGTCTTCTTCCTCTTGTGCTTGTGGGCGATCAGCCCATGATGCATCCTGAGCAATTGGCGTCAGAGGATGACCAATGCTGATGAGTTCGCTGTGCGTTAGCACAGGCGATGATACCTGTTGATGCTCGAGCTGAGAAAGAACTGCATCATCTTCAACATGGTCATGGTGACCAATGTCTTCAGCAGCGATGGGATCAGCTTCTGGAAAGTCTTCAGCTTCATGAGCCCCTGTGGAAGCAGGCTCATGGACAGTCAGTTGGCGCTCTTGAGGTTCAGCGTCAGGACAAACCATGGAGATGGGTTCAACAATCAAGGGCTCTGTGGGAGCAGCCCGTTCCTTCTTGGTCTTTCGCTTCTTCTTGGAGGGGGCAGTAGCAGAGGCTTCAAGATGTTTCCTCTTCCTTGCTTCAGCCTCAGCAGTCCTCGTCTTGTTCAGTTCTGAAGCAGTAGACCTGGCTTTTGGCTTCGAGCCAGTCATGCTAGTTGGGAAGACAATGGGATCTGCTTCCTGCCTTGGTGCGTTAGGTTCGGCCACAGTGGGCTTCTTCTTCTGCTTGGCAGCCATCCTGGGATCAATGCCCGGACGCCCAAGGGCCTTGCGCTTCTCAGCCTCGTTGTAGCCTTGCACACACATGTCAGCCAGGCTCTTCATGCGCTCACGAGAACCCTGAGCTTCTGCGCGTTTCTTGAGAAAGGCTTCTTTGAGCTCGTGTAGCATAATCTTGAAGTTTTTCACCTCTTGCACGCTGAGCTTGGCCATATGCTTCTTGAACTGAGCTTTCTCAAAGTCAATCTTTTGCTTCAGTTCAACAATGCGCTGGGCGATAGCTAATTCTGAAGCAATGGCGCCATGGAAGGCGACACTAAGGCTAATGGGTAGTTGCAGATCTACGAAGCTGATGTTGGGCGTGTCAAACCACTCATCAATGAAGTTGTGGATGATTGCCACGTCAAAGAGAGGCAGATTATTGAAGATTTCCGCTTCTTCTTTGCTCTTGATCAGTTGCTCAAGAGCGTCATCTGCAAGATCTTCATCACTGGACAGATCAATGGCATCATTACGCAGAACATCAGCAACTGTTAGTTCTTGGCCGGTGTGTGGCAGAGGCATCTTGACCTTCTGGGCCTTGGAGATGCGTGACAAATCTTCAGACTGCACACTGTCTTCAGGAGGTGCAGTTGCCAGTGGCTTCACCCGTGAGTTTTTTGGAGCAGAGGCAGGCTTTGAAGCTTTAAGCTGCTTCTTTGGCTTCGGCGTTGCAGGCGCTTCATCTAATTCAGCGTCATCTACAGGATCATTCACGGCTGTCCCTTGAACCAAGATATGGGTGATGAGACCTTCAAGGTTGTAGAAAGGACCGACGACATTGGGTTCTGCATCTCGTGTGCCGTCAGCCCTTGGAGAAGAAGGACCAGGGTTGAATTCTAGTCCCAATGAATTCTTGTTCTGCTTTGCTGAGTTCTGGGCAAACTGGAAGTTGCACTTGAACAGAATGTCGTCACGACACCATAGTAGTGACGATGAGTGTGCATCTATAGGCTGTGGCCCACGGACCATGCAGGGATAGAAGCCTTGTTCAATGGCTTCATCTCTGGTCCTGGGTTGAAGATTTTTGTAGAGGATGTCTCCCCATGGTCGCTTGATGGCATTCTTTTCAGCATATTCCTTTGTCACAGATCTGTACTTGAACCACTGTTCTGCCCAATAGCGTCGAATCCATTGGATTCGTGTCTTGCGCTGATTGTAATCCTCTTCAGGATCTGTCTTGTACAGCTCTGAGAGGTCATCGGGCAGATCTCTTGATGTGTCTCCATGACGCTTTCCACCACCCTTCCTTGCTGATTTCTCTGAAGCCATGAACTTTAAACTGAAAGGCTTCAATACGTTCAAAGGCTTCAAAGGCTTTCGCTTGCTGGACAGATAGGAACTGGCTTCGGGAGAATTTATGTGATACTGTAAGAATTCTGCAAATGAATGCAGACTATGAGAACCAAGGGATTCTCCCACGGACATGTACCTCTGACAGCATTAAGGTGCGAGGGAAGGGGAAGAGGTCATATGCATTCTCAGAAGATTTTGAAGATAAATCAGTTTAGAAGACATTGACCTCATCGTGCGAAGACATTCACTCATAGATAAGGAGTTAGTTCCAGATTTGTACGAATCCACGGATCAGTACAAGTGAGGAATCTAACAACTTTGTGAAGAATAAGTGAATATACTAGGCATGTTATGAGATGCAGTATGAAAGAGATCCAACTTGTGTGAATAGAAACTGCTTGTGGTAGAAAGTGATAAAGCTATAGGATCAAAGGGGCCGTAAAAAGGAAGTTTTATTTACCACACGAAGAACTGCTAGAAGGAGTGGAAGAGGAGGCCGAGTAGTTCGATCTTCCGTGCCCTAACTTGGCGACGGAGGACGCCTACGGCGACGGCGCAGAGGACGATGTCCGCGGTCGGCGTGAAGACGGCGTCGGAGAGGTTGCGGCAGCGAAGCGCTTCGTCGTCGGCGTCATCGAGGGCTAGCGGTGGTGCTAGGGTTCGTGCGAGAGTGGAAGAAGAGATAATGACTGTGGTTAGGCGTGTATTTATAGGGACATGGGAGGCTCAGTGTTATTACACAGGTGCCCCTGGCGATTCATATTTGAGGAACACGTGGCGATCATGCAGCATATCGGGGGTTGTTCCACGTCCCACGCACGCCTGGATTGCCGGGTGGTCGTTCCCACTTCTCCGGGTTTCAGGTGAAGGAATGAGCATTGAAAACGGACTTAATGTTTGTCTCTGTATCTCATGCTGACAAGGACGCCGAGAAGACATTCAACAGTTTCAATAGAATGCATATGATTTAGAGAGATAGAGTTTGAGATAGAAAGCATAGAGAGTTTAGGGTCCGATCACATTCACTTAGTTCAAAAGATTCAACAAGAAGACATAGCTATAAGTGAATGTTGTAGACGACAGAACACTAGTATATATATATATATAATCATCATAGTGAAGATAATCATGAAGACATGTTGAGACCGAAGCCAGACCAAATGTGAAGACATAGCAAATGTAACGCCATGAGTGAAACACTTCAAACAGAACATTTGGTGGTGGCGTTACCCACCGTATAGGAAGTATTATACCCAGACACGGTGCACAATTATCGTGGCGCTCCAAAGTGAAATTCCTCATTAATGTATTCACACTTAGAATGCATGTCTTCATTGACTGAAGATATACTTTACTTCATGTGTTGCACATCTAAGTCATCAATATGCATAAGTGTTAGGTTGTGTGCCTGATCACATGACATTTGAGGATTCCAAGATATTTAGCTCACACCATAACTTGCAAAATCTCTTCTCATCCAAGGGCTTGGTGAAGATATCTGCCAATTGCTCTTCAGTGTTGACGTGTATGATATCAATATCTTCCTTCACAACATGATCTCTGAGAAAGTGATGACGAATTTCAATGTGCTTTGTCTTCGAGTGCTGAACTGGGTTGTTGGCAATCTTGATGGCGCTTTCATTGTCGCAGTAGAGTGGCACTTGCTTCAGATGAATGCCATAGTCCTTGAGTGTTTGCTTCATCCACAGAAGGTGAGCGCAGCAAGATCCAGCAGCAATGTATTCAGATTCAGCAGTGGAGAGAGATACACAGTTCTGCTTCTTTGAAGACCAACATACAAGTGATCGTCCCAGAAAATGACATGTGCCTGATGTAGACTTGCGATCCACTTTGTCACCAGCATAATCAGCATCCAAGAATCCAACCAGATCAAACTCTGAGCCCTTTGGATACCATAATCCTAAAGTTGGGGTGTGAGCCAAATATCGAAGAATTCGCTTCACAGCTAAGTGATGCGACTCCTTTGGTGCCGCTTGAAATCGAGCACACATGCAAACACTAAGCATAATATCTGGCCTAGATGCACATAGATAAAGCAAAGAACCAATCATGGAGCGGTATACCTTTTGATAGAACTCTTTACCATTGTCGTCAGGACCCAGATGATGCTTGGCTGGCATTGGCGTCGTGAAGCCTTTGCAGTCTTGCATACCGAACTTCTTCAGGCAATCTTTGAGATACTTCTCTTGAGATATGAAGATGCCGTTGCGTTGCTGTCGTATTTGAAGACCGAGGAAGAACTTCAGCTCTCCCATCATGGACATCTGATATTGCTCTTGCATCATATATCCAAACTCTTCACTGTACTTCTGATTGGTGCAGCCGAAGATAATGTCATCCACATATATTTGGCACACAAACAATTCACCATCATATGTCTTCGTGAAGAGAGTGGGGTCGAGGGAACCAGGTATGAAGCCTTTGCTCTTCAAGAAGTATTTGAGTGTGTCATACCAGGCCCGAGGGGCTTGTTTGAGGCCATACAGTGCCTTGTTGAGCTTGTATACCATGTCAGGATGTTTTGGATCTTCAAAGCCAGGCGGTTGTGCAACATACACTTCTTCTTCAATCTTGCCATTGAGAAAGGCGCTCTTCACATCCATTTGATATAGAAGTATGTTATGGTGATTTGCACAGGCAAGCAGTATGCGTATGGCTTCAAGTCGAGCCACGGGAGAAAATGTTTCATCGAAGTCAATGCCTTCCACTTGAGTATATCCTTGAGCAACGAGACGAGCTTTGTTTCTGACAACTTGACCATGCTCATCTTGTTTGTTGCGGTATATCCATTTGGTGCCTATTATATTGTGCTTCCAAGGGTCAGGATGCTTAACCAGTTCCCATACATTATTCAGCTCAAACTGTTGAAGCTCTTCTTGCATAGCTTGAGTCCATTCAGGTTCCATGAAGGCTTCTTCAACTTTCTTGGGTTCTGTTATTCAGACGAATGCGAAGTGCCCACAGAAATTTGCTAGCTGATTTTCCCTTGAATGAGTGAGCGGACTGGGTGCATTGATGCTATCAATTATTCTCTCAATCTGCACTTCATTGGCAACACGAGGATGTACACGGCGAAGATTTTGCTCTTGCTGATAATTGCCATTGTTAGTGGGATTGTCTTCAGGCTGAGCATTGTCTTCAGGTTGATCAGGTGCAGAGATGATAAGTTCCTCTTCAGGTTGAGCTTTAAAGGGTATGATTTGTCCAGTTCCCATTAGTTTGATTGATTCACTGGATGGAACTTCATCTAGCACATTTGGCAGGTGCTCTCTTTGTGAACCGTTAGTCTCATCGAACTGCACATCCACTGTTTCAACCACTTTATAATGAAAGAGATTGAAGACTCTGTAGGAGTGCGAATCCTTTCCATATCCAAGCATAAAACCCTCATGTGCTTTTGGTGCAAATTTTGAAGTGTGATGTGGATCCTTGATCCAGCACCTGGTGCCAAATACTCTGACGTAACTAACATTTGGCTTCTTGCCAGTAAGGAGCTCATAAGATGTCTTGTTCAGAAGCTTGTGAAGATAAACACGATTGATTGTATGGCATGCAGTATAAATGGCTTCAGGCCGGAATTTTCTTGGAGTCTTGTATTCATCAAGCATCGTTCGAGCCATCTCAAGGAGTGTTCTTTTCTTGCGTTCGATGATGCCATTCTACTGTGGCGTGTACGGGGCTGAGAATTCATGTGTGATGCCCAATGTATCAAGATATTTATCAAGGCCACTGTTCTTGAATTCAGTGCCATTGTCACTTCTGATGTGCTTTATCTTGGCGCCATAGTTGTTCATTGCTCGATTGGCGAAGCATCTAAAGACATCCTGCACTTCAGTCTTGTAGAGGATTATGTGCACCCAAGTATATCTAGAATAATCATAAACAATGAAAAAGCCATAGAGACAAGCAGTAGTAGTAAGAGTTGAGTAATGAGTGGGACCGAAAAGATCCATGTGGAGCAGTTCGAAGGGTCGAGTAGTTGTCATGGTTGTCTTCGAGGGATGTTTGGCCCTCGTCATCTTTCCTACTTCACAGGCACCGCATAAGTGATCTTTCTTGAACTTGACACCCTCGATGCCTATGACATGCTTCTTCTTTGCAAGGGTGTGGAGGTTCCTCATGCCAGCATGCCCTAGCCTCCGATGCCAGAGCCTGCATTCTGAAGCTTTTGCTAGAAGACATATGGCAAGTTGTGGTCCTGCTGAGAAATCTACCACGTACAAATCATCTTTCCGATACCCTTCAAACACTAGAGACTTGTCAGATCCATTAGAACAAGGCAACGATATTTTCCAAATATTACGATCATGTTCAAATCACAAAGCATTGAGACAGACATTAAGTTGAAGCCAAGGGATTCAACAAGCATGACTTTATCCATGTGTTGATCCTTTGAGATTGCAACTCTACCTAGAACCAATAACTTACTTTTACCAGTGTCAGCAAATGTGATGTGACTCTTGTCGGATGGACGTAAGGTTGAGTCCATAAGAAGGCTTCTTTTGCCAGTCATGTGATTGGTACACCCACTATCAATAATCCATTCTAAAGACGCTGGTGTCGTACCCTACAGTGCAGTTAGGGGGATAGGCTTCACGAAGAGAATTGTGAAGCAAAAACATTTGACGAACCAGTGGGTTATGAAAGCTTAGATCCAGATTAGGACTGATAGGGAGAGTAGCAAGTGATTCGGGAATGAAGTACATAGTAAGACCATTCGGGAATTTTATCTTGCACCCTACAAGATGTTTAAGGTGCCCAGCAATAGCGTTAGACGATTTTGGTTTTCTGCTGGAGACCTTTCCTTGCAAAAGAGAGTTAAGCTTTCTTAGCCACCCACATCTTCAAGGGTGGCTTAGAAGCAATAAGTCTAAGTGCAGCGTCTGAGAACTTTGGCTTTGGAGCCCTAGCAAAAAGTCTTGCAGTCGGACAATAGTACTCATAAGAATAAGAAAAATAGTTCTTGGTCTTATGAACATGGCGGTTCGATGAACCGCACTCATATTCATAGGCCTGAGTATAGTTTCCCTACAAAACATTTGCGTTAGTGCGACTCATGTGTGTCCTCTGTCTGTATGAATCCTTTGGACCGTATGAAGCCTGTTGTTTGGGGTTTGTCTTCTTCACCTGTGGTGTCATGATGACATTCATAGGAAGATTTTCCAAACACTTTTTCAGCACCTAGATCTTCTTCATAGGCGGCCCATTCCTGCAGTTAGTACCAATATACCTGGCAAACACTTCACCATTCTGATTCTTAAACAGTTTATAGTTTGCATCAAAGGATTCATCAATGACAATGGGGTTAGCGCAATTGAAGCCAGATATATTGGATGGATCTGCTGAAGGTTCCTTTGCAGCAACCCATGTGGTTTTGGGGTACTTATCAGGTTTCCAGTAAGAGCCATCAGCATTCATTTTCCTTACGAACCCAACACCCTCTTTCCTCGGGTTTCGGTTCAGAATCTGCCTTTTGAGGACATCACATAGTGTCTGATGCCCTTTAAGACTTTTGTACATCCCTATTTCAAGCAATGTCTTCAACCTAGCATTCTCATTAGCAATAGCAGTGGTATCCTCAGCAGAGGGGTTAGTTACCACATCAACCGTTGAAGATATTGCAACAGTAGCAGCAGTAGAACATTCAACAACAGAAGTAGCATTATCACGCTCAATGCATTTAAGACATGGTGGTTCAAATCCTTCCTGAGCGGAACTGATCTGTTCGGCGCGAAGTGACTCATTTTCCTTTTGAAGATCTTCATGAGCCGCTCTCAATTTCTCAAGATCTTGCTTCCTTTGAAGATAATCATAGGAAAGCTTTTCATGAGTTGTTGAGAGTGTTTCATGACGACTTTCAAGTTCCTCATACTTAACATGAAGATTTTTTATGTCTTCAATTAAGGACTCAGATCGAGTCATTTCAGCGCCTAACAGATTATCGCTTTTGTCTAACAGTTTTTGAATATGTTCCATAGCTTTCTATTGTTCAGTTGCAATTTTAGCAAGTGTTTTGTAGCTGGGTCTTGAACCATAATCAGAGTCATCTTCACTAGACGTTTGATAGTGTGTAGTGCGTGTGTTTACCTTGGCACCGCGTGCCATGAAGCAGTAGGTAGGAGCGGAGTAGTCCTTGTCATTTGCATCGGTGTCGGTGATGAAGTCATTGTCTTCAGTGTTGAAGATGGACTTGGCAACGTATATTGTAGCCAGACTTGCAACGCCAGAATCGGACTCCTCCTCAGACTCCACCTCCGCCTCCTCAGAAGCGGACTCCTCTTCTGAATCCATTTCCTTGCCAACAAACACACGTGCCTTGCTAGATGAGCTCTTCTTGTGTGATGAAGACTTTGAGGAAGACTTGGAAGAAGACTTTGAGTATTTCTTCTTCTTCTTGTCGTCAGATTCATATTCCTTGCTCTTCTTCTTCTTTTTGTTCTCATTGTCCCACTGCGACTCTCAGAGATGAAGTGGTCAGTTTTCTTGCACTTGTGGCATGTTTTCTTCTTGTAGTCATGAGCAGAAGCTTCATCATTCCTTGAGCTTGATCGTGAAGACTTTCTGAAGCCTTTCTTCTTGGTGAATTTTTGGAACTTCTTCACAAGCATAGCAAGTTCCTTTCCAATGTCTTCAGGGTCATCAGAACTGCTGTCAGATTCTTCTTCAGATGAGGAGATAACTTTTGCCTTCAAGGCACGAGTTTGCCCATAGTTGGGACCGTAAATATCTCTTTTCTCAGAAAGTTGAAACTCATGTGTGTTGAGCCTCTCAAGTATGTCAGATGGATCGAGTGTCTTGAAATCAGGACGTTCTTGAATCATCAGGGCTAGGGTGTCAAACGAACTATCAAGTGATCTCAGGAGTGTCTTGACGACTTCATGCTTGGTGATCTCAGTAGCACCAAGGGCTTGAAGCTCATTTGTGATGTCAGTGAGTCGATCAAACGTGAGTTGGACATTCTCATTGTCATTTCTCTTGAAGCGGTTGAAGAGGTTGCGAAGGACACTGATTCTCTGATCTCTCTGGGTTGAGACGCCTTCGTTGACCTTGGAGAGCCAGTCCCAGACTAGCTTAGATGTTTCCAAAGCACTCAAGCGGCCATACTGTCCTTTGGTCAGATGACCACAGATGATATTCTTGGCAGTAGAGTCCAGTTGAACGAACTTCTTGACGTCAGCGGCAGTGACACCTTCTCCAGCCTTGGGAACGCCGTTCTTGACGACATACCATAGGTTGACATCAATGGCTTCAAGATGCATGCGCATCTTATTCTTCCAATAGGGATATTCAGTTCCATCGAAGACGGGGCACGTAGCAGAGACTTTAATTATCCCTGCAGTCGACATAGCTAAAACTCCAGGTGGTTAAACCGAATCACACAGAACAAGGGAGTACCTTGCTCTGATACCAACTGAAAGTGCGTTATATCGACTAGAGGGGGTGAATAGGCGATTTTTATGAAAGTCTTCATAACGTGGAAGTTTCGAAGACAAACGATAGAAATAAACCTATAACCATGTAGCGGAAGGTAGACTACACTAGGTACACCATAGTCATGTATTCAATGAAGTGAAAGCACAATGACTAATAGCAGCTAGGTAGTAAGGATCAGGTAGGAAGATATTAGGAAACCAAACAGAACACGCAGTCACTCAGTGAAGACAAAAGATAGTGCAATCATACAATGACTTCACAAGGAACAACAGTAAGTAAAGGGAAGGGAAGGATGAAACCAGTGACTCGTTGAAGACAATGATTTGTTGGACCAGTTCCAGTTGCTGTGACAACTGTACGTCTGGTTAGGGCGGCTAGGTATTTAAACCTAAGAACACATAGTCCCGGACACCCAGTATTGAACACGCAGCTCAGGACACCCAGTCCTCACCGTATTCCCCTTGAGCTAAGGTCACACAGACCTCGCCCAATCACTCTTGTAATTCTTCAAGGTAGACTCCCAAACCTTCACAGACTTCGTTCACCAGCGATCCACAATGTCTCTTGGATGCTCAGAACGCGACGCCTAACCGGCTGGAGGATTCACAGTCCTCAAGTGTAATAAGTCTTCAGATCACACAGACAAGAAGACTTAAGTGATGCCTAATTCTCTTTGGCTCTGGGTGGTTAGGGGTTTATCCTCGCAAGGAATTCTCTCTCAAAGGTTTCGAGGTGGGTTGCTGTCAAACGACAAAAGCCGTACTCTAACTTTGAGCAGCCAACCGTTTATGGTTGTAGGGGGTGGGCTATTTATAGCAACTAAGAAACCCGACCTCATTTGTCTGAAATGACCCTGGGTCACTAAGGAACTCACACGTGTTCCAACGGTTAGATTTAAAACTCACACGACAACTTTACTTGGGCTACAAGCAAAGTTGACTTGTCCGACTCTGGACAAGATTCGCTCTCATAGTCTTCACTCGAAGACATAGGTTTTGGTTAAGCATCACTTCAGTCATTCTGACTGGTTCTCTTGGACCCCACTTAACAGTACGGTGGTTCCTATGACTCAACACAGAAGAAAAAGAACTACGAAAGATCTAAGTCTTCGAGCTCCATAGGCTTCATGCGATGTCTTCTCTTGTCATAGTATTCAATGTGAATATCTTCATATACCACCTTTGACATCAATGTCTTCATACATTTTTGGGGTCATCCCTGGTAGGGAAACCGAATTAATGAGGGACTTCTACCTATGTTATCCTGCAATCCTCACAAACACATTAGTCCCCCAACTAGTTTTGTCGTCAATACTCCAAAACCAACTAGGGGTGGCACTAGATGCACTTATAGATGGTTGTGGGTCATCCCGCACCGCTTCAACTTCAGTTTCTCTACCCAGCGGCTGGAAATCAACAGTTGTCTAGTCGATTCCCATTAATGCTCGAAAGACAGCTTCATCATGGATCAACAACGACGGTTCAATATCGGGAGCGTAAGTATGCTTACGGATTGGAGGGATAAGATTTTCCGCTTCATGAATTGGTGCAGCTACTCGCTTGTTTTGCTTGTCATATTGGGCTTGATAACGAGACAAGTCTGCTTCTTCAACCAATTGACAAGCTAGCGGACGTACCTCCCGATTTATTGCTCGTAGATCCGCTTCACTAAACTCTGACCCATCTTCCTTCAAGCTGGGATAGCCCTGAGCCGCTTCAATAGGATCAAAATCCGGCACCCAAGCTTTTGCCCGGATTAAGGCATTGATCACACCGGTTTGAGCAGCAGATTTCTTCAGCTCTTCAACCCGGGCAGGAAGCACCGACAGTTTCTTCAGAGTGTCCTGAATCAAAGTGGGCGCTGGTTTGTTGTGGGATGCAGTACAGATGATCCACTGTGCACCAGTGTATAGTTGTCTGATCAACGTGTAGGCGGCTTTCAATTTCTTCCGCACATCTGACCCCAAGTGACCAATGCGTGTGCCTGAAATATCACAAAGGGTTAACAAACCGGCAGCTCTGTAAGACGTCCGAATCAATTTAGGAATCAAACCGGCTTACCAAAGATAGCAGTGGTCATGGCATGCATGTGCCGCTTTATGCTGGTCAGTTCGTCCACCACCGGTTTTAGTGCAGCCTCGGCGTCTTCTGCTCGTTTGGTTAAAGCGGATTTTTCAGTAGCCCAATCCCCCCGCTCCTTATTGAAATCATTCTTAAGCTATTCCATGACGCTTAAGGCACTGGTCAACTCCTCTTTTGCTTTTGAGGTTTCAGTCTGTTGGGACTTCAGATTTTCTTGGAGATCGGTGATTTAGGTCTCTTTTGTCTTCAGCTCAGCCTGCATACAGACAGTTATATGATTCAGCAAGCAGTGCAAGAATTGAAGCGCCAACGACATAACAAGTTATGCACTTGGCGCTTGGGGGCTAATGCCTATTTGATCTTCATATTTCACTTGATTATAAAGTCCCAAGATCAATACAAGTATTCAACTTGGCACTTGGGGGCTAATGCCTATTTGATCTTCATATTTCATTAATTATAAAGTCCCAAGATCAATACAAGTATTCAACTTGGCACTTGGGGGCTAATGGCTATTTGCTGGGATATATTCTGATGCGGCAATCTCAATTACTTAAAGTCCCAGTTTAACTACACTAAGTTGAACCGGCCCTTGGGGGCTACATCAGCGACTACCGGAGCATTGGGATTTATATTAGCAAGTCTCGGTTTGGATGCAGATTCTAAACCAGCCCTTGGGGGCTAGGAGAGTTAACAAGATTGAAATATCCAAGCAGGAAAAAGCACATGGAAGTTACCTCAAATTTCTCTTTCATCATATTAACCAGACCAGCTTCATAGTCACGGCTGGTGTATAGCCGGTTCAGATAGCCGGAATCGAGATCTTGGGCGTTCAAAGCGGCATAAGTTGTCAGATCGGCATTCCATTTTCCCTTGCCAATGGCAGCAAATTCTTCCTTGCCAGTGTGTCTGGATAAAGCAACAGGATTGCCTGGCTCTGTGCGACAAATGCCAGTAATAACAACCTCATCATCCTTGGCATCGCCAGTTTGCACTGGGGCCGTTGGCTTATCAGTAGGCTTTGATGGATTGGTGGATTTCTCAATCCGGATGGGGCTTGTGGGCTGGTTGACAGGACTTGAGGTATCAATAGGCCTCTCTTCAGCAATAAGATCGCCATCTCGCTGCGGTGGATCATTGGGTATATCTTCAGGAATAGCCGCTTCAAGATATGGTGTTTTGCCCGGTTCAGGGACGGCATCCTCCTCGGCTGCTTTATCCAGGCGAGCCTTCTTGCTCGGCCTAGGCTTGGCCCTGAAAGGAATAACAAAGTCAAATACAGTGTATGTTCCAAGGTGATGTACCGGAAATATTGTGATAAAGTATAGCTTACCCAAGCACCGTTTTGAGCGGTGGCAGCTGAGTAGCCGATGACTCGCCAGAGGATGAGTGGGAAGTAACCTGATAATCAGAGTCAGATGGATTAAGAGGTTGACGAAAACAGCCCGCTTTAGGACAAGCACTAACAAGCAAATTAGAGACCTCTGAACGGCGTTTCCGAACCGGACTGTTCGGTAAACCGGCGGAGGTAACTACATGGCCGCTGTGCCGGGTTGTGCGGCGAGCTTCGTGCTGTTGGGTCTTCATAAGAAATTTGGGATCCAAGTAAGCAAGAGGATGAGAAAATTTAACTTTCCGGTTTACCTGACGGATTTTTAGTGAAGGCAAAGGTTCTGAATTGGAAGAGAGAATAATTACCTCTACAGCATCAGCATGGCTGGCTTCGGCATCATCCTGACAAATGTCATCATCAATAAGACGCATGAAAAATAAGCCAATTGAGTCAATCTCTACCTCAAGGTCTGGATTATCCACATCATCATCAGGGGCCGGATCAGAAGATGCAGTGGTTTTCTTCTTGTGAGCAGGCCGCTTCACGACTTTAGTCTTTGGCCGGATTGGTCGCTCTGGTTTGTCTGGTTTTTCTGGCTTCTCCTGGGGAAGTTTCTTGCTCCAAAATGGATCATTACCCTGTTTAAACAGACATTGATATTAAACAATGAGCAGATATATCAGTAACAGGTTCAGTAAAAAGAAAAAAAAAATCAAATTCTTACAGCTGGCGGTTTGTTGGTGGCATAGAAGGGAAGCAGGCCGGTTCGAGCACAGATGTGTTCCGGTTCATTCAGCATTTTATTCATAGCCTCTGTGATTTATTCGTCGGTAAGCTGGATGTTAGCATGCCGCAGTGGGTCATCAACACTGCCAGTATACTCGCACATCAAACCGGAGCGCTGACTAAGGGGCAGTATGCTCCACGATATCCAACAGCGAGCGAGATCAACTCCAGTTAAACCATTGGCCATGAAGGCTCTGAGCTTGGACAGTTGAGGAGCGTATTTGCTTCTCTCCTTGGCAGTCAACCTTTGCGGAAAGGGGTGTGTATTGCTAAGCTGCTCCGGACGAAAGCCAGGCAAAGGATTTTCACCAGCAGGGGAGGTGTCTTTGCAATAGAACCATGTTTGATTCCACTGTTTGGGGTGACTGTGCAGCTTGGCGTGAGGGTATGTGACCTCTTTCCTTTTCTGAATCGCCACACCGCCCAATTCCTTATTGGAACCGTCAGAAAACTCAGTACGGCGGTTTAGATGGAAACAGTCTCTGAACAATTCCAGTGTGGGCTCCTCTTGAAAGAACACCTCACAGAGCACTTGGAAGTGACACATGTTTGTAACAGAGTTGGGACCAGTGTCTTGTGGGTGGAGTTGAAAATCGGCTAAAACGTCCTGGTAAAATTTAGAACCGGGCGGCTTAAAACCCCGGGCTAAGTGATCTACGAAAACGATGACCTCTCCTTCTTGAGGTGTGTGAGGGCATTCTTTGCCAGGGGCTCTCCAATGGATGGTGTTTTTGTTGCCTAAAACGCCGATCAAGAATAAATTGTTCAGTTGAGTCTCTGTGACGCGAGGAGGAACCCGGTTGCACTCATATACTTGCTTGGCCATGATGAAATCTACAAGATAGGTAATTCTGGTTCAAGAATGCATTGATTAAAGTGCACTGTTATGTACAATGTTAAACCAGAGACAGCTCTATCTAAACCGGAGTTTTATGAAGCAATAGCATCTCGCGGTTCAACAAGGGGACTAATGGTATATACCGATTTGGCAATTTTTCTACAAAGTTAAACCGCCGGATCTAAGCATTGAAACAGTTGAGATTGCGGATAGATAAGTGTACAGAAACAGATTTCACAAGATTTTTCTACAACGACGGATCTGAAGCAAGTTCAGAAAAGAAGGAAAATATTCAAGGTTCAAAAAAGAACAGTACCGAATCAATGGGCAGAGATACAGATAGATCTATGGTCTTGAGGCATATAAGTAAAGGCAGATCCTAAGAACTACCGCTACACAGAGCAAAGGTTCACAGGTTCATCTAGGATCTATCATATGAGTACGAAGCAGACGATGAACACTGAAGAACTTTGAAACCGTAGAACGGATCTACGGAGGAAAAGGTGAAGAACTCACCGGAGCCGAGGAAGAAACAGAGGGTCGCTGCGATGCTCTGGTACAATCAGGGTGATGCAGCGACCAAGATTGGAGCAGAGGTCATCGACGGCGGCGGAGCTCCGAAGCTGGATGACGCGGGGAAGACAAAGCAGAAGGGCACGAAGGGGAAAAGAAATGACCCTTCGGTCCTATTTATAAGGCAAGGGACATGAGTCAGGTGCGAAAATCAAGGGACTGTGGGTTTGGAAATGAAGTTGTCGCCTTAATTGTCGCAGACCTATTAAACAAAAAAACAAAAAGGGGGTATCATGGATAAGGTTCTTTATAACAGGTGACCTCACGCCGGTTTACAACGACCAGAGAAGATGACATCACAGCAGTTCAACAAACTACAAGAAGATGTTGAAGATGAAGATTTTTGCTAAGGATTGACATGAACCTGTTCAAATCAATCTGGGGCCTAATGTTGGGGATATTACTACTGGGCGTAAACCGGCCTATCCGGGCCGGGGTAACTTCATCAGTAGTTAATTATGTTAAAGCCCAAGAAGGCAGATGAGAGCTCAAGGCCCATAGTCGGTTCAAGGCCTGTAGCCGTAAACCGGCGTTGGTATTTAACTTGTATTATAAGTTAGGAATAAGTAGAGACCAAACCGGACACATCTATGAGACGGTATTGGGAGCCTGTGAACCGACGGGCGTCACCCGTGTATATAAGGGGACGTCCCGGTGGCAGTTCAAGGACAACCGACAACAACTCGAGACTTAGGCGAAGCTTGTTTGCTCCCTAGTCATCGAAACCCCATCAATTCCATCACAACTAGACGTAGGCTTTTACCTTCATCGAAGGGGCCGAACTAGTATAAACTCTCTTGTGTCCCTGTGTCCTCTTTAACCCCTTCAAGCTAACCCGTTGTGATGGCTCCACGACTAAGTCCTTTCACGAGGACATCTGCCATGAAAAAACCACGACAACCGCTGTCCAGTGATCCACTCCTGGATTACTTTGGTACCTCCCTACTAAACTAATAGCAAGGCACACATCAGGTCTGGTACACAACATTGCATACATGATAGAGCCTATGGCTGAAGCACAGGTCGGGCATTGAGTCTGACTCAACTTCACACCTTGTAACACAAGAAAGAACCCTTTCTTTGCTTGATCCATTTTGAACTTCTTCAAAACTTTATCAAGGTACATGCTTTGTGAAAGTCCAATTAAGCTTCTTGATCTATCTCTATAGATTTTGATGCCCAATGTATAAGCAGCTTCACCGAGGTCTTTCATTGAAAAACTCTTATTCAAGTATCCTTTTATGCTATCCGGAAATTCTATATCATTTCCAATCAGCAATATGTCATCCACATATAATATTAGAAATGATACAGAGTTCCCACTCACTTTCTTGAAAATATAGGCTTCTCCAAAAGTCTGTATAAAACCATATGCTTTGATCACACTATCAAAACATTTATTCCAACTCCGAGATGCTTACACCAGTCCATAGATGGATCGCTGGAGCTTGCACACTTTGTTAGTACCCTTTGGATCGATAAAACCTTCAGGTTGCATCATATACAACTCTTCTTCCAGAAATCCATTCAGGAATGCAGTCTTTACATCCGTTTGCCAAATTTCATAATCATAAAATGCGGCAATTGCGAACATGATTCGGACGGACTTAAGCATCGCTACGAATGAGAAAGTCTCATCGTTGTCAACTCCTTGAACTTGTCGAAAACCTATCGCAACAAGTCGAGCTTTGTAGATAGTAACATTACCGTTAGCGTCAGTCTTCTTCTTGAAGATCCATTTATTCACATAAGCATCGCAACCCCAAACTTTAAGAAATGACAACTTTGGTTTCTTGCCAAACCATAGTTCATAAGGTGTCGTCTCAACGGATTTAGATGGTGCCCTATTTAACGTGAATGCAGTCGTCTCTAAAGCATAAACCCAAAACGATAGCGTTAAATCAGTAAGAGACATCATAGATCGCACCGTATCTAGTAAAGTACGATTGCGATGTTCGGACACACCATTATGCTGTGGTGTTCCGGGTGGCGTGAGTTGTGAAACTCTTTCCCATTGTTTGAAATGAACACCAAACTCGTAACTCAAATATTCTCCTCCCTGATCAGGTCGTAGAAACTTTATTTTCTTGTTACGATCATTTTCCACTTCACTCTGAAATTCTTTGAACTTTTCAAATGTTTCAGCCTTATGTTTCATCAAGTAGATATACCCATATATGCTCAAATCATTTGTGAAGGTGAGAAAATAACGATACCAACCGCGAGCCTCAATATTCATCGGACCACACACATCAGTATATATGATTTCCAATAAATCTGTTGCTCGCTCCATTGTTCCGGAGAACGGCGTTTTAGTTATCTTGCCAATGAGGCATGGTTCGCAAGTACCATGTGATTCATAATCAAGTGATTCCAAAAAGTCCATCAAAATGGAGTTTATTCATGCAGTTTAAACCAATATGACCTAAATGGCAATGCCACAAATAAGTTGCACTATCATTATCAACTCTGCATCTTTTAGCTTCAATATTATGAATATGTGTATCACTACTATCGAGATTCATCAAAAATAGACTACTCTTCAAGGGTGCATGACCATAAAAGATATTACTCCTATAAATGGAACAACCATTATTCTCAGATTTAAATGAATAACCATCTCGCATTGAACAAGATCTAGATATAGTGTTCATGCTCAACGCTGGCACAAAATAACAATTATTCAGGTCTAAAATTAATCTCCAAGGTAGACGTAGAGGTAGCGTGCCGACCGTGATCACATCGACTTTGGAACCATTTCCCACGCGCATGGTCACCTTGTCCTTAGCTAATCTTCGCTTAATCCATAGCCCCTGTTTCGAATTGCAAATATTATCAACATAACCAATATCAAATACCCAGGTGCTACTGCGAGCATTAGTAAGGTACACATCAATAACATGTATATCACATATACCTTTGTTCACCTTGCCATCATTCTTATCCACCAAATACTTGGGGCAGTTCCGCTTCCAGTGACCAGTCCCTTTGCAGTAGAAGCACTCAGTCTCAGGCTTAGGTCCAGACTTGGGCTTCTTCACTTGAGCAGCAACTTGCTTGCCGTTATTCTTGAAGTTCCCCTACTTCCATGAACCTTTTTTCTTGAAACTGGTGGTCTTGTTGACCATCAACACTTGATGGTCCTTCTTGATTTCTACCTCCACAGCCTTTAGCATTGCGAAGAGCTCGGGAATCATCTTATCCATCTGTTGCATATTATAGTTCATCACGAAGCTCTTATAGCTTGGTGGCAGTGATTGAAGTACTCTGTCAATGACACTATGAACAGGAAGATTAACTCCCAGTTGAGTCAAGTGGTTGTGGTACCCAGACATTCTGAGTATATGTTCACGGACAGAACTAGTTTCCTCCATCTTGCAGCTGCAGAACTTATTGGAGACTTCATATATCTCAATCTGGGCATTTGCTTGAAATATTAACTTCAACTCCTGGAACATCTCATATTCTCCATGACGTTCAAAACATCGTTGATGTCCCGGTTCTAAGTTGTAAAGCGTGGCACACTAAACTATCGAGTAGTCATCAGCTTTGCTTTGCCAGACGTTCATAACATCTGGCGTTGCTCCTGCAGCGGGTTTGGCACCTAGCGGTGCTTCCAGGATATAATTCTTCTGTGCAGCAATGAGGATAACCCTCAAGTTATGGACCCAATCCGTGTAATTGCTACCATCATCTTTCAACTTTGCTTTCTCAAGGAACGCATTAAAATTCAATGAAACAACATCATGGGTCATCTATCTACAACAACATAGACATGCAAAATACTATCAGGTACTAAGTTCATGATAAATTAAAGTTCAATTAATCATATTACTTAAGAACTCCCACTTAGACAGACATCCCTCTAATCATCTAACTGATCACGTGATCCATATCAACTAAACCATGTCCGATCATCACATGAGATGGAGTACTTTTCAATAGTGAACATCACTATGTTGATCATATCTACTATATGATTCACGCTCGACCTTTTGGTCTCAATGTTCCGAGGCCATATATGCATATGCTAGGCTCGTCAAGTTTAACCCTAGTATTCTGCGTGTGCAAAACTGGCTTGCACCCGTTGTATGTCAACGTAGAGCTTATCACACCCGATCATCACGTGGTGTCTCGGCATGACGAACTTTTGCAATGGTGCATACTCAGAGAGAACACTTATACCTTGAAATTTAGTGAGAGATCATCTTATAATGCTACCGTCTATCTAAGCAAAATAAGATGCATAAAAGATAAACATCACATGCAATCGATATAAGTGATATGATATGGCCATCATCATCTTGTGCCTGTGATCTCCATCGCCAAAGCACCGTCATGATGACCATCGTCACCAGCTTGACACCTTGATCTCCATCGAAGCATTGTTGTCGTCACACCAACTATTGCCCCGCTTAGTGATAAAGTAAAGCAAGTACATGGCGATTGCATTTCGTACAGTAAAGCGACAACCATATGGCTCCTGCCAGTTGCCTATAAATATGTTACAAAACATGATCATCTCATACAATAAAATTTAGCATCATGTCTTGACCATATCACATCACAACATGCCCTGCAAAAACAAGTTAGACATCCCCTACTTTGTTGTAGCAAGTTTTACGTGGCTGCTACGGGCTGAGCAAGAACCGTTCTTACCTACGCATCAAAAAACCACAACATGGTATAGTGATTGTTTTTTGATCTTCAGAAAGAACCATGTTCATTGAATCTAATTCAACTAAAGCTAGAGAAACAGACACCCACTAGCCACCAGTGTGCGAAGCACGTCGGTAGAACCATTCTCGTGTAAGCGTACGTGTAATGTCGGTCTGGGCCGCTTCATCCAACAATGCCGCTGAATCAAGAATCAACTAGTGACGGCAAGCAATATGTATATACCCACGCCCACAACTCCTTTGTGTTCTACTCATGCATATAACATCTACGCATAAACCTGGCTCTGATACCACTGTTGGGGAACATAGAAATTTCCAAAAAAATCCTACGCACACGCAAGATCATGGTGATCCATAGCAACGAGAGGGGAGAGTATCGTCCATGTACCCTCGTAGACCATAAGTGGAAGCATTATGAGAACGTGGTTGATGTAGTCATACGTCTTGACGATCCGACCAATCCAAGTACCGAGCGCACGACACATCCGAGTTCAGCACACGTTCAGCTCGATGACGTCCCACGTACTCTGATCCAGCAGAGCTTCGCGGGAGAGTTCCGTCAGCACGACGGTGTGATGACGGTGATGATGTTGCTACCGACGCAGGGCTTCGCCTAAGCACCGCTATGATATGATCGAGGTGAATTATGGTGGAGGGGGGCACCGCACACGGCTTGGAACAATCAACTTGTGTGTCTTTGGGTGCCCCCCACCCCCATATATAAAGGAGTAAGGGGAAGGCCGGCCGGCTTTGTGTGCCCCAAGGAGAGGAGGAATCCTCCTCCTCGTAGGAGTAGGATTCATCCTTTCCTAGTCCTACTAGGAAGGGGGGAAGGGGAAAGGAAAGAGAGGGATAGGCAGAGGGAAAGAGGGGCCGCGCCCCCTTCCCCTAGTCCAATTCCGACTCCTCATGGGAGGGGGCGCGCCACCTCCTGGGCTGCAGCGCTCTCTCCCCCCTCGGGCCCACTAAGGCCCAATACTTCCCCAGGGGGTTCCGGTAACCCCTTTGGCACTCCGGTTTTCTTCGAAAACATCCGGAACATGTCTGGTGTCCGAATATAGCCGTCCAATATATCAATCCTTACGTCTCGACCATTTCGAGACTCCTCGTCATGTCCGTGATCACATCCGGGACTCTGAACTACCTTTGGTACATCAAAAATAAACTCATAATACAATTGTCACCAAACTTTAAGCGTGCAGACCCTACGAGTTCGAGAACTATGTAGACATGACCGAGAGTCGTCTCCGGTCAATAACCAATAGAGGAACCTGGATGCTCATATTGGTTCCTACATATTATACGAAGATCTTTATCGGTCAAACCGCGTAATAACATACGTTGTTCCCTTTGTCATGGGTATGTTACTTGCTCGAGATTCGATCGTCGGTATCCTCATACCTAGTTCAATCTCGTTATTGGCAAGTCTCTTTACTCGTTCCATAATACATCATCCTGTAACTAACTCATTAGTCACAATGCTTGCAAGGCTTATAGTGAAGTGCATTACCGAGAGGGCCCAGAGATACCTCTCCGACAATCGGAGTGACAAATCCTAATCTCGATCTATGCCAACTCAACAAGCACCATCGGAGACACCTGTAGAGCACCTTTATAATCACCCAGTTACGTTGTGACGTTTGGTAGCACACAAAGTGTTCCTACGGTACTCAGGAGTTGCGTAATCTCATAGTCATAGGAACATGTATAGGTCATGAAGAAAGCAATAGCAACAAACTAAATGATCATCGTGCTAAGCTAACGGATGGGTCAAGTCAATCACATCATTCTCTAATGATGTGATCCCTTTAATCAAATGACAACTCATGTCTATGGTTAGGAAATATAATCATCATTGATTCAACGAGCTAGTCAAGTAGAGGCAAACTAGTGACACTCTATTTGTCTATGTATTCATACATGCACTAAGTTTCCGGTTAATACAATTCTAGCATGAATAATGAACATTTATCATGATATAAGGAAATATAAATAATAACTTTATTACTGTCTCTAGGGCATATTTCCTTCAAAAACCTCCCTCGCCGGGCAGGCGAGCCTGGCGAGGTCGAGGCTACCCCAAGGACAAGATGCAAGACTGCCTCAGCAAGCTTGATGGGAACGATGAGGGCGGATTACCCCTACAAGGCTCCGCCGCTCCACCTCACAAGAACGCAAGTCACATATCGGTGCAGTGTCGAGCCCCCAAGTGGTTAAGTGGCTATCGTTTGGCACGTGGCAGCCATTTCCGAAGGAAATACCATCCAAATGACACCCATCCAGGGACATGTCAGGCGGGAAGGCAAGAAGGCAGCTAAATGGCAGGGCAAGGCTTGCCGGCCTACACCACGATGTGACACCAAGCAGTGCATTTAATGCACCTTGTCCTTTCTACAGAGATAGGTATGATAGCACTGTTCGCTACCTAATTAGTACGCAATGACTGATTTTCCATTGTGGTAACGCCTTGAGCTATGAAAGGAGGACTGTGGCGACCTTAGAAAGGATTCAGACCTTTGTACACTCATACGCGTGTAGCTGCTCTCGTCCCGAGGGAACCTTGCCGGGCAAGAGCGCTGCATCTCCACCATGTTCCTCTCATCAATCCACCAAAGTAGGAGTAGGGTTTTCAACCTTACGGCGGCCCAAACCTGGATAAATACTGCTTGCATGACTCTGCCGTGCCGCGCGACGCCATCCGCTCTTTGTGCAATGGGCCCTTCCCCCTGCCAAAGCACAAGGGGCCAATGGTCCCATGATACTTCTCCAACGTATCTACTGTTCCAAACTCTTTTGCCCTTGTTTTCGACTCTAATTTGCATGATTTGAATGGAACTAACCCGGACTGATGTTGTTTTCAGCAGAATTGCCGTGGTGTTATTTTTGTGCCGAAATAAAAATTTTCGGAATGACCTGAAACTTCACGGGAGATCATTTTTGGAATAAAGAAAAATATAGGAAAAATAATCAACCAAAGGGGGGCCACACCATGTCCACAAGGCTGGAGGGTACGCCCTCTGTCCTTGTGGGCCCCACAGACCTCAACTCCAACTCCATATATTCACGTTCGGTGAGGAAAAAATTGGAGAGAAGGATTCATCGTGTTCTACAATACGGAACCCCGCCAACCCTTGTTCTTCACCGTGAGGGCAGAACTGGGGTCCGTTTTGGGCTCCGGAGAGGGGAAATCGTCGCCATCGTCATCATCAACCATCCTCTGTCACCATTTTCATGATGCTCATCGCCGTGTGTGAGTAATCCCATCGTAGGCTTGATGGACGTTGATGGCATGGATGATATTTACCATGTAATTGAGTTAATTTTGTTAGGGTTTGATCCCTAGTATCCACTATGCTCTAAAAATGATGTTGCTATGACTTTGCTATGCCTAATGCTTGTCACCAGGTCCCGAGTGTCATTATTTCAGATCTGAACCTATTATGTTTTCATGAATATATTGGTGTTCTTGATCCTATCTTGCAGGTTATAGTCACATACTACGTGTTATGATCCGGCAACCACGGAGTGACAATAGTCAGGACACTTCCCGGTGATGACCGTAGTTTGAGGAGTTCATGTATTCACTAAGTGCTAATGCTTTGGTCTGGTACTCTATTCAAAGGAGGCCTCAATATCACTTAGTTTCCAATAGGACCCCGCTGCCACGGGAGGGTAGGACAAAATATGTCATGCAAGTTCTTTTCCATAAGCACATATGACTATATTCAGAATACATGCCTACATTATATTGATGAATTGCAGCTAGTTCTGTGTCACCCTATCTTATAACTGTTGCATGACGAATGCCATCTGACATAATTATCCATCATTGATCCATTTCCTAGAGCTCGTTTCATATTGATATTTGCTAAGTTACTTTTCCATTGCCACTGTTACGATTGCAAGAAAACTGCTACTATTACTTTTGCCACTATTACCATTACTTCCATACTACTTTGCTACTAAATATTTTGCTGCAGATATTAAGTCTTTCAGGTGTGCTTGAATTGACAACTCAGCTGCTAATACTTGAGAATATTCTTTGGCTCCCCTTGTGTCGAATCAATAAATTTGTGTTCAATACTCTACCCTCGAAAACTGTTGTGATCCCCTATACTTGTGGGTTATAAAGACATTTTCAGCACGCCATTGTCAGGGAGCATATCTCTATTCCCTGAGTCACTTGGGATTTATATCTATTGATCATTATGAGGAATCTGAAAGATCAAAGGACTAGGATTTATCCCTCAACTACGAGGGGAGGTATGGAACTGCCATCTAGCTCTACACTTGATTCTCCTTCTCTTTTGAGTAAACTTGTGACACCTACACCTGCTATTGATTCCAATATGTCGCATGTTATTGATGATGCCACTTCTTCTATGCATGATGCTTATGATGAGACTACTTCTCTGCTTGATAATAATATGCTTCCACTAGGTGAATTTCCTGATGAACAACTTGCTAGGGTTATAGAGAATGAAATTACTGAAACTAATGATATTATTGAAACTAAAGATTATGATTCTCCCCCAAGATATGAATACTTGAGGTTATGTTATGGATGAAGAAACTGCTAGAGACTTCTTTGCTTGTAATGATAAAGAAGATCTTAAGAAACTGCTAGCTAAGGTGAAAAAAATCCTTGAATACTAGAATGCAATCTGACCCTATGTTTGCTACTTCACCTATCTTTTTTACTGATAAGGTTTATGAATTCTCTGTCGATCCTGAGTTAATTGCTTTTGAATTCTCTGTCTGATCCTTTCTATGGTTATGAATCTGAAACTGTTGTGGCACATCTTACTAAATTGAATGATATAGCCACCCTATTTGCTCATGAGGAAAAAATTCGCTATTACTATATTCTCAAAAAATTTCCTTTCTCATTGAAGGGTGGTGCTAAGTTATGGTTTTATTCTCTTGCTCCTGGTTGTGTGTGTAGTTCCCAGGATATGATTTACTACTTCTCTCAAAAATATTCCCCGCTCATAAGAAACAAGCTGCCCTATGGGAAATATTTAACTTGTGCAAATTGAAGAAGAGAGTCCCGCACAAGCTTGGAGGAGGCTTCTCCAATTACTTAATGCTTTTCCTGATCATCCTCTCAAGAAAAATGAAATACTTGATATCTTTTATCATGCACTAACCGATGCTTCCAGAGACCACCTGGATAGTTGTGTTGGTTGTGTTTTCAGGGAAAGAACTGTTAAACTAAGCAAGTTGAATTGCTATTGAATAATATATTGATTAATGGTAATGATTGGAGACTTCCTGAAGCAACTCCAAAGAAAAGGAGTATTCTATTTCTTAGTCCTAAAGATATGCAAGAGGCAAATAAATCTATGAACGAAAAAGGTATTAAAGCTAAAGATGTTATGAATTTACCTCCTATCGAAGAAATACATGGTCTTGATGACCTGACACGAGTAGTAGAGGTAAATTTTCTCTATAGATTTGATGAAGGTGATATTCCTCATAATGCTTGGATGAGTTTGATAATTTTATTGTTAAACAAGAAAACTTCAATTCTTATGTTAGTAGACAGTTGAAACGTAATGCTTACATGCTTGACCACTTGGGTGATTATATGAGTAGAACTATTAATGATCTGAAGATTATTAGTAAACATGCTTCCAAGGTTACAACTCAAGTAGAACAAGTACTTATGGCACAAGATGATTTGCTTAATGAGATGAAAAATAAGAATACTCGTAATGATGTCAGGGTTATGACTAGAGGTTGTGAAATGACCCAGGAACCTTTGTATCCTAAGGGCCATCCTAAGAGAGTTGATCAAGATTATTAGACAACTAATACTGATGCACCTAGTCCTACTAATAATAATAAGAAGAAAAATGATATGACTTTGCATGCTTCTAGTGAACCTGTTATAGACACACCCGAGAATCCCAATAATATTTCGATTTCTGATGCTAAGACACAATCTGGTACTGAACATGAACCTAGTGATAATGTTAATGATGATGTTCACGTTGATGCTCAACCTAGTAATGATAATGATGTAGAAACAGAACCTGTTGTTGATTTTTATAACCCACAATCAAAGAACCAACATTATGATAAGAGAGATTTCGTTCCTAGGAAATATGGTAAAGAAAGAGAACCATGGGTTCAGAAACTCATGCCCTTTCCTCCTAATACATCCAAGAAAAATGATGATGACGATTTTGAGTGCATTGCTAAAATGATTGGACCTATCTTTTTGTTTATGCGTTTGACTGATATGCTTAAAATGCCTCCCTATGATAAGTATATGAAAGATATTGTTACTCATAAGAGAAAGATACTGGAAGCTGAAATTTCCACCATGCTAGCTAATTATACTTTGGGTTTTTATCATTTATGCCACTAGTTGTGTCTCACTACTCAGTTTTGCCATTAGAAATTACAACTACTCAAAAATGCCATCGATCCATGAGATGCTTGTTCAAAAATGCCATCGTTCCGTTAGATGTTTGCTCAAAAAATGCCATTAGACATTGTTATTTTCATGTCAAATCCGTTGACCATGTTATATGACAAAAATAAGCCTAGACTCACATGTCAGTTTTCTCTATCTCACAATGATAAGTGTGGCCCCACTTGTCAAGTGTAACCAAGCGAATAATTTTACAGGAAAATAAGAACACAGTTGGGATCAAGTAGGCCCCACACTTTATTGTAGTGACATAGAGGGAGAGCTGGCATGCTGGTCCATAGGTATTTATGTCATTATAATATGGCAAAAGAGATTTGAGATCACAATAATGGTGTCCACTGGCATTTTTGAGCATGTGTCTAATGAGGCGATGGCATTTTTGAGCGGTTAAAATTCCTAGTGGCAAAACTGAGTAGTGGGACACAACCGGTGGCATAAATGATAAAAACCCTTATACTTTTAAGTGTGGAATACCAAAGAAACTTGGATATCCAGGAGTACCACACTATACCATGCTCCATTAAAAGAAAATATGTTAAAACTGCTTTACGTGATCTTGGAGCCGGTGTTAGTGTTATGGTTTTTTCTTTATATCGTAGACTTGAATTGAATAAGTTGACATCAACTAAAATTTCTCTGCAAATGGCAGATAAATCAAATTCTATGCCCATCGGTATTTTTGAGGATGTGCTTATTGTGGTTGCAGACATTACTATCTTGATAGACGTTGTTATTCTTGATATTCCCGAGGACAACAGTATGTTGATCATCCTTCTTAGACCCTTTTTGAGTATTGTAGGAGCTGGTATTGACTGCAACAAAGGCAATGTCACTTTTGATGTTAATAATAATTACCATACAGTACACTTTCTGAAGAAACAACCTCAAGTTCATAGTATTAATTCTATTGGGAAAATTCCAACTATTACTATTGGAGGTTTTGAATTCCCTCTTCTACTATCAAAAATAAATATTCGTTTTGGTAGCAGGAAGAGGGAATTCAAAACATCCAATAATAATACTTTAAAATTTTCCACCCTTAAAAGTATAATTAGCAAGCATGGTGGAAATTTCACCTTCCGGTATCTTTCTTTTATTAGTAACAATATCTTTCATGTACTTGGCATAAGGAGGCATTTTAAGCATATCAGTCAAACGCATACGCAAAAAGATATGTCTAATCATTTCAGCAAAGCGCTCAAAATCCTCATCATTGTGACGCTCGGATAATTAAACTACACTATCCCTCTACTAATGGCCAAGTCACCGTGATTACTGTTGCTAATCTCACTTTGATTCAAAACCGGTTCAAATTCAAATTAAATTACAAGTCAAATTATTAATTCTTCGAATAGAAAAACAAAAATGTTTGTTGTGTTCCCAATATTCTCTAAGTAATTGTCATGAATTAACAAACATCATTTGATCATTTAAAATGCCCTTAAGGTATTTAAAGTTCGACCAGCAACACTTAATTGAGCCATTTAAATTCAAGCGTACATTTGAACAGCTCCATTTGGCCCCAAACTTTTTGTGCAACCCTGTAATGCTGTCTAATTTTTATATGCCAAATCTCATACTTAAACAAGGATCATCGGCCAGCAAAACAAAATAGAAAACATTAGCTAAGACAAATACAGAAAAAGGGAAATACAAATAGTAAATAAATGAAAAAACTGAACCCCACCCCAAGTGGGCCTCATGACCCAGCTGGCCATTCAAACGGTCGGCCAGGCCGGCCGACTCCCCTGCACTCCCCGCCTAGCCTATATGGCCCCATGTTCCCCCCAAACCCCAAACCGCCACCGCCCCACTCCCCTTGATCCCCCACTCTCTCTCTCCCTCGCACACCCCCCTCCCCCCTCCGCTCGATCTGGACGCTCGCCCGCGCCCAGGGGCTGACCCCGCGGCCCCGATGATGATGCCATACCTGGTGCCACCCCGCCGCCGCCGCGGCTCGCCGCCTTGACGCGTTGGACCTCATCACCGGATTGCCACAGCCGTCCCAGACTCCTCCTCGCCGGACGCCGCTCAACCCTCGCAGGAACGCGTCCTCCCCGACCCGGCCTCCCCATGCCTCGCCGCCCTCGCTTCCCTCCTTCGCCGGTGAGGCCCCGACCTCCTCTCGCCCTCTCTCTGCCCCACGCTGGTCACCGCCGCCTGCCCCATACACCCTGTCCGCGCCCATGCCTTAGACACCGCTCATTGGTCGTACACCCCTTCCGCGCCCATGCCTTAGACGCAGCTCATTGGTCGTGCCTCACGCATGCCCTGCGCCGCCCTCGTGCGTCCCCACAGGTGCCCGCTGCCGCTCTGCACTACCACTACTGTTGTTGCTACCGCGCGCACACGGCCCCGCTCGCGCGCCTACGACCCCTGCTACTTCTCTTGCTATGTTGCTGCAGCTGCCGCCGTGCACAGCACCGTCTGCCCGGCTGCTCACCTCGCTGCTCGCTCCTGCTGCCGCTGCTACCCACAACTGCTGTCGCTGCCGCCCACCTTTTCCTGACCGCATCGCCCTGCTCGCGCACACGCGGCCTCGTTGCCCGGGTCCGGAGCCCGTCTGCCACCGGTCCGTGTTGTCCCCGTGCCCGCCGGTGCCCCGCTCCCAACGCTGCTGGGCGCAGCTTCGGCTGGTCGGCCTCGCGTGGCCGCGCCCTCCCTGGATGGCTTCACCTGCCTGTTTGCCTGTTGTGCCCGACCCGGCTGGCCTCCTAGGCCACTGGCCTATGTGCCCCCCACTGCCCCGTTCTAAACAAAAATAAAAAGATATTAAAAAGTAAATAATAATTAATTGAATTAATTAGATTAATCTGGTTTAATTCGGGTAATTATCTAGTTTAACTAATTAAAAGTGTCAGGTAGTCAGATGTCTCAATGATAGGGGAGCCCACTTCTTGTTGACCAGTCAAACATTGATTGGTCAATTGGGCCCCCAAGCCCACCTGTCCGCCACTGGGGGCACTTTTGTGTACCGTGTGCTGGGTGCCCCTAGTATTTTAACAATTATTTTCTGTATGATATTAATTTCGGAATATTAATAAAACTTTGAAAATTCATAGAAAATAAACCATAGCTCGGATGAAAAATTTTTATACATGCAAGTTGCTCAAAACGATGCGAAGAATCCGAATGCGCAGTCCATTAGTCCTCCACACATCCCTAGCATAGCGCACGTGCAACCTTCCCCTCTCATTCATTTGTCCGAAAAATGCAAACTTCAGGAAAACTTTCCCGGATATTTCCCCCATTCGCCGGTATCGTGTTGTACTGTGTTAGGTCACATCTAGCATCGCGTTTCGTCATGTCATGCGTAGTGTTGCACTTGTTTGCTTTGTATTTATTGTTTCTTCCCCCTCTTCTCTCCGGTAGACCCCGAGGCCGCTGCTGACGCCACTATGATCAACTACATCATCCACAACCCTTCTTCCTTTTCAGCAGAGCTTCCAGACAAGCCCCCCACTGAACATTCCGATATCACCCATTCCAATACCTCATTATTGCATTAGATTTTGCTATTGTAATTGATTGCTCCTATTCTAATGTATAGCGTTCCTTTGTAACCTACTCATTGTACCTTACCTGCTTATCGTAAACTGCTTAGTATAGGTTGGTTGGTGATCCAACAGTGACCCCCACCTTATCCTTGTTGCCCCTGCTTCATCATCGACGACTCTATCAACATGATCAATGACCAGAGACCGATACCTCACATCACATCACGCCCCTTTTGTTGCTCAACTCTGGAGAGCTACTATGGAATGCCGAGGGTGATACCTCGGAACACACTCCTGATGATAGTTCTATAGTGTAGCTATTCGGTCGTGATCATCGAGGGTGATTCCTCTTTCCGCACTCCTGATACGACTCTATCGTGCAACCCCTCAAGTGTGGACCTCGAAGGTGATTCCTCCTATGTTCACCTTGATGATTACATCGAGTGGAATCCACCGAGGGGGATTCCTCGGGATTTCCCCCTTGATGTTTTGGACACATGGTTACCCGGACTTTACTTGAGACCATTATTGAAGTCAACTCGGCACTGAGGGGTACCCGCGAGTTGATGTGGATATTAATAGGAGCTACCCGAATCGGTTCTTTCTTATTCCTCTTTTTAACGGAGTGCTCTCAACTTTGTCCATCTTCGTTGTTTCTTTCTTTCAATTTGTTCAACATCTTAAGGTTCATTGGTTTCACTCATTTGTCAAAGAAGCAACTTAATTTTACCTCTTCTCTTCCTTTTTCCATTTTCCCCGGTGCCATTCTAGATCTCGGGACGAGATCCTCTCGTAGTGGTGGAGTGTTGTAACGCCCCAAGACCGGAGCTTCAGATGCCTTCTAGGGTTTCCGAGTTTCGTCGTGTGATTTGTTTGGTCCGTTGCATTTCATCTTTGCATCATGTGCATTGCATCATGTCACCTTGCAACCCGTTTTAAAACTCACTAAATAAATTGCATGGATCTTCGATCCATTTAAATTGAGGGAATTCACATGGTGATTCTCTTTATAACATATCCTCCCGATATTAGGGAGCTATATTAAATATTCCACTTTCGGAATCACCTATAACACACTTGCAATTTATCACATGCCCTTTTCCGCTTCAAGCATGGTCCCCAAACTTTTCCTGTAATTTCTTTCGTCACTTCCCCGAGTTCCACCTAAATTCTCAACATTTCTGGGCACTTCAAAACCCTAGCCGTAGCTCAAACCATTTGATAAATTCAAATGAGTTTGAATTCGTATCTTCCGATCTTGCCACTTCTAATGTTCTCGGACCATGAATATTTTTACGAGTCCGGGAAAATTATCCCCATGCCCAGATTCCATCCCTAACTTCTCTTTCTTTTCTTTCTCTTTTTCTGTGTTGTTTTTTTAATGGAAAAATAGATTTTAGAGAAAGAGAGAGAGGGAGAGAAAACCAGCAGGCCCGCAGCCCTCTAAGGCCCAGCCGGCGCCCTCCCCACTAGGCCGGCCTCCAGGCCCATCTAATCCTAACCCTAGCGCTAACCCAGGACCGACTGAATCCTCTCTCAACTCCCTCAAACTCCTTCCCTCGTTCCCTCACCGCCGCCAGAGCCATCTCTTCGATCCCCCTCGCCCTCTCCCTCTCCTTCTCTCTCGCACTCGCAGAGAGCAGCCCGATCCCCATCGCCATCAGCTCGAGCCTCCTTCCTCCTTGTTCCGGCCCGCCGCCGTCGCCCTACAGTCGTCGCCGTCTTGCCGCTGTGCTGCACCCCACCTCCATGGCCGCCGTGCCCCGCCTCGACGCCCGGATGCCACTTCGCCCCATCGCCCGACCCTCCTGGTCGAGCTCGTCGACTCGTGGCCTTGCCCTCCTCTCATGCTCGACGCCGCGGCCACACACGAGGGTGCCTCCTCCCGCCTACGCCTCTCTCTCTAGCATGGCCTCCCTAGGCTCCTCAGGAAGCCACGCCGCCCGCCTCTGGCCATGGCTCCGGCGAGAACCGGGCAGCCCCACACCAGAGCTGTTGTTCCTACTGCGGTCGTGGTTTCCCGTGACAAACAAAATGGGCACGCCGCCTCCCCGCCATGGTGAAGCGCCCCTGTTCATCGTTGTGGTCACCGTGACCCCTTTGTTGGCCGCCAAGACTACCATGGTGCTTCCTTGTTTTGGTTCGCTAAGGTCTGCACCGAAACATCGTGATGGTCGACTACGTTTTACTGTCCCGACCGGAACCATCAAGTACTCGAGACACAGTGGTGCCAAGTACCATTATGAACGTGAATGACTAGCATTGAAGTGTACGACTATGCGACGCCCGCCAAGTTCGACGACGCTGGCCGCCCGAACGACTACCGCCGACGCGTACCTCTCTGTTGCCGTGGGTTTCGTCAAGTCCAACGATGAACCCCGAAGTCATCGGATCCGTCAAGTCCAACAACGACTATGTACTACTGTCGGTGACCACGAACTTCTTCGAAACATGTACCACGACCATCGCGGAAGACCCCGTGGACATCAAGTTCCATGTCGTGACCCCGAACATCTACGGACATGAACCACTACTTTCCTCGACGACCCACGAACGTCTACTTCCTCTACTTTGCACCGAACGAGAACTATCCTGCTTGCACGCTCCGAAGGTATAACCCCGAGACGACGCCCGTGGACCGAATGAATGTGTTGTATGAGATGCATGGTTGGTTGTTGTTTTAGCTTGTGAACCTTAGTTGTTCTTCCTCGTTGCCATGCCGTCGACACGTGGGAACCCGGTAACAGGGAGCACCCCACCGTTCTTCGCATGACACGCTCCCGTCACACTTGTTCTTTTCCACTGGCATCTCAATCGAGTTTCCGGAACCGGAACGTTGCCGTGGTACTGTTTTCGTTATCGTCTCCATGGCATCCTTTCTTTCCGCCACGATGACATATGCTCCATATAATGCTCTTATCAACATTTTCTTTAAAACATGCATATGACTTGCCCATGTCATCCGCATCATAATAACAATAATTAAAATGTTTAAATTGTTGTTGCATTAAATTGCTAATGCATATGGGGATTTACCGGATTTGTTGTTTGTTATATCCGGCCCCATTTAAATTCCTTAGTTAGATAGTTTCTTTTATGCTTCACCTCTTGCCATGCTTAACAACATTTAATATTGTTGGGTACATAACCGAGAGAGAACTAAATAAGTCATGTGGTGTTCCGTCAATATGCAACTCGTTGCATATTGAGATCCACTTAATTTGTAGTATTGTTTGTGCACTTTGCCATGCCATGCATATTTAAACCGGACATGCTTCATAGTTGTTTGCGCATCATGCCATTTTATGTGATGGTTGTTTACTATGTTGTGTGCTTCTTTAAGGTGTTGCGTCTTCGGGTTGGTTCTGATAAAGTCGTGATTGTGAGGACCCGTTCGGCTACGTCTGTTTGTCTTCTTCATGGACTCATTCTTCTTCTTTGCGGGATTTCAGGCAAGATGACCATACCCTTGAAATCACTTCTATCTTTGCTTGCTAGATGCTCTCTCTTTTGCTATGCCTATGCTGCGATACCTACCACTTGCTTATCATGCCTCCCATATTGTTGAACCAAGCCTCTAACCCACCTTGTCTTAGCAAACCGTTGTTTGTCTATGTTACCACTTTGCTCAGCCCCTCTTATAGCGTTGTTAGTTGCAGGTGAAGATTGAAGTTTGTTCTTTGTTGGAACATGGAGATGTTGTTCCTGGTGGGAACATGTTTACTTGTTGGGATATCACAATATACCTTATTTAATTAATGCATCTATATACTTGGTAAAGGGTGGAAGGCTCGGCCTTATGCCTGGTGTTTTGTTCCACTCTTGCCGCCCTAGTTTCCGTCATATCGGTGTTATGTTCCCGGATTTTGCGTTCCTTGCGCGGTTGGGCTATTATGGGAACCCCTTGACAGTTCACCTTGAATAAAACTCTTCCAGCAATGCCCAACATTGGTTTTACCATTCGCCACCTAGCCTTTTCTTTCCCTTGGGTTCTGCAGACTCAAGGGTCATCTTTATTTTAACCCCCCGGGGCAGTGCTCCTCTGAGTGTTGGTCCAACCTGTCAGCTACCGGTGGCCACCAGGGGCATCTCTGGGCTAGCCTACCCGTACCTTGGACAATCTGAGTGTGCCCTGAGAACGAGATATGTGCAGCTGCTATCGGGATTTGTCGGCACATTCGGGCGGTGATGCTGGATCTGTTTTAACTTGTCGAAGTGTCTTGTAGAACCGGGATGCCGAGTCTGATCAGAATGTCTTGGGAGAAGGTATATCCTTCCTTGACCATGAGAGCTTGTCATGGGCTAAGTTGGGACTCCCCTGTAGGGATTGATCTTTCGAAAGCCGTGCCCGCGGTTATGGGCAGATGGGAATTTGTTAACGTCCGGTTGTAGAAAACCTGAAGTTGATCTTAATTAAAGTACATCAACCGCGTGTGTAACCCTGATGGTCTCTTCTCGGCAGAGTCCGGGAAGTGAACACGGTGTTGGAGTTATGCTTGACGTAGGTTGTTCTAGGATCACTTCTTGATCATAGATTCTCGACCGTGATTTGCCTTCTCTTCTCGCTCTCTTTTGCGTATGTTAGCCACCATATATGCTAGTCGCTTGATGCAGCTCCACCTCATACGTTTTACCCTTCCTATAAGCTTAAATAGTCTTTGTCGTGGATTTGTCACGGCAGATGTCCTAGCGAAAGGACTTAGTCGTGGAGCCATCGCTACGAGTTTACTTGAAGGGGTTAAAGCGGACACAAAGACACGTGGGGTTTATACTAGTTCGGCCCCTTCGATGAAGGTAAAAGCCTACGTCTAGTTGTGATAGAATTGATGTGGTCTCGATGGCTAGGGAGCAAACAAGCTTCGCCTAGGCCCGAGCTGTGGTTGTCCCCTGAACCGCCGCCGGGTCGTCCCCTTATATACACGGGTGACGCCCGTCGGTCCATAGAGTCCCAGCCGGTTCATATTCGTATCCCGGTCGGTATCTCTCTATTCCTAACTTACAATACAAGCTATACATCAGGTCGGTTTTACTGATACAGATTCTAAACCGACTATAGGCCTTGGGCCTTCACCTGCTTATACCACTATGACGTTAACCCGGCCCAAGTAAGCCGGTTTACGCCCAGTGGTAATATCCCCAACATTAGGCCCCAGATTGATTTGAACTGGTTCATGTCAATCCTTCACACCATCTTGCGTCTTGGATGTCTTCTGTTAATTGGAAAATCTCCATGTCGTCATCATTTTTGGTCACTGTAAACCGGCATGACGTCATCAGTTTTGGCTACTATAAACCGGCATGACGTCATTATGAAATTCATAACGCCCTCTTAATGACAGCTCCTTGATTCGCGCGTTTGACCTAGCTCAGTTGCCTTATAAATAAGACCGAAGGGTCATTTCCTTTCTCTTCCCCTTCGTCCCTTCTTCTTCTTCTTCCTTACGTCGCCGGCCTTGGAGCTCCGCCACCACAGTCGACCTCTGCCTCGTCTCAGGCCGCTGCTTCAACCTGCACGTACCAGAGTGTCGCGACGTCTTTCCGCATCCTCTCCGTTCCTGGTAAGTTCTCTCTCCCTCTTAACCTAGATCTATTCTTAGGGTTCCATGTTCTTGCTATGTTCATCGCGCGTTCATAGCTGCTCTCTGATCTTGAATGCATCCGTGAACTCTTGTTGTGTTTAGTAGCGATCCCTTTAGCATCCGCTTACCATTTCTCATCCAGACTTATAGATCTCCCGCATCTATCCACTCAATGGTTCACTTCTGTTTCCGTCTTAGTCTTCAAAATACTTCCTGTTTTTTATGAGCTTGCTATAGATCCGTGGCTGTAACATAACTTTGTGAAACTTGTTTCTTCATAACTAGTTATCCATAGTTTCGATTGCTTCCGATACTTAGGCCAGGCGGTTTAACTTCACCATAGAGAAAAAATAGCTAGACCGGTATATATGTCATTAGTCCCCTGGTTGAACCGCCAGAATCCATCTGATGCTGCGTTGTAGAAGACTGGTTTATGGTACTGCCTCCGGTTTACCGTAATTAGATCACCACCGTTTTATCCGGCATATGCTTGAACCGGATCATTTATTCCTTGTAGATCTTGTCATGGCCAAACAAGTGTACGAGTGCAATTGGGTTCCCTCCCGTGTCACAGAATCACAGCTGAACGACCTAGTCCTGATTGGTGCTTTGGATAGCAAAGACACGATTCATTGGAGGGTTAATGGAGATGAATGTCCTCCTACACCCCAGGAAGGAGAGGTCGTGGTCTTCACAGATCATATGGCCCGGGGCTTCAAACCGCCCGGCTCCAAATTTTATCGGGACGTGTTAGCCAACTTTCAACTCCGTCCACAGGATATTGGCCCCAACTCCGTCACCAACCTATGTCACTTTCAAGTACTTTCTGAGGCATACCTTCAAGAGGAGCCTTCCGTCGAGTTATTCAGAGATCTCTTTCATCTGAACCGTCGTACTGAATTCACTGACGGCCCTAATACCGAACTGGGCAGTATGGCCATTCAGAAGAGGAAAGAAATCACCTACCCTCACGTCAAACTCCATACTCACCCCAAGGAATGGAACGTAACTTGGTTTTATTGCAAGGATACATCTCCTGACAACGAAAATCCCTTGCCTGGCTTCCGTCCGGAACGGCTCAGCAACACTCACCCCTTTCCACAAAGGCTAAACGCCAAGGAGAGAATTAAATATGCTCCTCAACTGTCCAAGCTCCGGGCCTTCATGGCCAACGGTTTAACAGGAATAGACCTTGCACGCTGCTGGATATCATGGAGTATTTTGCCTCTAAGCCGCGCATAAATTTGATGTGTGAGTATACTGATAGTGTCGATGACCCACTCCGACACACTAAAATCCAACTCCCTGAGGATGAAGTCACAGAATCTGTGAAGAAGATGCTGAATGAACCGGAGCACCTCTGTGCTCAAACCGGTCTGCTTCTGTATTGCACCACCAACAAACCGCCAGCGGTAATATTTCAATTGCTTTATTGTTGATCCGAGTTACTATTTTATATGTTCAACATTTTAATTGCTGCTAATCCAGGGTGATAATCCGTTCTGGAGTAAGAAACTTCCTCAAGACAAAACGGAAAAGGCAGGACGGCCAACCCGGCCCAAGACCAAGGTTGTCAAGAAACCAGCTCATAAGAGAAAAACCACCACTTCGTCTGACCTGGCCATTGATGATGATGTGGGTAAACCGGATCTTGAGATAGAACTTGATTCACTTGGCTTACTTTTTACACGCCTTATTGATGATGATGTTTGTCAGGATGATGCTGAAGCCAGCAATGCGGCTTTCGTTGAGGTAACCATTCTCTCTTCCGATTCAGAAATCTTGCCTTTGCCAAAATTTCGCCGGGCAAACCGGAAAGTTAAATTTTCTCATCCTCTTGCTTATCTGGATTCCCAATTTCTTATGAAGACCCAGCAACACGAAGCTCGCCGCACAACCCGGCACAGTGGCCAGGTAGTTGCCTCTACCGGTTTACCAAACAGTCCGGTTCGAAAACGCCGCTCCGAGGTCTCCGACCTTTTTATTGATTTAAATCGTAAAGCGGGTTTCTTCCGTCAACCTCTTAATCCATCCGACTCCGATTATCAGGTCACTTCTCATTCCTCATCTGGTGAATCGTCAGCCACCCAGCTACCACCTTTGAAAACAGTTGCTGGGTAAGTTAAACCGATCATATGCTTCCAGTATGCTGCGCAATGGTTTACACTTTTCCTTCATTTTTATCTTTTCTTCCAGGGCTAAACCGAAACCAAGCAAGAAGGCCCGCCTGGATAAAGCGGCTGAAGAAAATGTGGCCCCGGAACATGACCAAGCGCCGGATCATGAAGTGTTTATTTCTGAAGATATCCCCAATGATCCTCCTCTGCAAGATGACATTATCCCTGAAGAAGGTCTTACTAATGCTCCAGCGTCTGCTGATCCGCCTGCCAGTTCTGTCCAAATTGAAAAATCCCACACTCCTGCTGACAAAACGGCCGCCCCAACCCAAAACGGCGAATCAAAAGATGATGATGTTGTGATTACCGGTGTAGGCCGTTCTGAACCCGGGAACCCTGCCACTCTTACCAGGCATACCATCAAAGAGGATTCTTCCTCTTTGAACAAAGGAAAATGGGATGTCGAATTGGAAACATATGCCGCTCTGAATCCGCAAGATCTTCATTCTGGCTATTTAAACCGGCTTTACACTAGCCGTGATTGTGAAGCTGGCCTGGTCAAAATGATGAGGGATAAGTTTGAGGTAAATTCCTTCTTTCTCTTCTGCTCTTGCATTCATCCCGGTAGCCCCCAAGGGCCGGTTTGTGACCTTGGTCAAACCGAGACTTGATCCTGAATATATAATTATTCAAATCCATCGGTATAACCCTCGAGGGCCGGTTTAGCATAATCAAACCGGGGCTAAAAAGCTGTCCTTAAAACAGAACTTGATCAAATAGCCATTAGCCCCCAAGTGCCAAGTTGAATACTTGTATTGAGCGTGGGACTTTGTAGTTGAGCAATATACAAAAAATTGAAGATACATTAGCCCCCAAGTATCAGGCATATAACTTTGTTTATGTGGTTGATACTTCAATTTCTTGTCTTGACTGTGAAAAACTTTAAAATGTCATCTGTATGCAGGCTGAGATTAAAATCAAGGAGGACCGAATTGCCGATTTGCAGGAGGCCCTGAAGACCCAGCAAGCTGAAACAGATAAAGCCAAGGAAGAATTAACCAGCGCTTTGAACACTGCTGAACGGCTGAAGAAATTTTTTAAGAAAGAGCGAGCTGACTGGGCCACTGATAAGGCCGGTTTAACCAAAAGAGCAGAAAATGCTGAAGCGGCCCTTAAACTGGTGGTAGATGAACTGACGGCCGTACAGCGGCAAATACACTCCATGACTGCTGCTATCTTTGGTATGCTCCTTGTAACTTCTGTAATAAATTTGAATCTGCTGTATCATAAGTCCGGTTTGAGACCATTCCAATCCTTTTGTAGGCACACGTATTGGGCACTTAGGAAATGATGTTCGGAAGAAACTGAAAGCTGCCTACACCTTGATAGAACAATTGTACACTGGAGCCCAACGGATCATCAGCATAGCTTCTCACAACAATCCGGCGCCCTCTTTAATCCAGGACACTCTTAGCAAGTTGTCAATGCTTCCAGCCCGGATTGAGGAGCTGAAAAAATCCGCTGCCCGAACCGGAGCCATCAATGCCTTAATCGGGGCAAAGGCATGGGTGCCCGACTTTGATCCTGTGGAAGCAGCTCAAGGCTATCCCAGTCTGAAAGAAGACGGCTCTGAGTTCGACAAAGAAGATTTAAGGGCTATAAACCGTGCAGTGCGCCCTCTGGCTTGCCAGCTAGCTGAAGAGGCGGATTTGACGCATTATCAAGCGCAATACAATGATCAAAACAAGCGAGTGCCTGCCCCAACTGTTGAAGCGGAGAATCTGATTCCTCCAATCCGTAAGCACACTTACGCCCCTGATATTGAACCGTCTTCCCTGATCCATGAAGAAGCTGTTTTCCAAGCTTTAATGGGAATCGACTGGACCACTGTTGATTTCCAGCCAATGGGTAGAGACGAGGAAGCTGAAGCGGCGGAGGATGAGGAGCAAGCTTGAACCGGAAGCCGGTTTGAAGTGCTATTTGAAACATCCTTCTACAGAAACAACGATTTTGTTTGGGCACCATGCTGCCTTGTAATAGGATAGTGAAAACTTCTGCCTGGGATATGCCTTCGTGCATAAGTACTAAAGCTTTTGCTTGAAAAACTTTAATTCATATTTCCTGCAATCAGAAAAAATTTGAACTTCGGTAGCGGTTATACCGCAGCCGGATTATGATCTTGATATGTGTATCAGAAATATAACAAACACATGATACACAAATACCTTCCATGTTTGGGTATAAAGCTGGTTTACCCAAGCCTGAAGCGGTGGTTTTATAAACCAATACCGTCAAAAAAGGGAGAAAGTAGCCCCCGTACAAACCGTGCTGACTTAATACAAGCCCCCTGGTTATTCCATGAGTGTAACAGGGAAAAGGTAAACCGGGAGACTCCTCCGGATTAGAAGGGGGATCAAAAATCATTGGCTGAACCGGAAAAAATATGCTTGTCGACATAAAGAAATCCAGCAAAAGCAAAAACGAACAAACCATGAAAACAAGATGGAAATGAAAGTAATGATAAAAACCATTCACAAAAATATGCTATATTAAGCTGTTCAGATGGCATTACCATGGTCGGACAGGATCAAGGCCCCCAATAGGGGTGACAATGATTCAAGTCAGCCAGGTCCCCAAATGACTCGTGGCATATATGCCAAATCAAGAGGCGTAGCAATGGCTCGGGCCCGACCATGCTCCCAAGTGATTTTGTGGCCTTAGGCCGACCAAGAGGCATTACCGGTTCAAACGTGACTCAGTCCCCAAATGATCTGGTGGCTGTCGCCTATCAAAGGGTGTTCGTTGGTTCGGACACGACCAAAGCCCCCAGTGATATTGTGGCCTTAGGCCGACCAAGAGGCATTACTGGTTCAAACTTGACTCAGTCCCCAAATGATCTGGTGGCTGTCGCCTATCAAAGGGTGTTCGTTGGTTCGGACATGACCAAAGCCCCCAGTGATATAAAACAAATGTCAAAGGGTAAACCGGAGGCCGCTTTAGACAGAACAACTCCGTGTAACCTCGCATGATGAGAAAGGCAGAGACCCCGCTTCGGCTGAGGCTCCTGTTTGATATATCAAAGATAATATATACATTGTCATGATATGTACATAAATAGAGCCAATGGCTCAAGTATAGTAAGGCCGAAGATGAGCTATATTCCACGGTCTGTTGGTCTCCTATTCTGATGTACGTGAGTCTTGATGCTCTCGAATATCAATCAGATAATACAACCCGTTGTGCAGATTCTTGCTGACTACGAAAGGTCCCTCCCAAGGCGGGGATAACTTGTGCATATCCGTTTGATCTTGGATGAATCGAAGCACCAAATCTCCTTCTTGAAAAGTTCTGGTTCTAACCCGGCGACTGTGATAGCAACGAAGATCTTGCTGGTAAATCGCCGAACGGGCAGCCGCTATATCACGCTCTTCGTCCAATAGGTCCAAAGCATCTTGTCGTGCTGTCTCATTATCTGCCTCAACATAAGCTGCCACACGAGGCGAATCGTGCCGGATGTCACTAGGGAGAACCGCCTCTGCTCCATAGACCATGAAAAACGGCGTGTATCCTGTGGACCGGTTTGGCGTAGTATTGATACTCCATAATACAGATGGCAGCTCTTCAACCCAACATCCTGGTGTTCTTTGCAATGGGACCAAAAGCCGGGGTTTGATGCCTCGCAAGATTTCCTGATTAACTCGTTCTGCCTGTCCATTGGACTGGGGGTGTGCTACTGACGACACATCAAGTCGGATGTGTTCACGTTCACAGAACTCCTTCATAGCATCCTTGGATAAATTGGTACCATTATCAGTAATGATACTGTGTGGAAAACCAAACCGGAAAATCACCTTCTTGATGAACTGTACCGCTGTTGCTACATCACACTTGCTGACAGGCTCCGCTTCAACCCACTTGGTAAATTTGTCAATTGCCACCAAAAGGTGAGTTTTCTTATCCTTGGATCTTTTAAAAGGTCCAACCATGTCTAGCCCCCAAGTTGCAAACGGCCATGTTATTGGGATCATCCTCAACTCCTGAGCCGGCACATGAGCACGCCTTGAAAATTTCTGACATCCATCACACCGTTTAACCAAGTCCTCCGCGTCAGCATGAGCTGTCAACCAGTAGAACCCATGACGAAACGCCTTTGCAACCAGAGACTTTGAACCGGCGTGGTGCCCACAATCCCCTTCATGGATTTCTCTTAAGATTTCACAGCCTTCTTAAGGAGAGACACAACGTTGAAACGCCCCTGATACACTGCAATGATGTAATTCACCATTGACAATCGTCATAGACTTGGATCGCCGAACTATCTGCTTGGCCAGAATCTCATCCTCTGGCAGCTCCCCCCTTGTCATGTACGCAAGATAAGGAACTGTCCAATCCGGAATAACATGCAGGGCTGCCACCAATTGGGACTCCGGATCAGGAATGGCCAAATTCGCTTCACCTGGGAGCTTGACTGACGGATTGTGCAACACATCCAAAAAGACGTTAGGCGGGACCGGTTTACGCTGAGAGCCCAACCGGCTTAAAGCATCCGCCGCTTCATTCTTCCGACGGTCCACATGATCCACTTGATAACCCTTGAAACAACCTGCAATATTATCCACTTCCCGACGATATGCAGCCATGAGCGGATCCTTAGAATCCCAAGTGCCAGACACCTGTTGAGCCACTAGGTCTGAGTCACCAAAACACTTGACCCGGCTTAAATTCATCTCTTCAGCCATCCGCGGACCATGGAGCAAGGCTTCATACTCAGCTGCATTATTAGTACAAGGGAACATTAAGCGGAGAACATAACTAAACTTATCACCTCGCAGGGAAGTTAATACGACTCCAGCCCCCGAGCCTTCCAATTGCCTGGACCCATCAAAATGAATAGTCCAATATGTGTGATCCGGCTTCTCCTCTGGTGCTTGTAATTCCGTCCAATCATTGATGAAATCAACAAGTGCTTGAGACTTCACGGCCGTCCGAGGCACGTACTTCAGACCGTGTGGCCCCAGCTCTATAGCCCACTTGGCAATCCGGCCAGTCGCCTCCCGATTCTGTATAATATCACCCAAGGGAGCTGAACTGACCACTGTGATGGGTGCCCTTGAAAATACTGCTTCAATTTTCGACTGGCCATAAAACACCATAGACCAGCTTCTGCCAATGCGGATACCTTTGCTTGGACTCAATCAGCACCTCACTGATATAATAAACCGGCCGCTGAACCGGATATTCCTTGCCTGCCTCTTTGCGCTCTACCACAATAGCCACACTAACTGCCCGAGCATTAGCCGCTACGTATAATAATAGTGGCTCCTTGTCGACCGGAGCTGCAAGAACAGGCGGATTGGCTAACTGCCGCTTCAAATCCTCAAATGCCTCGTCAGCAGCTGTACTCCAGACGAAATTGTCTGTCTTCCTCAGCAGTTGGTACAAAGGGATAGCCTTCTCCCCGAGGCGGCTGATAAACCGGCTCAGCGCAGCGATTCGGCCCGCCAAACGCTGAACATCGTTGATACACTCCGGTTTAGCTAGAGATGTAATAGCCGTAATCTTCTCCGGGTTAGCCTCAATTCCTCTGTTAGACACCAAGAAACCCAGCAACTTGCCTGCTGGAACACCGAAAACACACTTGGCCGGATTAAGCATCATCCTGTAAGCTCGCAAGTTGTCAAAGGTCTCCTTCAAATCATCCACCAGTGTCTCCTTCTGCCTTGATTTTACTACAATGTCATCTACATATGCGTGCACATTGCGGCCGATCTGCTCGTGCAGGCAATTCTGTACACATCGTTGATAGGTGGCTTGGGCACTCTTGAGCCCGAAGGGCATAGATACATAACAGAAGGCTCCAAAGGGAGTGATGAATGCTGTTTTCTCCTGGTCCTTAACCGCCATCTTGATCTGATGATATCCAGAGTATGCATCCAAAAAACTCAAATGCTCACAACCCGCCGTGGCATCAATGATCTGATCAATACGGGGGAGGGCAAAAGGGTCTGCAGGACAGGCTTTGTTAAGATCTGTATAATCCACACACATACGCCAAGTGTCGTTTTTCTTAAGAACCAACACCGGATTAGCAAGCCACTCTGGATGGAACACCTCAATAATAAAACCAGCTGCTAAAAGCCTGGCCACTTCCTCTCCAATGGCTTTGCGTCTTTCTTCGTTAAACCGGCGGAGGAACTGTTTCACCGGTTTATACTTAGGATCCACATTAAGAGTGTGCTCAGCGAGTTCCCTTGGTACACCTGGCATGTCAGATGGCTTCCATGCAAAAATGTCCAGATTCTCACGGATGAACTCGATGAGCGCGATCCGACGGTTCCCGTAAACCGTTATCGTCCCCTTGTAACCCGGCATCTTGAGCTGTAAGTAGATATAACAAGGCCGCGCCATGAATTTGGCATAAGCCGGTCGCCCAAACAAGGCGTGATACGGGCTTTGGATCTTCACCACTTTGAGGCTCAATTTTTCCGACCGGGAGTCATGCTCGTCTCCGAAAGTCACATCTAGAGCTATTTTACCAACAGGATATGCAGATTTGCCTGGCACAACACCATGGAACACCGTATTTGATGGTCTGAGATCCTTGTCAGTTAGTCCCATGCGCCTGAATGTCTCATAATACAGTATGTTAATACTGCTTCCTCCATCCATGAGTACCTTGGTGAATTTATAACCCCCCACCTGAGGGTCCACCACTAATGCTAACTGACCCGGATTATCAACCCGGAGCGGGTGATCTTCTCTGCTCCACACGATGGGCTGCTCTGACCAGCGTAAGTAACGCGGTAAGGCCGGTTCAACAGAATTCACCGCTCGTTGGTGGAGTTTTCGGTCACGCTTTATCCAAGCCCATTGTGAAGACATGGTACTGTCCATTGCTCAACTGCTTCGGCTGGCTCTGATAGCCCGACGTCTGCTGCTGCTGCTGGCTCTGATAGCCTGACTGCTACTGCTGCTGCTGGCTGTTCTGATTATTCTGGTAGTTGTGACCGCCCTGATTACGTCCTGAACCGGAAACCCCATCGTGATCCGGCCCGCTGAAACCGGATCCTGAACCGCCACCTGATCCGTGATCATACCGGAAAGCATTAGAGTTCTTGAACTCCTGCATGATGTAGCAATCTTTCCAAAGATGGCTAGCCGGTGCCTCCTTCGTCCCGTGCTTTGGGCAAGGCTGATTCAACAAATAGTTCAAACGGCTTGCACTAGGATTGGGAGCCCCGTTATGATTTGCCGGTTTACCTCTGCGCCGCTGCCCCCTATCCTGTGCGTTAGTGTTAGCCACAAAGTCCACGCTGCCGTCCGCCTTGCGCTTGCCTCCGTTTCCATGACCCACTAGTTTATTCTGCTGCTGTTTGGAGTTGCTATCCTTCTTTCCCTTCCCTGCTTCATTATCATTAAGCTCGGGATCCTTGGTACTGTCCGAATCGGCATACTTCACTAGGGCAGCCATGAGGGTTCCCATGTCATTACAGAGTCGCTTCATGCGTCCCAGTTTCAATTTTAGAGGCTCAAACCGGCAGTTGCCTTCCAGAGTTAAGACCGCGGAGTCAGCATTAATCCTGTCAGACGAGTGCAAAATTTCCGAAACGCGACGCACCCAGTGGGTCGTTGATTCTCCTTCTTCCTGGACACAAGCCGCCAGGTCTACTATGGACTTGGGCTGCTTACATGTATCCTTGAAATTCTGTATAAACCGGCTCCGCAACTGGGCCCAAGAGCTGATAGAATTGGGCGGTAGGCTCTTTAACCAAGTACGAGCCGTGCCTTCGAGCATCATGGTGAAATATTTGGCACATGCAGCCTCATCCACATCCAGCATTTCCATGGCCATCTCATAACTCTCTATCCATGCTTCAAGGGATAAATCAGCGGTATAATTCGGCACCTTGCGTGGGCCCTTGAAATCCTTAGGCAGGCGCACACTAAGCAAAGCAGGGATCAAGCAAGGCACTCCCAGAGCGGATGTGATTCCTGGTCCGGCAAAGGTGGCAGAACGAACTGGTGTAAATTGGTCCGCATTATCCTGTGCTGCTAACTCGGCCTCCCTTTGTGCCCGGGCCCGGTTCACCACATCCCGAGCATCGACAACACCACCCGCCGGGTCATCACCACGGGCCGCTTCATGGTCGTGCGCGTTGCTTGATATGGCCGGTTCATCTATGCGCCTGCTGTAACTCCGGCTCGGACGGGGCGTAGAATGAATCCGATCACGGCTGTATGAGTATGCCTCCTGCTGCATCAGCGCGGTCCGGAGAAGCTCCTTAACCCGGCGCGTTTCTACTGCTTGCGGAGAATCCCCTTCGACCGGGATGGCCTCTAACCGTGCTGCGGCCGCAACAAGGTTGTCCATAGGATTCGAATAATGACCCGGGGGCGTCTGCACCGGTGGAGGCATCGCAATATTTTGTTGAGGGGGCTCCATCAGGCGAGGTTGGACCATCGCTCCTGGCCCTGGCGCCTCAATCCGGTTTGTCTCCTGGTACCGCGGTGGATTACTGGGTCCAGCTCCCGGAGTGTGAAAGAGATTTCGGGGGTCAAACCCTAACGGCAGGCGTGATCTGTGCTTTCGCTTTAAAACCTCCTGTGATGCATTCTGGTCAAGCATGAGTTTATAGGCCTGTGCGTCCAAAGCGGCCCGCTCTGCGGCCATCCGGTCTTTTTCTGCTGCCAGATCCGCTTTGGCTTGCACGATCTGCTCTCTCACCTTCGCGATTTCTGCATTATGAGCATCTTGATCCGCCGTGTCATCCTCTGCCATAAGCGCGGCCAGTGCGTCAAACAGATCAGATAGAACTTGAACCGGCGGGCGCACAAGGCCTCCTGCCCCTGCTGCCGCTGCCGCTGCTGATCTGGAGAGCATTGCTGCAGCAGTCGAAGAATAATTCGCCGCCTGGGTGCCAGCCATGAATATTCCAACCCGGTTGATCTAGCCTGGGGGGTCCGGAATACTGTCGCCATCGGAACAACCCCTAACTTGATCGTCTTGCATCCGGTATAGCGACTCGGTCTCTCCGGTCGAGGACTCGTCACCAGAATAGACGACAGTCTCGCTATCGCGCTCTGATTCGTCCTCATGCCCTCCTCCATAGATGACTCCAACGAAGGCACGCTTCATGGCCGGTTTAACCTGAGTAAAGCTCGCACGCTGAGCCGTCTCGACGGGGTTGGTGTATATGTCCGGCTCAGGCCCAGGCTCACCGATCTTGCCGATGAAGATGTGTACGCTGCCAAAGGGGACCCGGTAACCATACTCAATTGAATCGGCCTCCGGACCCCATCCTGCATCATCGATGTAGATCCTGCCCCGACGACTCTTGGTCATCCGGCCCACAACATAGCCTTCGAGTCCTTTGAGCTTGCCCTCCAAGATCGTCAAACCATCGCGCGATAGCCCCGCGGTGGGCGCCAACTGTCGTGGATTTGTCATGGCAGATGTCCTAGCGAAAGGACTTAGTCGTGGAGCCATCGCTACGAGTTTACTTGAAGGGGTTAAAGCGGACACAAAGACACGTGGGGTTTATACTAGTTCGGCCCCTTCGATGAAGGTAAAAGCCTACGTCTAGTTGTGATAGAATTGATGTGGTCTCGATGGCTAGGGAGCAAACAAGCTTCGCCTAGGCCCGAGCTGTGGTTGTCCCCTGAACCGCCGCCGGGTCGTCCCCTTATATACACGGGTGACGCCCGTCGGTCCATAGAGTCCCAGCCGGTTCATATTCGTATCCCGGTCGGTATCTCTCTATTCCTAACTTACAATACAAGCTATACATCAGGTCGGTTTTACTGATACAGATTCTAAACCGACTATAGGCCTTGGGCCTTCACCTGCTTATACCACTATGACGTTAACCCGGCCCAAGTAAGCCGGTTTACGCCCAGTGGTAATATCCCCAACAGTCTTGATCGCGAGCGTGTGAGATTGCTGAGTCCCCGTGACTCACAGATACTTTCAAAACCAGCTTGCAGGTGCCGTTGAACCGTGTAGACGACGCAACCAAGGAGGAGCTCGATGAAGATCTTGTCCTTTATGTTGTTTCGTTTCCAGTTGATCGGTAGTGGAGCCCAGTTGCGGCCGATCGGGGATCTGTGTAGCTTTTGGGGTAGTCTTCTTTTATTTTGGTTCCGTAGTCGGGCCTTGAGTGTATTTGGTTGATGTAATGCTTTATTCATGTAATTATGTGAAGTGGCGATTGTAAGCCAACTATGTATCTCTTTCCCTTATGTATTACATGGTGTGTGAAGATTACCTCACTTGCGACATTGCTTTCAATGCGGTTATGCCTCTAAGTCGTGCACTAACAGGTTTGGGTATTTATTCTGAGTTGACCTCTAGCCTTTACACACTAACCACCACGCGAGAATAGTTATGGGCCTCGGCGTCGCAGTATCAGCCAAAGATTTGTCAGACGTCCAGTTCAGCATTGTGGTCGGGCTGGATCGCGCCATCCAGGCATAGGTGGTGCTACTATCCCCTTGCGCACAATGACCTGGAGTGCAAAGGGCGATGGGCCCAAGACCCCTAAGCGCTTAGGATGTAGACCAGCGGAGACCTCTCTGCTGAGCCTAGGTAGGGCTGTGATGTGTTGATCTTCTGAGGCCGCGCATTGACTCAGAAAAGTGTGTCCGACCAGAGTAACCAAGCATGTTGGGTAAACGTGGTGCACCACTGCAGTGAAGTTATCTATTCGAATACCGTGTCCAAGCTAATGGACGTTCAGACTTGTATCCTGATCTATTACAACTACAACTAGTTACTTGAGACATGTGATGGATATGTGGCTCCGAGATTACTTTCTCGTAGGGAGTCGAGGAAGGATCTCTGGGCGTTAGTGCTACAACATGCTTGTTAAATATAAACTTCTATTCTTTAATCTTCTACATGCTACAAGATGCTTGGAGCTTCTTGAAGACGCTAGTCTTTGATAGGCTAGGCTTTTCCCCTCTATTCTGGCATTCTGCAGTTTAGTCCATAGATACAACCCTTCCATTTTATACCAATGCATACTTAGTATAGATCTGATGCTTGCGAGTACTTTGGATGAGTACTCGCGGTTGCTTTGCTAACCCTTTCCCCCTTCTTTTTTCTTTCCGGTTGTTGCAACCAGAAGGTGGATCCCGGGAGCCAGATGCCACCCCGATCGACAAATACTACTACCCGGAGGGTGCCTACTACTAGTATGTGGAGATCACTGACGATCAGGAGTAGTAAGGAGGTCCCAGGCAGGAGGCCTTGCCTCTTCGATCGTTGATGTTTGTGCTTGCCTTCTTAAGGCATCATTGATTAACTTATGTATGTACTCAGATATTGTTGCTTCCGTTGACACTTGTGTATCGAGCTATGTATTCGAGCCCTTGAGGCTCCTGGTTTGTAATATAAAGCTTGCATTATTTTCCCTTGTGTCTAGTGTTGTGTTGTGATATCTTCCCGTGAGTCCCTGATCTTGATCATACACATTTGCGTGTATGATCAGTGTACGGTTGAATCGGGGGTGTCAGAAGTTGTTATCAGAGCCGACTGCCTGTAGGAACCCCCTTTTACAACTCTTTGGCCAAAGTTGAGTCTAGTCTTTTAAAAACCGATTCACTAACATGGTTGTGTGGCTTACGGGCCCACGTCGCCATTGGGTGGTTTTAAGATCTTTTATTCATCATCTTCACTCTGGGAATCTGATCTCTCTTCTATTCGGATAAAATGATTTTGCCAACTTTAACTCTAGGTTCTCGTAAATAATTTCTCCCAAATAACCCCTCACTCCAGATGATTGGTTGGTGCACCAGAAGATTCTAACGATACTCTCCATTGTCCCAAGAATCCTTTGAGCCTACTACCTTGCAGTTCCTTGCCACATGAATACCCCTATGGACAATTACTCGTGCTTGTCGAGTATCCATTTGTCCATAGTTGTTCAGGTGTTTCAAAAAATTCTTTGGAATACCATTCGATCTTCCGAAAATCCTCAGTAGCCTATTACTCTTGTTCCTGCTTACCTACTTACATTATGGTTACTTCCATATGTCTAGAAATGTTCATTAGCATCCTTTGTCATCATAATTTTGATCATTTGATTCTTTAGATTTGTGAATGCTCGCAAACATCAATCACAATTAGAATTCTTCCCTTTGTCTCAGACGTCACCCCGAACATGAGCTGGTATTTGATAAATCAAACCTTGATTGATTGTCGATCTATGTCATTTCAACTTAATTGTCCTTGATCTGAGCGTTTTCTCTTCATCCCTTGATGTGGGAATCATAATTGATTTGCATTTGAGCTTTGAATTAGTCAGTTGTTTCTATAATCCGATCTCCTTGCATTTTCTTCTTCTTCTGATTGAGTATCGATACTCACATCAGATCCCTTGTGGACCACCAGTTCCTTTATTGGATTGTTTCCGGTAGCGTCTTCCATTTTCAATAACCTTGTGAGCCTTTCCTTGGATACATAATGCCTTTGGTAAATTGTATTCCCCGCTCCTATCAACCATACTCTGCTTCTGGGCCTGAGTTATTTACTAGTGAAGTTTGTGGTATATGTTCCTAAGATGCCCTATGGGTTCCCTAAATCCGTGTGAACTCGAAAGTTATATGGGTTATACTCCACTGGCTTTTTGTCAGGTAAAATTCCAAAGCTACTACTCTTTTGAATGCGAGAAGTGAATGGAAAGTTGTGCATTAGAGAAGTGGGAGTCGACCTTGAACCTTTGTGTTCATGCTCATGGACCCAATGTGGAACTTATCATGGAAGCTTCTTGTAATAATTATAATCCCCTTGTGATAAGTTCATCTTGTATCTATGTTTGGTCCTTCACAACCATGTTTCCGACCATATTATTCTTCTTTGATCCAATTTCTCGGACAAGTGGAAGTACTTGTATTCCGCAGATCGTTTCACCAGTCCAACCTCTATTCCTCTCTACCCTCGAGTATTACCCTCTTGTATCTCGAGAATATCAAAGAACTGTGTTGCTTCCTACGAGTCTTAATCAAGTATTGCTTCTCAACAATTTGAGTTTTCCCTCGGGTTATGAGTTATTAGTCATTCGAGAACAACGATATGTGAATTGATTCCTCACTCCGATTCAATATCTCTAAGTATTTTTCGTTTCTTACGAGTTTAATATCCCTCATGTCATTCCTAGCCTGATCGGCTATATCATTATCGTGCTTAATTTTATCTGTGCTACCTGGCCCTTCTTCCCGGAGCAAAAATTTTGACGATGAGCTAAGCTTACGTCGATCTTCCTCGCCATATCATTTTTCCTTGAACGGCAAGCTAGATTTAGAGTTTGTGTCGTACCCATGGTTCTAATAACATTTCGGTTCATCTTTTCTTTAACTTGATGTCATCGGCGATCGATTACATGTTTATAAAACCTCTTGACAAATGTGTCGTGATCATCATCAACATTCTGAGCTCTTCTAGGATATCAATTTGAGTTCAGGGTGAGAAATACCATCCTTGCCCCTTGATGATTTGAGTTATCATCGATAATATTATTGCCACTCTAAAACACAAAATAGGAATACTTCCCTTCTTATGTAAACACCTCGATGTACAAAACTGTCAGTAAGACCCTATTACTATTGTTGATTACATTCTGGTAACCACCGATGGACGAGAACTTAGCCTATTGGCCGCCTTGTTTTAACGAGAAGGAAAATGGTTCTCTTCGTCCATCGCCCTTGGTACCAACATTGTTGCCAACATAATTGACAATCTATGCTCTGACATGCCATGCTATCATCGCCCTTCCTACTTTTAACCCACATGGTGGGCCCATAACCCACAGTTCCACAGGATCGAAACCTGACTCTCGTGTACATCCCTGTCTTCCAAAATTGTTCCTCACGCTTGGCTTCGTATGTAAATCACGAACCACCTTCTTGTGATCTGTTCTGGTATCAGATGCAATACTTATTCTCGATGCTCAGTACCCCTTTCACACTCTGTTTCACACATCGATCAATTGTCCATCCACTCAAAGCTTCTTATTGCACCTTCTAGCCTTGATCTCGATGACTTTCTTGAATTTCAACCCGAGAGATGCCTCTATGCTACGTTCGCGAGATAGCCCCCAGGTACCTATCTTGTGTTGAGTTCATCCTTCCCGAGTCTGTCCCCCTTGCTTCACCCCTTAAATCTCAGGACGAGATTCCTTCTAGTGGAGGAGAGTTGTGATGCACGGATAATTAAACTACATTAACCATCTACTAATGGCCATGTCACCGTGATTACTATTGCTAATCTCACTTTGATTCAAAACCGGTTCAAATTCAAATTAAATTACAAGTCAAATTATTAATTCTTTGAACAGTAAAACAAAAATGTTCGTTGTGTTCTAAATATTCTCTAAGTAATTGTCATGAATTAACAAACAACATTTGATTATATAAAATTCCCTTAAGGTATTTAAAGTTGGACCAGCAACACTTAAGTGAGCCATTTTAATTCAATGCTACATTTGAACAGCACGATTTGGCCCCAAACTTTTTGTACAACCCTGTAATGTTGTCTAATTTTTATATGCCAAATCTCATACTTAAACAAGGTTCATTGGCCAGGAAAACAAAATAGAAAACATTAGCTAAGACAAATACAGAAAAATGGAAATACAAACAGTAAAAAAATGAAAAAACAGAACCCCCCCCCCGATGGGCCTCGTGGCCTAGGTGGCCATTCAATCGGTCGGCTAGGCCGGCCAACTCCCTTGCACGCTCGCCTGGCTTATATGGCCTGCTGTTCCTCTGAAACGCTAAACCGCTACCACCCCCACTCCCCTTGACCGACAACTCTTTCGCACGCCCCCCACTCGATCTGGATGCTCGCTCGCGCCCAGGGGCTTGACCCCGCGCCACCGACGACGAAGCCATACCTGGCGCCGCCCTGCCGCCGCGGCGGCTCGCCTCCTCGACGCGCCGGCCCTCATCACTGGATCTTGACAGCCGTCTCCAGCTCCTCCTCACCGGACGCCGCTCGACCCTCGCCAGAATGCCTCCTCCCCGACCCGGCCTCCCCACACCTCGCCGTCCTCGCTTCCCACCATCGTCGGTAAGGCCCCCGCCCTCCTCTCCCCATCTATCCACCCCACGCTGGTCGCTGTCGCGTGCCCTATACACCTCGTCCACACACATGCCTTAGACACCGCTCATCAGTCGTGCCTCGACGCACGCCCCGCGCTGCCCTCATGCGTCCCCACACGCGCCCGCTGCCGCTTTGCACTACCACTGCTGATGTTGCTGCCACGCACACACGGCCCCGCCCGCGTGCCTGCATCGCTTGCTACTGCTCTTGCTGTGCTGCTATAGCCGCCGCCACGTGGAGCAGCGCCCGCCCGGCTGTTCGCCTCGCCGCTCGCACCTGCTACTGCTGCTACCCTCCACCGCTACCACCAGCCATCCGCTCCCGCTCGACCGTGTCGCCCTGCTAGGGCACATGCAGCCCCGCTGGCCGGGTCTGGCGGAGCCTCGCTCCCACCACTGCCGCTGCCGAGCGCAGCTTCGGCCGGCCGGCCTTGCACTATCGCGCCCTCCCTAGACGGGTTCACCCACCCGTTTTGCCGATGTGCCTGACCCGGCTGGCCTCCTGGGCCACTAGCCTATGCCCCCCCCACTGCCCTATTCTAAAAAAAGATATATTAAAAGATAATTAATTAGATTAATCTTGTTTCATTACGCTAATTACCTAGTTTACCTATATAAAATAGTTAGTTAGTAAGATGTCTCAATGACAGGGGGCACACTCCCTGTTGAGCAGTCAAACATTAACTGGTCAACTGGGACCCCCTGGCCCACCTGTCAGCCACTGGGTGCACTGTTGTGTACCCTGTGCTGGGTGCCCCTAGAATTTTAACAATTATTTTTGGATTAATATTAATTTTAGAATATTAATAAAACTTTGAAAATTCATAGAAAATAAACCATAGCTCGTATGAAAAAGTTTTATACATGAAAGTTGCTCGGAATGATGAGACGAATCCGAATACACTGTCCGTTCGTCCACCGCACGTCCCTAGCATTCTGAACATGGAACCTTCCCCTCTCATTCATTTGTCCGAAAAATGCAATCTTTGGGAAAACTTTGCCGGATATTTTCCCCCTTCGCCGTTATAGTGTAGTACCGCGTTAGGTCACATCTAGCACCGTGTTTCGTCATGTCATGCATAGTATTGCACTTTGTTTGCTCTGTACTTATTGTTTCTTCCCCCTCTTCTCTTAGGTGGACCCCGAGACTGCTGTTGATGCCACTGTGATCGACTACATCATCGACGACCCTTCTTCCCCTTAAGTGGAGCTTCCAGGCAAGCCCCCCCACCCTTGAACATTCTGATATCGCCCATTCCATTCTCTCATGCTTGCATTAGATTTTGCTACTGTAATTGATTGCTCCTCTTCTAATGCATAGTCTGCTTTTGTAATCTGCTCATTGTACCTTACTTGCTTATCCTAAAATGCTTAGTATACACTGATACGCGTCGGTGCTAAACAAACGGTTTTTAACTGCTTTCCGCGATGGCATTCGGAACCGTCGCCAAGTGAGTGTGGATGATATGGGGGTCCTTCCCACACGACCCAGAAACCATTGGGTATATGCCCTCCTGGCACACACGCTCGGCAAAATGAGGTCGTGTGCAACTGGGGAGCACTCAAATACAGAAATACGTATAGTAGTGCTAAAAAAATACAATTATATAGGCAAAATCATTTCCGGCCGTAAGTACATCCCACATAGTCAGTCACTGCTAAACATTTTCGTTCCTATATACATCCCACATAGTCACTCCAAGGAAAACGTTTGCGAAAGGTGGTGTAACGCAAACAATTTTGAAGAGAATGTCGTGCGTGATTGTTCATTGATCCAACACGGTTTATTCCTAGAAACTATGTGCGTTGCTAGAGGTCATCGCCCATGATGTTTTCTCATTAACCGTTTCCAATAGGAAAACCCAATTAGCAAGCTAATTGGCCAATTAGCAGGCTAATTGCCCTATTATTAGTAATCCATTTACTAATCTAATTAAAATTCATATGAAGCACATAATATATTCCATTTCCATATTAAGGAAGCAGGTTTTCATAATTGAAATACATTGGAGTACAACATGATATAGCTTCAGCACTCAGCTACCCCATTACACAACTGCACCAGCAGCAAGTTTCACATGTAACATCTAGAACCTTTTGAAATTAGTATCATAGACGGTAGATAGAGAGATGCATCCTTCAGCCTCTTCAGGAACACTTCAATATTGAACCGTGGGTGTTTTATGAAAACTTTCCTCGCCTCCTGACCACAGAGGTGGTTCGAGAGGTAATCATCAGTGAACCCTGAAAACAAGGATGTGCATAAATATCTTCTCTATATTGGAAACGGGGCAAAGGAATAAAAAAGGCATGGTATAATAGTTAGTACCATCTTGTAAACCTCAGTAGTTCCCATTGTTTCCATTCAACACATATAAGGTAGTTAGTCATCAGGTTAAGTAAGGGTTCACATGCTATTAGTTAAATATGTTGATGAAAAATAAGCACATTGCAGATTCATCAGATTAATTCAAGCCACATGGAAAACCCATTTATCCAAACCAAGCATGATTTAGAACTAGGAAATATAGCACTTGTATATGTTTCTCATGTATTTACTGCAACCAAATTCGATTTATTCCTCACATGGTATACAATAAGGGAATGCAGCCACATCAATTGAACATCGCATTGCAGAATTGAACCAAACAGTTAACCAAACCAAGCATGCTTAACAACTTGGAAATATTGCACCCTGAAGAATTGAACATCACATTTGCAGAATTGAACCAGGCAATTAATCGAACACCACATTGCATGACATATAGAACATATACACTATAGCAGAAGATTGCATGGTAAAAGTAGATAGCACAATTCACTAGAATTTGTTAAGGAAAGGAAGTAGCTAGAAAATTGAACATGGGTCCTTATAGTGAGCTAATAAGACAAGCTACTCCTCATTGTCGGAGATATCGATGACTATTGGCTCCTTGGACATGGAAGAGTGCGAGGCCTCCACATCGTGGGTGCCCTTGTTGTAGTGGTGAGTTTCCTGAGCCGCTCCGAGCACCAACCTGCTGGCTCTCAAGATGAGGTAAGCATGTGCACGCTGAGAAAACACCTCGTAGTCTTCGTCGAAGGCACCGACGGTGGCCTCGAGAAAACGTCATGAACAGTCGTTTAAAACAGCCAACCGCGTCACGGTGTCGGTGAGGTGCCAACGGTGGCCTCGATGGTCAGGTGCTCCTCCAAGATCTGGGGGTCGGCACGAATGGCAGCCATCGCGACTTCATCCGCGCGTGGCGGCCGTGATTTGCTTCTCCACTACCAAATGCTCCTTGGGGTCCTAGCTATACTACATGCACCATAGCTTACGCCGACGCTTATTTGGTGGAAGGGTCGGTGATTTTGGTGGAAGGTGTTGCGCTCGCGCCGGCGGTCGGGGCATGTGGGATGTGGAAGGAGGAGGAGGATGGGGGTCGGGTGTGGATTACCTGCCTGGATAGGCAAGGCCGAGCAGTGTAAAGGAGGGTCGCTGGCGAGGAGGAGGAATTGCAAGCAAGGAGTGAAGGTTTCATCTTGGAAAGGAAGGCGGAAACAGGGTAAATGTGGCTTCTCGTAATGGGGAGGGGGCGGGGAGGTAGATATTTCAGCGGAAGCCGAAACTTTTGGAATCGCTTCAGTGAAAAAACTGGCGCGCAAAGTGTCATCAGACACGGTTCCTTATTTAGAGCGGGCTGTGGAATGTAGCCGACGCACCTTCTTGCGTAAGCAATATGCGTACTATACTCCGATGGTGCTCCAAGATATTTTGTGTTCCACCTCACACGGTTGGTTATAATAAACTATGTGGGATCTACTTGATTTTTCTTCTTTATTTGAATTACAAAATGGGGCCACAGCGGCCATGGACTATGTTTGAATTGCTAGACCTTTTATCTGCAGTGATCATAAAAGAATTGGAATTATTCAGGGTTCGTTTGCACATTTTAATGCATTAGCTGAGTTTTCAATGCATTTATCGCATAATTCAAATTTAAACTACATACACATTCTCTAGTGCATATAAATTTGTTGAAAAACCAAATCTTTGTCCTTGGGTGCATGCTTAGGTCCCATGCAAGAAATAGGAATGAATGTCAAACACCCTGCCACCGTCACTCGGCTGCAAACATTGAGATACTTGGTTTTAGATTCTAGTAAATCCAAATCTCGTCTGAAATTCATGAAACTTGGCATACTATCATGGAGCGTCATCAACATGTCATGGTAAATTTTTTGTCCCATTTGGGGCAAGTTTGGGTATATGCTTCTCACAAAACAGAGCTTCTCACCACAAGCATGATGGTTTCGGTAGGGAATGCCCCACCTTTGGGGACGAAACGATATCCATTGCCTCTTATTGTTTTCAAATTTGTTCTAGTGTCAACATAGAACAACATGAGTGTTGTGTTTTTTTGTGATTTTTTGGGGTTCGTTTGGACATTTTTATGCATTAACTGAGTTTTCAATGCATTTAGGTGCATAATTCAAATGTGAACTACATGCACATTCTCCACTGCATATAAATTGGTTGAAAAATCAAATCTTTTGTCCTTGGGTGCATGCTTAGGTCCCATGCAAGAAATGGGAATGAATGTCAAACAGCCTGCCACCGTCACTCGACCGCAAACATTGAGATACCTGGTTTTTAAATTCTAGTAAATCCAAAACTCGTCTGAAATTCATGAAACTTGGCATTCTATCATGGAGCGGCATCAACATGTCATGGTAAATTTTTTGACCCATTTGGGGCATGTTTGGGTATATGCTTCTCAGAAACCACAACTTCTCACAACAAGCATGATGGTTTCGGTAGGGAACGCCCCACCTTTGGGTATGAAACGATATCCATTGCCTCTTATTTCTTTCAAAAAATTTCTCATGTCAACATAGAACAACATGAGTGTTGTGTTATTTTTTGTGATTTTTAGGTTTCATTTGGACATTTTTATGCATTAACTGAGTTTTCAATGCATTTATGTGTATAATTCAAATTTGAACTACATGCATATTCTCTAGTGCTTATAAATTGGTTGAAAAATCAAATCTTTTGTCCTTGGGTCCGTGCTTAGGTCTAATCCAAGAAATGGGAATGAATGTCAAACAACCTGCCACCGTCACTCGGCCGCAGACATTGAGATACCTGGTTTTTAAATTCTAGTAAATTCAAAACTCGTCCAAAATTCATGCAACTTGGCATGCTATCAAGGAGCGGCATCAACATGTCGTGGTACATTTTTATCCAATTTGGGGCAGGTTTGGGTATATGCTTCTCACAAACCAGAGCTTCTCACAACAGGCATGATGGATTCGGTAGGGAACGCCCCGCCTTTGGGGACGAAACGATATCCATTGCCTCTTATTGCTTTCAAAAAAATTCTCGTGTCAACATAGAATAACAAGAGTGTTGTGTTATTTTTTGTGATTTTTCAAGGTTCGTTCGGACATTTTTATGCATTAAGTGAGTTTTCAATGCAGTTATGTGCATAATTCAAATTGGAACTACATGCACATGCTCCAGTGCTTATAAATTGATTGAAAACTCAAATATTTGTCCTTGGGTGCATGCTTAGGTCCCATGCAAGAAATGGGAATGAATGTCAAAAACCCTGCCACCGTCACTCACCCGCAAACATTGAGATACCTTGTTTTTAAATTCTAGTAAATCCAAAACTCGTCTGAAATTCATGAAACTTGGCATGCTATCATGAAGCGGCATTAACATGCCACGGTAATTTTTTTGTCCCATTTGGGACAGGTTTGGGAATATGCTTCTCACAAACCAGAGCTTCTCACAACAAGCATGAAGGTTTCAATAGGGAACATCCCACCTTTGGGGACGCAATGATATCCACTGCCTCTTATTGCTTTCAATTTTTTTCTCGTGTCAACCTAGAACAGCACGAGTGTTGTGTCAATTTTTGTGATTTTTCGGGGTTTGTTTCGACATTTTTATGCATTAACTGAGTTTTCAATGCATTTATGTGCATAATTCAAATTTGAACTACATGCACATGCTCAAGACCATATAAATTGGTTGAAAAATCAAATTTGTGTCCTTGGGTGGACGCAAGAAATGGGAATGAATTTCAAACACCAGGGCACCGTTGATTGCTGGCAAAACGTTGAGATACTTTGTTTTTAAATTCTAGTAAATCTAAAACTCGTCTGAAATTCTTGAAACTTGGCATGCTATCAAGGAAGGGCACCCGAGATGATGTGGTATTTTTCATGTCCATTTTGAGAGAAGGCGCACTCGAATAATGACAACCAACAAAGGCGTTTTAAAAATAGCTGCCACTTTAATATCTCAAACGTTTGTATAATTCAAACCGTGTGGGTTTTGTTAACCATTCACGTGACACCACGTGTCTTGGTTTTAATGGCTATAGGAGGTGTCGTGTGGACAACTTCTTGACTGAATGGGAGGCGTGCGAGCGCAGTCCGGCGCGTAGGCTCACCGGGAAGTGTACAAGTTGTTCAACACAGGATCTATGCATCTCTTCAGCGCAAACAGTTCAGATTACGGTATGCAAATTAAAGCCAGACTTCGGCGCTAAGCCAAGAGACACTGTGATTTGTTAAAATCAATAGCACTATATATTTTTTTGCAACTAAAATTCAGTAATTAAGCATAGATTTCATTCATACTAGAGATTAAGCAGTCGTTCTCATCGGGAAGCGAGACAGCCTTGGACTGCCGCCCGCCTCGCTTCCACTAGTCTATATTAATGGCGCCGCCGAGAGGCCGCAGCCCCCCATCCTCGCCACACACACAATTCCTCTCTGTCCGCCCACATCCTTGGCGCCGCACTGAGTCCTCAAAGCCGTCAGTGTACGAGGATGCCGCCGAAGCACCCCATCGGAGGGAGTGGCGACGCCGGGGCTGCTGAAGCACCGGAGCTCGACGTGAATATGGAGACAGAGGTTTCCGTCGCCGTCGATGAGGTGGAGAACGAGGCTGCCAACAAGCGGAGGTCGGTCGAGAAAGAACCGCAAGCAACTCCAGCAGGCCTAGACTTCATCAACAACCTCCCGGATGATATATTGATAGTCATCATATCCCTCCTCCCAATCAAATATCGGGCGAGGACAGCTTCCCTTTCCCAGCAGTGGCGCACCCTATGGCTCCGCACCCATGTCAACCTCCTCGATGCGCACAAGCTCTTCCATGTCTATCGCCAAAGCTTGGATGCGTTCTCCCAGATCCTCGGCAGTCACGACGGCCCAATCAAACTCCTTATCATGGGCAAGTTCCGTTCCAATGGCAAGGACCAAGCCAAGCTTGACAAGTGGTTCCGATCCCCCATATAGATCAGCTCAAGAAGCTAAGTTATAATGATGGGCAAATGCGCTTGCTACTAACGACCGCGCTCCGCTTCGCGCCCACGCTGCGTGTCGCCAAGTTCATGAACTGTCATGCCCCCTTAATGATGCTCCTGCTCTTTTTCTACCACGACTGAAGCACCTCGAGCTCGTCGCCATCCGCATCCCAAAGGATGACATGGAGCGTGTGCTCCACAGCTGTACTTCACTCGAGTTCCTTTGTCTTCAGGTGATGAATTGGTCGAGTACCTTGCACATCACCTCCAGGACTCTCCAGACTATTTATGTGTGTTGCTGGTGCTGCAACAAGAGAGCACAAAAGGTGGACCACAATATGGTCATCCAGGACACACCTTCACTTGAGATATTGCTTATAGTTGATCAACAAAGTCCAACAAGAATAAATGTCATTTCTGCGCCGAAATTGAAAGTGGTCGGCTACTCGTCTATCAAATACTACAAATTTTAGGTACAACAATCGCCTTATATAGCTCTCCTTCTTGATATCAATGTTATTTCTAGTTTTGAAGATGTATGTCCGTCTGTCATCCAGCGAAACTTCACCCAGACTCTGGGCACAGTGAAGGTCTTGGCACTAGAATCTATTAGCCCCAACCTGGACCAAGTTGTTAGTTTCCTGAGATGCTTTCCGTGCCTGAAGAAGCTGTATATCGAGGTAATGTTCCTTTCCTGTTAAATGTTAACCATAAGGGAGTTCAATTTTTTGCACCTTTTCCCAAGTTTACAATGACAATGTACTATGATTTCTAAAGGGATTCTGGATGATTTTAGGACATACACCCCCACCCCATATTGGTTGCTTCATTCATATGGTTACAATCGTTCATAAGCATTTCTACTCTGGATTCATGTGTACTAGTTTTCTTAGGGAATTTTTCATCCAATCCAACCTCTTGTGAAGAAGGCTACATGTTTCTAGATTGTAAAAAAATGCCCATGTTAATCGTGCCAGATCGAAGATGGCACATTGGTGCATTTTACAAATCCTACAAACCAAATGGGCATGTAGCAGCGTTCAAAACTACATGTAGGCACTAACACGTTCTCTTCTTTTGCAGATAGTAATAGGCCCGGAGGTGGGTACTGTTTATAACGACAATCACATCGAATGCTTGAATCTGCATCTCTCAAATATTACTTTGAACTCCTACTGAGGGACTTCACCGAAGATTAGACTCGCCAGGTTCTTTTTTTCCAGAGCAAAGGTGCTGAGGGTACTGATGTTGAACACACATTTAATTAGGAAAGATCAATGGTATGATTATTAGAGCCGGCAGGTACTGCTGAATGGAAGTGCCTCCAAAAATGGCAAACTTCATATTGGAAGAGCATATGGCAAAGCAATTGGGAGTCATTGTGTCAAACCCATACATGACTTGTCCGCGGCTGATCCCTTTTTAGAAATGACGTGGTTTGCAATGTTTGAATATGGGCATTGTAATCTTTGAATTTGAACCTTGCAATATTTATGGTATTTGTTATATTGAACCATTTTTGTTCTCGTGTCTCAACAGAAATAGTTCATCCGGGTGAACCGCATGTCGTATATCGTACACACCTTGATCTGGCTGACCATTTCGTTTGTGTTGTCTAATCACAAACAGTTCATCTGAGTGAACTGTATGCTGTACATTGCACACGCCTTGATGTGGCTGGCGGTTTCTTTTGTGTTGGCTAATCACAAACAGTTCATCTGGGTGAACCATATGTTGTACATTGCACACAACTTCATCTGGCTGCCCGTTTCTTTTGTTCCTCCTTGTCGAAAATGGTTAATTGAACTGAACCGTATGCCCTGAATCGCACACGCAACTAAAATATGAACCGTGTTTGATGTATACTCTATCGCAAACGTTTTGCACCTTTTTTGATGGTTTTTTTACACCACCATTTGCGATTATTGCATCACACACAATTTACATCCTGCAGTAGTGATAGGTTGGTTTGTGATCCAATAGTGACCCCAACCTTGTCCTTGTTGCCCCTGCTTCATCATCGATGACTCGATCAACGTGATCGACCACCAGAGCCTAAAACCTCACATCACATCATGCCCCTTTTGTTGCTCGACTCTGCGGAGCTACTATCGAGTACCGAGGCTGATATCTCGTAACGCACTCCTGATGATAGTTATGTAATGTAGCTATTCGGTCGTGGTCATCAAGGGTGATTCCTCTTTCACCACTCCCGATACGACTCTGTCATGCAACCCCTTAAGTGTGAACCTCGAGGGTGATTTCTCCTATGTTCACCTTGATGATTACATCGAGTGGAATCCACCTAGGTTGATTCCTCGGGTTCTCCCCCTTGATGTTTTCAACACACGGTTACCCGGACTTTACTTGAGACCATTATTGAAATCGGATCGGCCCTGCGGAGTACCTGCGAGGTGATGTGAAAGTCGGGCAGGCCCGTAGAGCACCTACGAGTTTTCTACGAGGCACGGCCGGGCATTCTTGGCCCTTGCCATAAGTCGACGAGACGGGGTGACTGAGTCACATTTATCGTGATTTGTGTCTAGAGTTGTGTTCGAGCCCTCGAGGCCCCTGGCTTGCAATATAAAGCTTGTATTATTTTGATTTGTGTCCAGAGTTGTGTTGTAATATCTTCCCATGAGTCCCTGGTCTTGATCGTACACATTTGCGTGTATGATTAGTGTATGGTTGAATTGGGAGCATCACAATCATCCTTTTTCTTGGATGGCTTAGGAGGAAAGGGCATGGGTTTCTGAACCCATGGTTATCTTTCTTTACCATGTTTTGTAGCAACGAAGTCTCTCTTATCATAACGTTGATTCTTTGATTGTGGGTTATCAAGATCAACAACGGGTTCTATCTCTACATCATTATCATTACTAGGTTGAACATCAACATGAACATCATTATTAACATTATTACTAGGTTCATCTTCATCACTAGATTGTGTCTCAACATCAGAAATAGAAATACCATTGGGATTCTCAGGTGTGTCTATGGCAGGTTCACTAGAAGCATGCAAAGTCCTATCATTTTTCTTTTGGCTTTTATTAATAGGACTAGGTGCATGAGTATTAATTCTCTGAGAATCTTTCTCAAGTCTCTTAGGATGGCCCTCAGGATACAAAGGTTCCTAGATCATTTTCCCACCCCTAGTCATAACCCTAACAACATTATCATTGTTCTTACTATTCAACTCATTAAGCAAATCATCCTGTGCCTTAAGTACTTGTTCTACTTGAGTTGTAACCATGGAAGCATATTTACTAATAAGCTTAAGATCATTAACAGTTCTACTCATATAATCACCCAAGTGGTCAAGCATGTAAGCATTATGTTTCAATTGTCTACTAACATAAGCATTGAAATTTTCTTGTTTAACAATAAAATTATCAAACTCATCCAAGCATTGACTAGCAGACTTATTATGAGGAATAACACCTTCATCAAATCTATGGGGAGAGTTTACCTCTACTACCTATGCCGGGTTATCAAGGCCATGTATTTCCTCAATGGGTGGTAAATTGTTAACATCTTTAGCTTTAATACCTTTTTATTTCATAGATTTCCTTGCCTCTTACATATCTTGAGGACTGAGAAATAGAGTACCCCTTTTTTTCAGAGTTTGCTTAGGAGTTGGTTCAGGAAATGTCCAAACATTATCATTACTCAATATATTATTCAATAGCAATTCTGCTTGCTCAATAGTTCTTTCCTTGAAAACACAACCAACACAACTATCCAGGTGGTTCCTAGAAGCATTGGTTAGTCCATTATAAAAGATACCAAGTATTTCATTTTTCTTGAGAGGATGATCAGGCAAAGCATTAAGTAACTGGAGAAGCCGCCCCAAGCTTGTGGGAGACTCTCTTCTTCAATTTGCACAAAGTTAAATATTTCCTGTAGGGCAGCTTGTTTCTTATGAGCGGAAAAATATTTTTGAGAGAAGTAGTACATCATATCCTCGGGGCTACGCACACAACCAGGATCAAGAGAATTAAACCATAACTTAGCATCACCGTTTAATGAGAAAGGAAACAATTTGAGAATATAGTAATAGCGAATTTTTTCCTCATGAGAAAATAGGGTGGCTATATCATTCAATTTAGTAACATGTGCCACAATAGTTTCAGATTCATAACCATAGAAACGATCAAATTCAAACAAAGTATTTAACTCAGGATCAATAGAGAATTCATAATACTTATAAGTAACAAAGATAGGTGAAGTAGCTAAATTAGGATCATATTTCATTCTATCATTCAAAGATTTTTCTTTCAGCTTAGCTAAAAATTTTTAAGATCTTCTCTATCATTGCAACCAAACAAGTCTCTAGCAGTTGCTTCATCCAGAACATAACCCTCAGGCACAACAGGCAATTCATATCTAGGGTGAGAATCATGATCTTTAGTTTCAATAATATCATCAGTTTTAGGAATTTCATTCTCTCTAACCCTAGCAAGTTGTTCATCAAGAAATTCACCTAGTGGCATAGTATTATCAAGAAGAGAAGTAGTTTCATCATAAGCATCATGCATAGCAGAAGTGCCATCATCAATAATATGCGACACATCAGAATCAATAGCAGGTGTGCAAGCTTACTTAAAACAGAAGGTGAATCAAGTGCAGAGCTAGATGGCAGTTCCTTACCTCCCCTCGTAGTTGAGGGGAGAAATCTTGGTTCTTTGATCTTTCAAATTCCTCATAGTGATCAATAGATATAAATCCTAAGTGACTCAAAGAATAGAGGTATGCTCCCTGGTAGCGGCACCAGAAAAAAGGCCTTGATAACCCACAAGGATAGGGGATCACACCAATTTTCGAGGGTGAAGTATTCAACCCAAATTTATTGATTCGACACAAGGGGAGCCAAAGAATATTCACAAGTATTAGCAGCTAAGTTGTCAATTCAACCACACCTGAAAGAATTAATATCTGCAACAAAGTATTTAGTAGCAAAGTAGTATGGAAGTAACAGTATAAGTTTTGTAGCAATTGTAACAGTGGCAATGGCAAAGTAATGGAGCAAATATCAATATGTGAAAATCTCATAGGCAATGGATCAATGATGGATAGTTATGTCGGATGGCATTCATCATGCAACAGTTATAACATACAGTGACACAGAACTAGCTCCAATTCATAAATATAATGTAGGCATGTATTTAAAATATAGTCATATGTGCTTATGGAAAAGAACTTGCATGCCATCTTTTATCCTACCCTCCCATAGTAGCGGGGTCCTATTGGAAACTAAGGGATATTAAGGCAACCTTTTAATAGAGAACCGAACCAAAACATTAGCACTTAGTGAAGACATGAACTCCTCAAACTACGGTCATCACCGGGAAGTGTCCCGACTATTGTCACTCCGGGGTTGCTGGATCATAACACGTAGTAGGTGACTATAAGTTGCAAGATACGATCAAGAACGCAAATATATTCATGAAAACATAATAGGTTCAGATCTGAAATCATGGCACTCGGCTAACATATGGGGAGTGTTTTGGCTAACATAGTGATGAATAAAATTCAATAAGTTAAAAAAGGCCAATAGATGCTAGAAAACTTTATACTTATTACAACTCTCCCCATTAACATGAGATCTCGACCCATGATCTTAGAATGAGAAGAGGAAGAGGAAAAGGTAAAACTAAGTTGCTTCTTGACAAATGAGTGAAACCAATGAACCTTGGTGGTTGTAAAGAGATGAAAAGAACACAAGGGGAAAGAAAGAATTGAAACCACTCCGGATGATATGCGATAGACAAAGAATGAGAAAGAAAGAATTTGGGCAGCACATCGGTTGAAATAGAAGAGAAACTTGACAAGATGGAAAGAACTAGGAAGGAGAGAAACAAGAAAATGCCTCCGATACCAAAGAAAGAACGAAGATGAAACCAACATTTTCTTTCACCATGAACTTGAAAGAACATTGTTATGAGGAAGGATTGAACGGATTTGTTGAAAGAATCAACAATGCAAGAACAAACAAGGCAGGTGGGACTTTGACATCAAATATGAAATATACACTATATTTTTGGAGGAGGAAGTATGTAATAACATTTACATTATCCTATAAAAATCAATTATGTTCAAAAATTTATAAGGTGGTGCTTAGAATATTGCATATGTAGGTGTCCACTAGATAATAATTTACGTACAGTGACATGGTACTAAAAGACAATTCCAAATTATTAAAATGAAGTAAGAAAATTTATACCATTTACTAAAGAATAGAACTATATTAAAATCTAGCTGCGCAATTGCGCCGGTGCACCCGCTAGTTCTGTTGAAAACAATGTCAATCTGGGTTAGTTCCATTCAAATTATGCAAGTTAGAGTCCAAAACAAGGGCAAAAGAGTTTGGAAAAGTAGATACGATGGAGACATATCAAAGCGGCCCCCCAGTGCCAACCGACACCACGATGGGAATTGCCGCACGTGCAGCTCCCCAACGGGCCCAGCCGCGCATCCTCCGGTCGTTGGAATCTGTCGGCTAGAGTTCCTCCGCCGCGCAGGGCTATCACTGGCGCTAAGCCGCCGACGTGGCGTCATTAGCTACTAACCCACCATGCTAACTCTCACTGACAGTAGGCCCCTGGCGACTAACTCAAGTAGTTAGGATTAAACTAAAACTAGTTTAGATTTGCCTAGTAACTGACATGCAGGTCCCAGCGGACCCTCTGACTGGTGATGAATCCTTCTCTTTGATTTTTTAATAGCGGATGTTGGAAAATCCTTCTCTTTGATTTTTTTTCTCCCTGAACGTGAATATATGGAGTTGGAGTTGAGGTCAGTGGAGGTCCAGGGGGCCCACAAGGACAGAGGGCGCGCCCTAGGGGGTGGCCGCGCCCTCCACCCTTTTAGCCAGGGTGTGGGCCCCCTTCAGCTGATTCTTCCACCAATATTTTTTATTCATTCCAAAACTAATCTTCGTGAAGTTTTAGGTCATTCCGAGAACTTTTATTTCTGCACAAAAATAACAGCATGACAATCTATTATATACTTAAAACAATAGAGAAACAAGCCATTACATTAATCCACATATGCTAATAATATTTCCACCATTCGATTAGAATAATAATGGCTGAGATTTAAAAATATTACATAACATGCTAACATTTATGTACCAGCATAATGAACCGTCATGTGTACAGATATATATGGTACATATATGTACGGAAAGGTATAAAACGTCCGCTATTAAAGAAGTATAAAATGTCTGCAAGAAGAAGTCTGTCCCATTTGATTGTCATTTATATGGTCGTGTACACATATGGAAGATATGTTTCATCCATGAAGACTCAAAGGAATCTGCTGACATGCATGAGGTGTCGTACATCGCCAGGACTCTATGGGTTCACATGGGAGTACTAATACAAGTACAAATCTAATCTCTTCGGCAAGACTGATTACCATGAATCACCTTAAATAATAAATCGTATAAAAATCACACCTTGACATGCATCCATATGTTGTTCAAAAAAAAGAAGACATACTGACTCAACAAACGCTTAATGCGACACTCACGAAAAAATGTCCACCATACATTTGGGAGTGCCTGTAGGATTGAAAACATGATATGGATCAATGCATCAAATATGATGGTGTGACTACGGGTGGATTGAGGGCATAACAGTTACATGCCAATGATGCTAGCACATGACAAATCCATACAGCCTGTGATGCGGGCACACCTATTCATACAATGGCAAGCAACCATTTTTATATGCATTGATGTATTATCAGTTTGTTACGTACATTTTTCTCACAAAAAAAAACTATTTACATACAATATGTTTTCATGTGCTTGGTTTGAACATATCATGCTAGGACACAGAGCTAAAGAAGAAATCCAGCAAGGGTTAGTAAGTTTTATTTTCTAATTCTATGTGACATATAATAATATATCACTTTTTGTGGAGACATATTAATATATCATTAACTGCATAGATTAGACATAATGAAATGGTGATGGTTGGAAGTGAATCAAAAGTATAATGTGAGGAAAAATTGATGTCCACAAATTAATACCTATTCATATAGCCTGTGATGCCGGCACACCTATTCATATAATGGCAAGCTACCATTTTTATATGCATTGATATATTATCAGTTTCTTACGTACATTTTTCTCACAAAAAAACTATTTACATACAATATGTTTTCATGTGCTTGGTTTGAACATATCATGCTAGGACACAGAGTTAAAGAAGAAATCCAGCAAGGGTTAGTAAGTTTTATTTTCTAATTCTATCTGACATATAATAATATATCATTTTTTGTGGAGACATATTAATATAGCATTAACTATATAGATTGGACATAATGAAATGGTGATGGTTGGAAGTGAATCAAAAGTATAATGTGAGGAAAAATTGATGTTCGCAAAATTATTATTTATTTAAAATTTTCAAAAGTAATCAGAACTCGCAAATGAGGACCGAGCTTAACATAAGTGACTGGAATTTTACATGAAGTGTCCAAAACATCGTTCAACCAAAAAGCAATTCCTCGCAAAATAAAACAAAAATCAGTTGAAACTTAAAAAAATACTTCAAGCGACATCGTTTTAGCAATTTGACTTTCTTATATGAAGTCCACATAAACTCTGTAAATAATTACATTATGCTATAAATTTATTTGAAGATTAGTAGATAGATGTATATATATATAAGAAACAATAACTTAAATGTAACATTAATATAATTTTATTTGAAAGCACACCATTTCATCAGCATATGGCCGAATCAAATCTAAACTAAAAAATAGTGGGAAATTTGCATGCAATTAAAATGGTCAATTTTCTTTCCATTTAAGTCGATGTTAAACAACATCGACACGATGCAAAGTTGACCAAAGTGAGTGGAATAGAACGTTTTAGCAAATTTTGATGGGTATACATTTTCCTAAACATGCAGTAATATTGTGATAATCGACAAAATATAGTAATATTATAGTCACTGGTAAGCCTGGTGTTGGGAAGCAACATGGGATCTAGGTTAGTACATAGAAACCATCAATATTGGGAAATTTTAGGCAATACAAAGCAACGAGTGTAAGAGACTATTAGCATCACATTACATGATTGCCATAACTACAACCAATGGTAAATAGGTCTGATCATTTATTTTCTCACATCACATTACATGAACCGCCTCTGCTCCATAGACCATGAAAAACGGCGTGTATCCTGTGGACCGGTTTGGCGTAGTATTGATACTCCATAATACAGATGGCAGCTCTTCAACCCAACATCCTGGTGTTCTTTGCAATGGGACCAAAAGCCGGGGTTTGATGCCTCGCAAGATTTCCTGATTAACTCGTTCTGCCTGTCCATTGGACTGGGGGTGTGCTACTGACGACACATCAAGTCGGATGTGTTCACGTTCACAGAACTCCTTCATAGCACCCTTGGATAAATTGGTACCATTATCAGTAATGATACTGTGTGGAAAACCAAACCGGAAAATCACCTTCTTGATGAACTGTACTGCTGTTGCTGCATCACACTTGCTGACAGGCTCCGCTTCAACCCACTTGGTAAATTTGTCAACTGCCACCAAAAGGTGAGTTTTCTTATCCTTGGATCTTTTAAAAGGTCCAACCATGTCTAGCCCCCAAGTTGCAAACGACCATGTTATTGGGATCATCCTCAACTCCTGAGCCGACACATGAGCACGCCTTGAAAATTTCTGACATCCATCACACCGTTTAACCAAGTCCTCCGCGTCAATGATACACTGCAATGATGTAATTCACCATTGACAATCGTCATAGACTTGGATCCCCGGACTATCTGCTTGGCCAGAATCTCATCCTCTGGCAGCTCCCCCCTTGTCATGTACGCAAGATAAGGAACTGTCCAATCCGGAATAACACGCAGGGCTGCCACCAATTGGGACTCCGGATCAGGAATGGCCAAATCCGCTTCACCTGGGAGCTTGACTGACGGATTGTGCAACACATCCAAAAAGACATTAGGCGGGACCGGTTTACGCTGAGAGCCCAACCGGCTTAAAGCATCCGCCGCTTCATTCTTCCGACGGTCCACATGATCCACTTGATAACCCTTGAAACAACCTGCAATATTATCCACTTCCCGACGATATGCAGCCATGAGCGGGTCCTTAGAATCCCAAGTGCCAGACACCTGTTGAGCCACTAGGTCTGAGTCACCAAAACACTTGACCCGGCTTAAATTCATATCTTTAGCCATCCGCAGACCATGGAGCAAGGCTTCATACTCAGCTGCATTATTAGTACAAGGGAACATTAAGCGGAGAACATAACAAAACTTATCACCTCGCGGGGAAGTTAATACGACTCCAGCCCCCGAGCCTTCCAATTGCCTGGACCCATCAAAATGAATAGTCCAATATGTGTGATCCGGCTTCTCCTCTGGTGCTTGTAATTCCGTCCAATCATTGATGAAATCAACAAGTGCTTGAGACTTCACGGCCGTCCGAGGCACGTACTTCAGACCGTCTGGCCCCAGCTCTATAGCCCACTTGGCAATCCGGCCAGTCGCCTCCTGATTCTGTATAATATCACCCAAGGGAGCTGAACTAACCACTGTGATGGGGTGCCCTTGAAAATACTGCTTCAATTTTCGACTGGCCATAAAAACACCATAGACCAGCTTCTGCCAATGCGGATACCTTTTCTTGGACTCAATCAGCACCTCACTGATATAATAAACCGGCCGCTGAACCGGATATTCCTTGCCTGCCTCTTTGCGCTCTACCACAATAGCCACACTAACTGCCCGAGCATTAGCCGCTACGTATAATAATAGTGGCTCCTTGTCGACCGGAGCTGCAAGAACAGGCCGATTGGCTAACTGCCGCTTCAAATCCTCAAATGCCTCGTCAGCAGCTGTACTCCAGACGAAATTGTCTGTCTTCCTCAGCAGTTGGTACAAAGGGATAGCCTTCTCCCCGAGGCGGCTGATAAACCGGCTCAACGCAGTGATTTGGCCCGCCAAACGCTGAACATTGTTGATACACTCCGGTTTAGCTAGAGATGTAATAGCCGTAATCTTCTCCGGGTTAGCCTCAATTCCTCTGTTAGACACCAAGAAACCCAGCAACTTGCCTGCTGGAACACCGAAAACACACTTGGCCGGATTAAGCATCATCCTGTAAGCTCGCAAGTTGTCAAAGGTCTCCTTCAAATCATCCACCAGTGTCTCCTTCTGCCTTGATTTTACTACAATGTCATCTACATATGCGTGCACATTGCGGCCGATCTGCTCATGCAGGAAATTCTGTACACATCGTTGATAGGTGGCTTGGGCACTCTTGAGCCCGAAGGGCATAGATACATAACAGAAGGCTCCAAAGGGAGTGATGAATGCTGTTTTCTCCTGGTCCTTAACCGCCATCTTGATCTGATGATATCCAGAGTATGCATCCAAAAAACTCAAACGCTCACAACTCGCCGTGGCATCAATGATCTGATCAATACGGGGGAGGGCAAAAGGGTCTGCAGGACAGGCTTTGTTAAGATCTGTATAATCCACACACATACGCCAAGTGCCGTTTTTCTTAAGAACCAGCACCGGATTAGCAAGCCACTCTGGATGGAACACCTCAATAATAAAACCAGCTGCTAAAAGCCTGGCCACTTCCTCTCCAATGGCTTTGCGTCTTTCTTCGTTAAACCGGCGGAGGAACTGTTTCACCGGTTTATACTTAGGATCCACATTAAGAGTGTGCTTAGCGAGTTCCCTCGGTACACCTGGCCTGTCAGATGGCTTCCATGCAAAAATGTCCCGATTCTCATGGATGAACTCGATGAGCGCGCTTTCCTATTTGGGATCCAGGTTGGCACTGATAATGAACTGCTTGGATGAATCGCCGGGCACGAAGTCAACAAGCTTGGTCTCAGCTACCGATTTGAACTTCAGATCTGAATCATGCTCTGTAGTTGGCTTCTTTAAAGGGGTCATATCCGTCGGATCGACATTGTCCTTATAATACTTCAACTCTTCCGTGGCACAGACCGACTCTGCGTAAGCCGCATCACCCTCTTCACATTCCAAAGCGATCCGACGGTTCTCGTAAACCGTTATCGTCCCCTTGTAACCCGGCATCTTGAGCTGTAAGTAGATATAACAAGGCCGCGCCATGAATTTGGCATAAGCCGGTCGCCCAAACAAGGCGTGATACGGGCTTTGGATCTTCACCACTTCGAGGCTCAATTTTTCCGACCGGGAGTCATGCTCGTCTCCGAAAGTCACATCTAGAGCTATTTTACCAACAGGATATGCAGATTTGCCTGGCACAACACCATGGAACACCGTATTTGATGGTCTGAGATCCTTGTCAGTTAGTCCCATGCGCCTGAATGTCTCATAATACAGTATGTTAATACTGCTTCCTCCATCCATGAGTACCTTGGTGAATTTATAACCCCCCACCTGAGGGTCCACCACTAATGCTAACTGACCCGGATTATCAACCCGGAGCGGGTGATCTTCTCTGCTCCACACGATGGGCTGCTCTAACCAGCGTAAGTAACGCGGTAAGGCCGGTTCAACAGAATTCACCGCTCGTTGGTGGAGTTTTCGGTCACGCTTTATCCAAGCCCATTGTGAAGACATGGTACTGTCCATTGCTCAACTGCTTCGGCTGGCTCTGATAGCCCGACGTCTGCTGCTGCTGCTGGCTCTAATAGCCTGACTGCTACTGCTGCTGCTGGCTGTTCTGATTATTCTGGTAGTTGTGACCGCCCTGATTACGTCCTGAACCGGAAACCCCATCGTGATCCGGCCCGCTGAAACCGGATCCTGAACCGCCACCTGATCCGTGATCATACCGGAAAGCATTAGAGTTCTTGAACTCCTGCATGATGTAGCAATCTTTCCAAAGATGGCTAGCCGGTGCCTCCTTCGTCCCGTGCTTTGGGCAAGGCTGATTCAACAAATAGTTCAAACGGCTTGCACTAGGATTGGGAGCCCCGTTATGATTTGCCGGTTTACCTCTGCGCCGCTGCCCCCTGTCCTGTGCGTTAGTGTTAGCCACAAAGTCCATGCTGCCGTCCGCCTTGCACTTGCCTCCGTTTCCATGACCCACTAGTTTATTCTGCTGCTGTTTGGAGTTGCTATCCTTCTTTCCCTTCCCTGCTTCATTATCATTAAGCTCGGGATCCTTGGTACTGTCCGAATCGGCATACTTCACTAGGGCAGCCATGAGGGTTCCCATGTCATTACAGAGTCGCTTCATGCGTCCCAGTTTCAATTTTAGAGGCTCAAACCGGCAGTTGCCTTCCAGAGTTAAGACCGCGGAGTCAGCATTAATCCTGTCAGACGAGTGCAAAATTTCCGAAACGCGACGCACCCAGTGGGTCGTTGATTCTCCTTCTTCCTGGACACAAGCCGCCAGGTCTACTATGGACTTGGGCTGCTTACATGTATCCTTGAAATTCTGTATAAACCGGCTCCGCAACTGGGCCCAAGAGCTGATAGAATTGGGCGGTAGGCTCTTAAACCAAGTACGAGCCGTGCCTTCGAGCATCATGGTGAAATATTTGGCACATGCAGCCTCATCCACATCCAGCATTTCCATGGCCATCTCATAACTCTCTATCCATGCTTCAGGGGGTAAATCAGCGGTATAATTCGGCACCCTGCGTGGGCCCTTGAAATCCTTAGGCAGGCGCACACTAAGCAAAGCAGGGATCAAGCAAGGCTCTCCCAGAGCGGATGTGATTCCTGGTCCGGCAAAGGTGGCAGAACGAACCGGTGTAAGTTGGCCCGCATTATCCTGTGCTGCTAACTCGGCCTCCCTTTGTGCCCGGGCCCGGTTCACCGCATCCCGAGCATCGACAACACCACCCGCCGGGTCATCACCACGGGCCGCTTCACGGCCGTGCGCGTTGCTTGATATGGCCGGTTCATCTATGCGCCTGCTGTAACTCCGGCTCGGACGGGGCGTAGAATGAATCCGATCACGGCTGTATGAGTATGCCTCCTGCTGCATCAGCGCGGTCCGGAGAAGCTCCTTAACCCGGCGCGTTTCTACTGCTTGCGGAGAATCCCCTTCGACCGGGATGGCCTCTAACCGTGCTGCGGCCGCAACAAGGTTGTCCATAGGATTCGAATAATGACCCGGGGGCGTCTGCACCGGTGGAGGCATCGCAATATTTTGTTGAGGGGGCTCCATCAGGCGAGGTTGGACCATCGCTCCTGGCCCTGGCGCCTCAATCCGGTTTGTCTCCTGGTACCGTGGTGGATTACTGGGTCCAGCTCCCGGAGTCTGAAAGAGATTTCGGGGGTCAAACCCTAACGGCAGGCGTGATCTGTGCTTTTGCTTTAAAACCTCCTGTGATGCATTCTGGTCAAGCATGAGTTTATAGGCCTGTGCGTCCAAAGCGGCCCGCTCTGCGGCCATCCGGTCTTTTTCTGCTGCCAGATCCGCTTTGGCTTGCACGATCTGCTCTCTCACCTTCGCGATTTCTGCATTATGAGCATCTTGATCCGCCGGGTCATCCTCTGCCATAAGCGCGGCCAGTGCGTCAAACAGATCAGATAGAACTTGAACCGGCGGGCGCACAAGGCCTCCTGCCCCTGCTGCCGCTGCCGCTGCGGATCCGGAGAGCATTGCTGCAGCAGTCGAAGAATAATTCGCCGCCTGGGTGCCAGCCATGAATATTCCAACCCGTTTGATCTAGCCTGGGGGGTCCGGAATACTGTCGCCATCGGAACAACCCCTAACTTGATCGTCTTGCATCCGGTATAGCGACTCGGTCTCTCCGGTCGAGGACTCGTCACCAGAATAGACGACAGTCTCGTGATCGCGCTCTGATTCATCCTCATGCCCTCCTCCATAGATGACTCCAACGAAGGCATGCTTCATGGCCGGTTTAACCTGAGTAAAGCTCGCACGCTGAGCCGTCTCGACGGGGTTGGTGTATATGTCCGGCTCAGGCCCAGGCTCACCGATCTTGCCGATGAAGATGTGTACGCTGCCAAAGGGGACCCGGTAACCATACTCAATTGAATCGGCCTCCGGACCCCATCCTGCATCATCGATGTAGATCCTGCCCCGACGACTCTTGGTCATCCAGCCCACAACATAGCCTTCGAGTCCTGAGCTTGCCCTCCAAGATCGTCAAACCATCGCGCGATAGCCCCACGGTGGGCGCCAACTGTCGTGGATTTGTCACGGCAGATGTCCTAGCGAAAGGACTTAGTCGTGGAGCCATCGCTACGAGTTTACTTGAAGGGGTTAAAGCAGACACAAAGACACGTGGGGTTTATACTAGTTCGGCCCCTTCGATGAAGGTAAAAGCCTACGTCTAGTTGTGATAGAATTGATGTGGTCTCGATGGCTAGGGAGCAAACAAGCTTCGCCTAGGCCCGAGCTGTGGTTGTCCCCTGAACCGCCGCCGGGTCGTCCCCTTATATACACGGGTGACGCCCGTCGGTCCATAGAGTCCCAGCCGGTTCATATTCGTATCCCGGTCGGTATCTCTCTATTCCTAACTTACAATACAAGCTATACATCAGGTCGGTTTTACTGATACAGATTCTAAACCGACTATAGGCCTTGGGCCTTCACCTGCTTATACCACTATGACGTTAACCCGGCCCAAGTAAGCCGGTTTACGCCCAGTGGTAATATCCCCAACAGTCTTGATCGCGAGCGTGTGAGATTGCTGAGTCCCCGTAACTCACAGATACTTTCAAAACCAGCTTGCAGGTGCCGTTGAACCGTGTAGACGACGCAACCAAGGAGGAGCTCGATGAAGATCTTATCCTTTATGTTGTTTCGTTTCCAGTTGATCGGTAGTGGAGCCCAGTTGCGGCCGATCGGGGATCTGTGTAGCTTTTGGGGTAGTCTTCTTTTATTTTGGTTCCGTAGTCGGGCCTTGAGTGTATCTGGTTGATGTAATGCTTTATTCATGTAATTGTGTGAAGTGGCGATTGTAAGCCAACTATGTATCTCTTTCCCTTATGTATTACATGGGTTGTGTGAAGATTACCTCACTTGCGACATTGCTTTCAATGCGGTTATGCCTCTAAGTCGTGCTTCCACACGTGGGAGATATAGCCGCATCGAGGGCGTTACACCCCCAATGCACTAACAGGTTTGGGTATTTATTCTGAGTTGACCTCTAGCCTTTACGCACTAACCACCACGCGAGAATAGTTATGGGCCTCGGCATCGCAGTATCAGCCAAAGATTTGTCAGACGTCCAGTTCAGCATTGTGGTCGGGCTGGATCGCGCCATCCAGGCATAGGTGGTGCTATTATCCCCTTGCGCACAATGACCTGGAGTGCAAAGGGCGATGGGCCCAAGACCCCTAAGCGCTTAGGATGTAGACCAGCGGAGACCTCTCTGCTGAGCCTAGGTAGGGCTGTGATGTGTTGATCTTCTGAGGCCGCGCATTGACTCAGAAAAGTGTGTCCGGCCAGAGTAATCAAGCATGTTGGGTAAACGTGGTGCACCACTGCAGTGAAGTTATCTATTCGAATACCGTGTCCACGCTAATGGACGTTCAGACTTGTATCCTGATCTATTACAACTACAACTAGTTACTTGAGACATGTGATGGATATGTGGCTCCGAGATTACTTTCTCGTAGGGAGTCGAGGAAGGATCTCTGGGCGTTAGTGCTACAACATGCTTGTTAAATATAAACTTCTATTCTTTAATCTTCTACATGCTACAAGATGCTTGGAGCTTCTTGAAGACGCTAGTCTTTGATAGGCTAGGCTTTTCCCCTCTATTCTGGCATTCTGCACTTTAGTCCATAGATACAACCCTTCCATTTTATACCAATGCATACTTAGTATAGATCTGATGCTTGCGAGTACTTTGGATGAGTACTCGCGTTTGCTTTGCTAACCCTTTCCCCCTTCTTTTTTCTTTCCGGTTGTTGCAACCAGAAGGTGGATCCCGGGAGCCAGATGCCACCCCGGTCGACAAATACTACTACCCGGAGGGTGCCTACTACTAGTATGTGGAGATCACCGACGATCAGGAGTAGTAAGGAGGTCCCAGGCAGGAGGCCTTGCCTCTTCGATCGTTGATGTTTGTGCTTGCCTTCTTAAGGCATCATTGATTAACTTATGTATGTGTCACATCCCTAGCTCTGACCTGTCCTGTGCTTGCTTCCATCTGTGCATCATGTTTAAATTTTTAAAACTTGAACTGAGGAAGTCAGAAGCCTCAAAACCCTAAATTAAAGTAGGGCAAGAAACCCTAAAATTGCAATCAGTAAATCCAAAATGCCCTAGAAATAGCTCTGACAATTTTGGCAAGAGTTATAAATCAAACCAAAATTTTGGGACATCTCTAAGGAATTATTGGGCTCTGATTTTAAATCAATATTTTATTTGAATTTGGAGTTATATTCATAATATATAATGAATATATTTTGAAATGACCTGAGATATTTTTGTTATGTGTGGAGAAGTCCATTAAGTGACTTAAAAATATCCAGGGGAGTTTTGGCACTGTTTTCAAATTCTGTTTGAATTAAAATTCAGTGCCAATTAAATAAACAGAACAGAAATAGGAAAAACAGAGAGAGGGAGAGAAGGCCAACTGGGCCACTTACCTGGCCCAGCTCCATCTGGCCGGCCCAGCCCACCTCCTCCCCCTTGTCATCTTCCTCCTCTGCCAGGAGGACGAACAGAGGCGAGGCGTGGCGCGCGCCCGAGAGGCCTCGGCCACCTACTGCTTCCCCTGGCCACCTCCTGCTTCCTCCTCGACGCCCCGGAGACGCCACGCGCCTCCTCGACCCCCCCCTTTCACTTTCCTCTCCCTCTGGACCCCTCCCCCTCCTCTGGCTCTCTCTTTCCCTCTCTTCCCTGTGATCCCCGAGCGCAGCCGTCGCCGCCGTTCGCCATAGCCGCAGCCACCAGCCCTCCCTCGCCCCTCCGCCAGTTCCAGAAGCTCCGCCGCTGACCTCTACACCGTCCCCGCCA
>NC_041388.1:189482729-189483769 GCF_002162155.2 Triticum dicoccoides
CCCCCCTTTCACTTTCCTCTCCCTCTGGACCGCTCCCCCTCCTCTGGCTCTCTCTTTCCCTCTCTTCCCTGTGATCCCCGAGCGCAGCCGTCGCCGCCGTTCGCCATAGCCGCAGCCACCAGCCCTCCCTCGCCCCTCCGCCAGTTCCAGAAGCTCCGCCGCTGACCTCTACACCGTCCCCGCCAAGCCACACGAGCGGACGCGCCCTGCAGCGGCTTCCCCGACCTCTTCTTCAAGCTTCGGCCGCCGAGATCGCCGGCGACCGTGCACCCTCTCTGACGCCTCCCCGAGCTCCCCGAGGCCACCGTCGCAACCCCCGTGAGCTCCTCTCTGTTTCCCCTCTGACCCCCTGCTCGTTCTCGTGCCGTAGCTGCCGTCCCCGCAAGCACCGAGCTCCGGCCATCGCCATGGCCGGCGAACCTCGCACCCCGGAGCTCTTCCGCTCGCTCCAGTAGCTCCCGCGTGCTCTCCAGGTCCCCAGGGTCCCGACGCGCTCCTCTGCTCTCCGGCTAACGCGCTGCAGCCACCGTGTCGTGCTGGCCCGAACTCCGGCCGCCGCCTTTGAGCTCGCCGCCGTCGATATAGGTCGCCCCCGGCATAACTGACCGCACCACTCGACGCGTGGGATCTTCAGCGTCACGTAGCTGCCCTCCGCCGGCCATTTGGTCTCCGGAGGAGGAATTCCGACCCCCTCCGCCGTCTTGGGCTTCACCGGCGACGAGCCGTGGACCAAGTCCGGCAAGTTTGACCCCAGTTAGACGCCCCTGACTCAATGACAGGTGGGCCCAGCCCTATTAGCTAATTAGGATTAGCACTAATCGAATTAGTTAAACTAATTACCCCCCCCCCCCTGCTGACACTGACAGTGGGCCCCACCCCTGGTCAAACCCCAGTCTGCGCTGGGTTTGACCGGGATTAGGTCCTGTGTCACTGACGTGTGGCCCCCACACGTCAGGTTTGACCCGAGCCAGCCCAGTTGACCCTGCTGACGTCACCGTGACGTGGTGCTGACGCCATCATTCATTTCTGGATTTATATTA
>NC_041388.1:189483779-189497612 GCF_002162155.2 Triticum dicoccoides
AATTCCAGGAAATTGTAAAAACTTCTAAAAATCATAGAAATTCAACCGTAGCTCCAAATTAAATAATTTATATATGAAAAATTATCAGAAAAATTCAAGGAATCCATCTGTACCATTTTCATGCATGTTAGAACAACTTATAGCTGCTGTTTAGCACAAATCAATTAAATGGCATTTGAATAATCACATATGGAGTTTGAATTTGAATCTTGTATTCAAACCAACTTCATTTAATCTGTTGCTAGTTGCATTAGCTCAAAACACATTCATATTGCCATGTCATAGCATGCATCATTTTGTGCATTGCATTGATTGTGTTCTTCTTTGTTGCCGGTATCTGTTCCCTCCCGGTAGACGATGTTCCAACGTTGTGATCGTTGACACTGATGAAGACTCAATGTTATCTTCAGAAGTGCCAGGCAAGCAAAACCCCCTTGTTCATTCCGATACAATCTTACTCTCTCGCTCCTGCTCTCTTTTACTGCATTAGGACAACATCGATTCATCTGTTACTTGCTGCGGTAGCTGAACCCCTTTATCCTTTGCATGACCTGTCATTGCCACAGTAAATAGATGAAACCCACTAGCATGAGTAGGAGTTGTCTGAGCCCTGTTGTGCCTACTCATTCATGCTTGTTTGTCATGCCTGCTACTGCTTAGAGTCGAGTCGGGTCTGATTCATCCGGGATGAATCAGAGGTGTGTGAACATGTCCTACTGTGTGTGAGCTAAGTGTGTGAACACGATTTGGTAAAAGGTGTCGGTGAGAGGCCATGTAGGAGTACATGGTGGGTTGTCTCATTGAAGCCGTCCTTAGGAACTGAGTTCTGTGTTTGTGATCCATGATTCAGCTACTACCACGCATTGGGCCCGAAACCAATGGACCCTCTCGGCTTCTTAATCACCCTTGTCCTCTGTCCAGGAGTTGCAAGTAGTTTCTGGTGTTTGTAGTATGCTGGAGGCCGTGCGCAGCGCTGACCGTAGGGGTGGGCTGTGATGCGGTAGGCACGTGGCCGGGTAAACCGGGCGCGCGTTTGGTGTCACGGAACCCTGTTCACATCGTTTGGGGCTGTGAGCGAAACTCCGGCCGGATCTCCTCATGGATGGAACCCGAATAGGCGATAAACCTGGACTAGAGACTTAGGTGATTAGGTAGGTCGTGGCCGACACCCACGTTGGGCTTCCGCTTGAAGGTTGCCGAGTACATGTCGTGTAAACGGCGGTAAGTGGTGAGAGCGTGTGTGAAGAAGCACACCCCTGCAGGGTTAACATCATCTATTCGAATAGCCGTGTCCGCGGAAAAGGACTTCTGGGTTGCTTATATCAGTTCATAGACAAGTGAAAGTGGATACTCTAAAATACGCAAGATAAGCGTGAGTGCTATGGATGGCGTTCTCGTAGGGAGACGGGAGCGGATCCATAGTGGTGTATTGATATGGTGAATATGTGGACTCGTGTGCGCCACCTCAAAAGAGTCGCTTGCAGTCGTAGTTTAGGATAGCCACCGAGTCAAAGCTGGCTTGCTGCAGTTAAACCCCACCAGATGCATATGTAGATAGTTCTGATGTAAGTCTTGCTGGGTACATTTGTACTCACGTTTGCCTATTTTATGTTTTTGCAGAGAGACTTCAGTCTCACTAGTAATTCCGCGTGGTCTTCGACGTTTAGCTTGTTACCTCAGCTACGATCTTGTGCCTCGGCAGGATTGGTAGATAGTCAGGCTTCTCAGCCTTTTTCATTTATAGATGTCTGTACTCAGACATGTTAAGCTTCCGCATGTGCTTTGACTTGTATGCTCTGATTGTTGGGTCATAAGACCCATGTTTGTAATATCTCGCTCCTCGGAGCCTATTGAATATTTACTTGTGTCGTAGAGTCATGTTGTGATGCCATGTTGTATTTGCACATATCGAGCATATTGTGTGTATGTTATTGAAATGCTTGGTATGTGTGGGATCTGGCTATCTAGTTGTTTATCCTTAGTAGCCTCTCTTACCGGGAAATGTCTCCTAGTGTTTCCACTGAGCCATGGTAGCTTGCTGCTGCTCCGGAACACTTAGGCTGGCCGGCATGTGTCCTTCTTCGTTCCTGTGTCTGTCCCTTCGGGGAAATGTCACGCGATGAATACCGGAGTCCTGTTAGCCCGCTACAGCCCGGTTCACCGGAGTCCTGCTAGCCCAGTGCTACAGCCTGGATTCACTCGCTGATGACCGACACGTTCGATGTTGGGTCATGGATGCCTGTCCCTGTAAGTTTGTGCCACTTTGGGTTTACGACTAGCCATGTCAACCCGGGCTCCTTATCATATGGATGCTAGAGACACTGTCTTATACGTGTGCCAAAAGGCACAAACGGTCCCGGGCAAAGGTAATGCGACACCCGTGGAAATACCGTGCGTGAGGCCGCAAAGTGATATGAGGTGTTACATGCTAGATCGATGTGGCATTGAGTCGGGGTCCTGACAGCGTTGGTTTCAGAGCTTGACTGCCTGTAGGATTACCAAGCCAAACTGGTCAAAGTTGAGTCTAGAAATTCTTTAGTCATATAAGGGAATTGATTGTGGGATGGAACGTAAGGCTCTTTTTTACTCCTTATACCTCATGGCCTTCTGATCTGAGTCATCATCTTCTCTTCTACGGGGATTAAGAACTAGGCTATCTCTTCTTTCTATTAGGATCACGTGTTACTAATCAGTGGACTTATAAGATTGTTGGATTTAAGTCTCAGTTCAGTTCCTACTACTTCCGTATGTTAATTGTTGATCTCGAAACCTTGATATTGTGCTTCTGAGTGGTTATGCCACCATTTTTGTGAATGTCTCAAATCTTTTCTGAGCATTTACAGCCGTTATGCTGTCCGAGTCATCCCAGGTTTCTAAGTAGTCTGATGCAATTGCAAATCCTTTCTTCCCGTTTCAGTGTGCCCATGGGCCAGATTAATCACACTAATTGTTGAGTTGAGGTATTCTATTGCCTTGACTTTTATGTTGGAGTTACTATTATGACCCTAGGTATTTAGGGAGTCACCTAGTAATCTAGCAACGTTTTGTGTTCCCAGTGTGAGATTCTGGCCTTTATTCTCGAAAGCATCTCGTGATGCTACTTAGTAGTAGGTATTCTACTCCCTGGGTTTTGAACCCGAGATTCACTCTACTTACTTCATGTTGATAGGGTTTGCTAGTTCCTTTAGGATATTAGTAACCTTTGCGATAGTCCTCGAGGTTCGTGGTACATCCTTCTTCCAAATACCATGAACTACTTATGGCAGAAGTTCCTCGTTGAACTGAACGATCACAACCAGAGTGCTCTTGATGAGTTCTCCATTATATGTTATGGCTCTGCCAGTTCTACTTTTCTGCATGGGTTATCCGGAAGAAATGTTGATCTCGCTCGACATACTAATCTATGCATCCACAACTCAGAAAGTTATATGTTCCTTTGAGTTGTCCCTCTTTAGCTGTCTACTGACCTTCGTCTATCAATTGATAGTCAAGAGTATGCGTGGAATCGTTCATCGATACCTATTACTCTTGTGGTCCATCAAGCCATTCTATTCCAGAATGACTAGGAGAAATGAACTCCAGTACCTCATCCATATCTAGGATTGGGTCAAGGTAGTCATGCTCCGCAGATCAAAATGCCAGCCCAGCTTTTGATTCTGTTCTACCATGAAGTATTACCATCTTTATATCGGGATTGTTATAGGAATTGCACACCATCCTATGAACTCTTGGTATAGTGATACTTCTTGCCATCATTAGTCATTCCTCGGTCTTCGTGTTGATGCAACCGGAATACCGACAAATGAATTGTGATGTGTGAAACCAGTACGCCTAGCAACCTCGTTGCTGGGTAGTTAAATGGACGATAACCTCATTCTAAGCGTGTTGATTATTGAATCGTCACCCTAAGATTGATTGTGCTACCTAGTCCCTATTTCTGGTGCACTCCTCGACCAATGAGTTAGGAATTATTTCAAGTCCTCACCCATTTGATCATGTCGTCTTGCCCTCAGAAGCAAGATTGTTCTCGAGCTTAGTAACATACCGGTGGTTCGTGACTTTCCAAATATCTTCTTGGAAGTGTTACCGGGTTGTCACCTGACTGTTATGTTGAGCTCGTGATCAAGTTGGGTTATCCTGTAAACCACCCTTCTCCAAGAATCCGTGTTGGATACCCCTGAGCTAGTTGGTTAAGCTAGACAACAACCTGGAGAATTGGAAGATAAAAGCTTGCCTGACTTAGTTCGTCCCAAAGGGATATTCTTGTGTAGTGTGTGTTGAAGAAAGATGATATCTTCATCGGTTGGTCCCTGTGATCAGTTGTTGGACCTATTCTCTTATCAATCCTTTGATTTGAGTGTGGGCCATCGTCAAGTCAAATCAGTACCAACGATGCTCGTAATGTTGTCTTATTCGTGGTTGATCCCTCGAGCATACACCATTACATCTTTGGTCTGACCAATGCTATCACCGTGTTCACTTAACTATGGAATTCCTTTTAAAAGGAAACCTAGATGAATTGTTGTTGAGCCCATTGACAACATCCTTATCTCCTCCATGATTTTGTTGAACATTAAGCTAGTGTTGGAAACTTTTGAAAGCATTTGTTCATGCTAGCTCATGAAGCATATGTTTGGATGAAGGTAGTGACTTCCTTTAATGCATGTGCATCTGATGCAAGTTGCCGCCGTGGATTCGAGAAAGTCAATGTTGCTTTCTTTGGAATCATTCCAAATCAGTCATGCACACGTGCGAAGAATTCTGTGGTTTGAAGACTTGCAACCTTCAATCTATATGTATCCCTAGCACACCAAGCCACTGATTGATTTGTTCAAGGAGAAGGAGTTCCTTCATAAGAGCTAATCCGGACTTATGAAAGAACTTCGATATCCTCGCTGATGGTTCCCAACCAGAACTCGGTAGTGTTTTATTGTAAGACTACCATGTGGGCATGCTTGTCTGGGACAACGTGTTCACATGTTTGTAGCAGAACCAGCTCATGTTTTGGAGCTTGCTATCGTAGTTCATGTCCCGAGAATCCCGCAACGTCATCTCGTCGATTTGTGTTGCAAACTTTCATTTTTCTTCCTAAGACTCGATGAGCCTGGAATATCCTAACACCAACCAGAGCTGAATCTCAGGCAGATATGATGGTTGGAACATTTTCCTAAGAACTATAATATTGGTCTCTCGATAACCGGTAAGGTGGATGTCGTGGCCAACACACCCATCCGGTAGACCTATTATTATAGTATCTTGTTTGAGGAAGTTGGCCACCCCCCCCCCCATCGGGATTTCATAGGATTTACTCCCTAGTTGCCCCTATGGATTTCTGAGATCCCGAAGTCCGACCTTTTTACTTGATGTTCTAGATATCAAACCATATCTATGAGTGGGTTACACTAGCACATCAAGGAGAACATTAGAAGCGGAGTGCTAAATGTCTCTCGGTCGATCATCCAGATTTTATTTCCTTGGCCCCGCCAAGGGTGAAATCTGAGAAGGTGTTATCTTCATTTGCATCTGCATCCTCCATCACCATTCATCATGGTAGTAAGTTGTGTTACCGGACCCTTGACACGGATGTTGATAAAACCTTGATGATTGTGGAAATGCTCAAGTTCTTGAGAGCACGCACAAGCGTTACGTGTTATCATCGGCTCTAACTGGGATTACTCTCAGTTTCCTCGGCAATGCTATGACCTCTTCAAACAGTGAATTCACTCCCTATTGTTGGGCTCTTCCCCAGTTACCAGAATCATTCCCAGCATTTGCATTTTGTTCCCAGCTTGCACCACCAATGTGCCATTCTACCATGGGTCTCTTCCATTTCCGGTGATAAGCAAATTCATCCATTGCGTTGTCTTCAACAAGGTAATCCACATCATCCAAGTTTGAGTATGCCATTCTACCGACCCCCTCCAAACGATCGCTCGAGAATTGTCTTAGGCTGGTTTAAAGAGTTTCAATGATCTCTGAATCAAAGGTAATTCTTTTTGCCACTTAAGGGGAGATATCTACGAGTCACGGTTCCGAAGGTGTCTCGTTGTGGTTTCATGGAAACTCAACTCCTCGCTACGTTGAAAATCGATTACCACCTTCTTAAGCGTGAAAGTGTTGTCTACCTAGTGAACCTTCGTCATCCGTTTCTTTCCACCCCTCTTGATGTGTATCTCGTGTCTCAACCTGAGAGATGGTCCTATGTCTCATTCCGTGAGTTGTTCGATCTTCGAGAAGATCGACCCTTCTAGAGTCTCCTTCTTCCCTCCATGTCATGTTGGCAGGATTTCTCAGAGCAAGACATCAAGACAATGATGGTGAATGAATCAACGTTCAACTGAAGTGCACCCTGGATCGTGAAGATTATACTAGTTGCGTTTACCCTTCACCTTACCCTACGCTTGAATCTCGAGACGAGATTCTTGTTTAGTGGGGGTGAGTTGTCACATCCCTAGCTCTGACCTGCCTGTGCTTGCTTCCATCTGTGCATCATGTTTAAATTTTCAAAACTTGAACTGAGGAAGTCAGAAGCCTCAAAACCCTAAATTAAAGTAGGGCAAGAAACCCTAAAATTGCAATCAGTAAATCCAAAATGCCCTAGAAATAGCTCTGGCAATTTTGGCAAGAGTTATAAATCAAACCAAAATTTTGGGACATTTCTAAGGAATTATTGGGCTCTGATTTTAAATCAATATTTTATTTGAATTTGGAGTTATATTCATAATATATAATGAATATATTTTCAAATGACCTGAGATATTTTTGTTATGTGTGGAGAAGTCCATTAAGTGACTTAAAAATATCCACGCGAGTTTTGGCACTGTTTTCAAATTCTGTTTGAATTAAAATTCAGTGCCAATTAAATAAATAGAACAGAAATAGGAAAAACAGAGAGAGGGAGAGAAGGCCACCTGGGCCACTTACCTGGCGCCACTTACCTGGCCCAGCTCCATCTGGCCGGCCCAGCCCACCTCCTCCCCCTTGTCATCTTCCTCCTCTGCCAGGAGGACGAACAGAGGCGAGGCGTGGCACGCGCCCGAGAGGCCTCGGCCACCTCCTGCTTCCCCTGGCCACCTCCTGCTTCCTCCTCGACGCCCCGGAGACGCCACGCGCCTCCTCGACCCCCCCTTTCACTTTCCTCTCCCTCTGGACCCCTCCCCCTCCTCTGGCTCTCTCTTTCCCTCTCTTCCCTGTGATCCCCGAGCGCAGCCGTCGCCGCCATTCGCCATAGCCGCAGCCACCAGCCCTCCCTCGCCCCTCCGCCAGTTCCAGAAGCTCCGCCGCTGACCTCTACACCGTCCCCGCCAAGCCACACGAGCGGACGCGCCCTGCAGCGGCTTCCCCGACCTCTTCTTCAAGCTTCGGCCGCCGAGATCGCCGGCGACCGTGCGCCCTCTCTGACGCCTCCCCGAGCTCCCCGAGGCCACCGTCGCAACCCCCGTGAGCTCCTCTCTGTTTCCCCTCTGACCCCCTGCTCGTTCTCGTGCCATAGCTGCCGTCCCCGCAAGCACCAAGCTCCGGCCATCGCCATGGCCGGAGAACCTCGCGCCCCGGAGATCTTCCGCTCGCTCCAGTAGCTCCCGCGTGCTCTCCAGGTCCCCAGGGTCCCGACGCGCTCCTCTGCTCTCCGGCTAACGTGCTGCAGCCACCGCGTCGTGCTGGCCCGAACTCCGGCCGCCGCCTTTGAGCTCGCCGCCGTCGATATAGGTCGCCCCCGGCATAACTGACCGCACCACTCGACGCGCGGGATCTTCAGCGCCACGTAGCTGCCCTCCGCCGGCCATTTGGTCGCCGGAGGAGGAATTCCGACCCCCTCCGCCGTCTCGGGCTTCATCGGCGACGAGCCGTGGACCAAGTCCGGCAAGTTTGACCCCAGTTAGACGCCCCTGACTCAATGACAGGTGGGCCCAGCCCTGTTAGCTAATTAGGATTAGCACTAATCGAATTAGTTAAACTAATTACCCCCCCTGCTGACACTGACAGTGGGCCCCACCCCTGGTCAAACCCCAGTCAGCGCTGGGTTTGACCGGGATTAGGTCCTGTGTCACTGACGTGTGGCCCCCACACGTCAGGTTTGACCCGAGCCAGCCCAGTTGACCCTGCTGACGTCACCGTGACGTGGTGCTGACGCCATCATTCATTTCTGGATTTATATTATTCAGGAAATTCCAGGAAATTGTAAAAACTTCTAAAAATCATAGAAATTCAACCGTAGCTCCAAATTAAATAATTTATATATGAAAAATTATCAGAAAAATTCAAGGAATCCATCTGTACCATTTTCATGCATGTTAGAACAACTTATAGCTGCTGTTTAGCACAAATCAATTAAATGGCATTTGAATAATCACATATGGAGTTTGAATTTGAATCTTGTATTCAAACCAACTTCATTTAATCTGTTGCTAGTTGCATTAGCTCAAAACACATTCATATTGCCATGTCATAGCATGCATCATTTTGTGCATTGCATTGATTGTGTTCTTCTTTGTTGCCGGTATCTGTTCCCTCCCGGTAGACGATGTTCCGACGTTGTGATCGTTGACACTGATGAAGACTCAATGTTATCTTCAGAAGTGCCAGGCAAGCAAAACCCCCTTGTTCATTCCGATACAATCCTACTCTCTCGCTCCTGCTCTCTTTTACTGCATTAGGACAACATCGATTCATCTGTTACTTGCTGCGGTAGCTGAACCCCTTTATCCTTTGCATGACCTGTCATTGCCACAGTAAATAGATGAAACCCACTAGCATGAGTAGGAGTTGTCTGAGCTCTGTTGTGCCTACTCATTCATGCTTGTTTGTCATGCCTGCTACTGCTTAGAGTCGAGTCGGGTCTGATTCATCCGGGATGAATCAGAGGTGTGTGAACATGTCCTACTGTGTGTGAGCTAAGTGTGTGAACACGATTTGGTAAAAGGTGTCGGTGAGAGGCCATGTAGGAGTACATGGTGGGTTGTCTCATTGAAGCCGTCCTTAGGAACTGAGTTCTGTGTTTGTGATCCATGATTCAGCTACTACCACGCATTGGGCCCGAAACCAATGGACCCTCTCGGCTTCTTAATCACCCTTGTCCTCTGTCCAGGAGTTGCAAGTAGTTTCTGGTGTTTGTAGTATGCTGGAGGCCGTGCGCAGCGCTGACCGTAGGGGTGGGCTGTGATGCGGTAGGCACGTGGCCGGGTAAACCGGGCGCCCGTTTGGTGTCACGGAACCCTGTTCACATCGTTTGGGGCTGTGAGCGAAACTTCGGCCGGATCTCCTCATGGATGGAACCCGAATAGGCGATAAACCTGGACTAGAGACTTGAGTGTTTAGGCAGGCCGTGGCCGACACCCACGTTGGGCTTCCGCTTGAAGGTTGCCGAGTACATGTCGTGTAAACGGCGGTAAGTGGTGAGAGCGTGTGTGAAGAAGTACACCCCTGCAGGGTTAACATCATCTATTCGAATAGCCGTGTCCGCGGAAAAGGACTTCTGGATTGCTTATATCAGTTCATAGACAAGTGAAAGTGGATACTTTAAAATGCGCAAGATAAGCGTGAGTGCTATGGATGGCGTTCTCGTAGGGAGACGGGAGCGGATCCATAGTGGTGTATTGATATGGTGAATATGTGGACTCGTGTGCGCCACCTCAAAAGAGTCGCTTGCAGTCGTAGTTTAGGATAGCCACCGAGTCAAAGCTGGCTTGCTGCAGTTAAACCCCACCATCCCCTTGTTGATAATGATGCATATGTAGATAGTTCTGATGTAAGTCTTGCTGGGTACATTTGTACTCACGTTTGCCTATTTTATGTTTTTGCAGAGAGACTTCAGTCTCACTAGTAATTCCGCGTGGTCTTCGACGTTTAGCTTGTTACCTCAGCTACGATCTTGTGCCTCGGCAGGATTGGTAGATAGTCAGGCTTCTCAGCCTTTTTCATCTATAGATGTCTGTACTCAGACATGTTAAGCTTCCGCATGTGCTTTGACTTGTATGCTCTGATTGTTGGGTCATAAGACCCATGTTTGTAATATCTCGCTCCTCGGAGCCTATTGAATATTTACTTGTGTCGTAGAGTCATGTTGTGATGCCATGTTGTATTTGCACATATCGAGCATATTGTGTGTATGTTATTGAAATGCTTGGTATGTGTGGGATCTGGCTATCTAGTTGTTTATCCTTAGTAGCCTCTCTTACCGGGAAATGTCTCCTAGTGTTTCCACTGAGCCATGGTAGCTTGCTGCTGCTCCGGAACACTTAGGCTGGCCGGCATGTGTCCTTCTTCGTTCCTGTGTCTGTCCCTTCGGGGAAATGTCACGCGATGAATACCGGAGTCCTGTTAGCCCGCTATAGCCTGGTTCACCGGAGTCCTGCTAGCCCAGTGCTACAGCCTGGATTCACTCGCTGATGACCGACACGTTCGATGTTGGGTCATGGATGCCTGTCCCTGTAAGTTTGTGCCACTTTGGGTTTACGACTAGCCATGTCAGCCCGGGCTCCTTATCATATGGATGCTAGCGACACTGTCTTATACGTGTGCCAAAAGGCGCAAACGGTCCCGGGTAAAGGTAATGCGACACCCGTGGAAATACCGTGCGTGAGGCCGCAAAGTGATATGAGGTGTTACATGCTAGATCGATGTGGCATTGAGTCGGGGTCCTGACAGTATGTACTCAGATATTGTTGCTCCCGTTGACACTTGTGTATCGAGCTATGTATTCGAGCCCTTGAGGCTCCTGGTTTGTAATATAAAGCTTGCATTATTTTCCCTTGTGTCTAGTGTTGTGTTGTGATATCTTCCCGTGAGTCCCTAATCTTGATCATACACATTTGTGTGTATGATCAGTGTACGGTTGAATCGGGGGTGTCAGAAGTTGTTATCAGAGCCGACTGCTTGTAGGAACCCCCTTTTACAACTCTTTGGCCAAAGTTGAGTCTAGTCTTTTAAAAACCGATTCACTAACATGGCTGTGTGGCTTACGGGCCCACGTCGCCATTGGGTGGTTTTAAGATCTTTTATTCATCATCTTCACTCTGGGAATCTGATCTCTCTTCTATTCGGATAAAATGATTTTGCCAACTTTAACTCTAGGTTCTCGTAAATAATTTCTCCCAAATAACCCCTCACTCCAGATGATTGGTTGGTGCACCAGAAGATTCTAACGATACTCTCCATTGTCCCAAGAATCCTTTGAGCCTACTACCTTGCAGTTCCTTGCCACATGAGTACCCCTATGGATAATTACTCGTGCTTGTCGAGTATCCATTTGTCCATAGTTGTTCAGGTGTTTCAAAAAATTCTTTGGAATACCATTCGATCTTCCGAAAATCCTCAGTAGCCTATTGCTCTTGTTCCTGCTTACCTACTTACATTATGGTTACTTCCATATGTCTAGCAATGTTCATTAGCATCCTTTGTCATCATAATTTTGATCATTTGATTCTTTAGATTTGTGAATGCTCGCAAACATCAATCACAATTAGAATTCTTCCATTTGTCTCAGACGTCACCCCGAACATGAGCTGGTATTTGATAAATCAAACCTTGATTGATTGTCGATCTATGTCATTTCAACTTAATTGTCCTTGATCTGAGCGTTTTCTCTTCATCCCTTGATGTGGGAATCATAATTGATTTGCATTTGAGCTTTGAATTAGTCAGTTGTTTCTATAATCCGATCTCCTTGCATTTTCTTCTTCTTCTGATTGAGTATCGATACTTACATCAGATCCCTTGTGGACCACCAGTTCCTTTATTGGATTGTTTCCGGTAGCGTCTTCCATTTTCAATAACCTTGTGAGCCTTTCCTTGGATACATAATGCCTTTGGTAAATTGTATTCCCCGCTCCTATCAACCATACTCTGCTTCTGGGCCTGAGTTATTTACTAGTGAAGTTTGTGGTATATGTTCCTAAGATGCCCTATGGGTTCCCTAAATCCGTGTGAACTCGAAAGTTATATGGGTTATACTCCACTGGCTTTTTGTCAGGTAAAATTCCAAAGCTACTACTTTTTCGAATGCGAGAAGTGAATGGAAAGTTGTGCATTAGAGAAGTGGGAGTCGACCTTGAACCTTTGTGTTCATGCTCATGGACCCAATGTGGAACTTATCATGGAAGCTTCTTGTAATAATTATAATCCCCTTGTGATAAGTTCATCTTGTATCTATGTTTGGTCCTTCACAACCATGTTTCCGACCATATTATTCTTCTTTGATCCAATTTCTCGGACAAGTGGAAGTACTTGTCTTCCGCAGATCGTTTCACCAGTCCAACCTCTATTCCTCTCTACCCTCGAGTATTACCCTCTTGTATCTCGAGAATATCAAAGAACTGTGTTGCTTCCTACGAGTCTTCATCAAGTATTGCTTCTCAACAATTTGAGTTTTCCCTCGGGTTATGAGTTATTAGTCATTCGAGAACAACGATATGTGAATCGATTCCTCACTCCGATTCAATATCTCTAAGTAATTTTCGTTTCTTACGAGTTTAATATCCCTCATGTCATTCCTAGCCTGATCGGCTATATCATTATCGTGCTTAATTTTATCTGTGCTACATGGCCCTTCTTCCCGGAGCAAAAATTTTGACGATGAGCTAAGCTTACGTCGATCTTCCTCGCCATATCAATTTCCTTGAACGGCAAGCTAGATTTAGAGTTTGTGTTGTACCCATGGTTCTAATAACATTTCGGTTCATCTTTTCTTTAACTTGATGTCATCGCCGATCGATTACATGTTTATAAAACCTCTCGACAAATGTGTCGTGATCATCATCAACATTCTGAGCTCTTCTAGGATATCAATTTGAGTTCAGGGTGAGAAATACCATCCTTGCCCCTCGATGATTTGAGTTATCATCGACAATATTATTGCCACTCTAAAACACAAAACAGGAATACTTCCCTTCTTATGTAAAACACCTCGATGTACAAAACTGTCAGTAAGACCCTATTACTATTGTTGATTACATTCTGGTAACCACCGATGGACGAGAACTTAGCCTATTGGCCGCCTTGTTTTAACGAGAAGGAAAATGGTTCTCTTCGTCCATCGCCCTTGGTACCAACATTGTTGCCAACATAATTGACAATCTATGCTCTGACATGCCATGCTATCATCGCCCTTCCTACTTTTAACCCACATGGTGGGCCCATAACCCACAGTTCCACAGGATCGAAACCTGACTCTCGTGTACATCCCTGTCTTCCAAAATTGTTCCTCACGCTTGGCTTCATATGTAAATCACGAACCACCTTCTTGTGATCTGTTCTGGTATCAAATGCAATACTTATTCTCGATGCTCAGTACCCCTTTCACACTCTGTTTCACACATCGATCAATTGTCCATCCACTCAAAGCTTCTTATTGCACCTTCTAGCCTTGATCTCGATGACTTTCTTGAATTTCAACCCGAGAGATGCCTCTATGCTACGTTCGCGAGATAGCCCCCAGGTACCTATCTTGTGTTGAGTTCACCCTTCCCGAGTCTATCCCCCTTGCTTCACCCCTTAAATCTCGGGACGAGATTCCTTCTAGTGGAGGAGAGTTGTGATGCACGGATAATTAAACTACATTAACCATCTACTAATGGCCATGTCACCGTGATTACTATTGCTAATCTCACTTTGATTCAAAACCGGTTCAAATTCAAATTAAGTGAGCCATTTTAATTCAAGGCTACATTTGAACAGCATGATTTGGCCCCAAACTTTTTGTACAACCCTGTAATGTTGTCTAATTTTTATATGCCAAATCTCATACTTAAACAAGGTTCATTGGCCAGGAAAACAAAATAGAAAACATTAGCTAAGACAAATACAGAAAAATGGAAATACAAACAGTAAAAAAATGAA
>NC_041388.1:189497852-189544382 GCF_002162155.2 Triticum dicoccoides
TTGCACGCTCACCTGGCTTATATGGCCTGCTGTTCCTCTGAAACGCTAAACCGCTACCACCCCCACTCCCCTTGACCGACAACTCTTTCGCACGCCCCCCACTCGATCTGGATGCTCGCTCGCGCCCAGGGGCTTGACCCCGCGCCACCGACGATGAAGCCATACCTGGCGCCGCCCTGCCGCCGCGGCGGCTCGCCTCCTCGACGCGCCGGCCCTCGTCACTGGATCTCCACAGCCGTCTCCAACTCCTCCTCACCGGACGCCGCTCGACCCTCGCCAGAATGCCTCCTCCCCGACCCGGCCTCCCCACACCTCGCCGTCCTCGCTTCCCACCATCGTCGGTAAGGCCCCCGCCCTCCTCTCCCCATCTCTCCACCCCACGCTGGTCGCTGTCGCGTGCCCTATACACCTCGTCCACACCCATGCCTTAGACACCGCTCATCAGTCGTGCCTCGACGCACGCCCCGCGCTGCCCTCATGCGTCCCCACACGCGCCCGCTGCCGCTCTGCACTACCACTGCTGATGTTGCTGCCACGCACACACGGCCCCGCCCGCGTGCCTGCATCGCTTGCTACTGCTCTTGCTGTGCTGCTATAGCCGCCGCCACGTGGAGCACCGCCCGCCCGGCTGTTCGCCTCGCCGCTCACACCTGCTACTGCTGCTACCCTCCACCGCTACCACCGGCCATCCGCTTCCGCTCGACCGCGTCGCCCTGCTAGGGCACATGCAGCCCCGCTGGCCGGGTCTGGCGGAGCCTCGCTCCCACCACTGCCGCTGCCGAGCGCAGCTTCGGCCGGCCGGCCTTGCACTATTGCGCCCTCCCTAGACGGGTTACACCCACCCGTTTTGCCGATGTGCCTGACCCGGCTGGCCTCCTGGGCCACTAGCCTATGCCCCCCCCCACTGCCCTATTCTAAAAAAAGATATATTAAAAGATAATTAATTAGATTAATCTTGTTTCATTACGCTAATTACCTAGTTTACCTATATAAAACGGTTAGTTAGTAAGATGTCTCAATGACAGGGGGCACACTCCCTGTTGAGCAGTCAAACATTAACTGGTCAACTGGGACCCCCTGGCCCACCTGTCAGCCACTGGGTGCACTGTTGTGTACCCTGTGCTGGGTGCCCCTAGAATTTTAACAATTATTTTCGGATTAATATTAATTTTAGAATATTAATAAAACTTTGAAAATTCATAGAAAATAAACCATAGCTCGTATGAAAAAGTTTTATACATGAAAGTTGCTCAGAATGATGAGACGAATCCGAATACACTGTCCGTTCGTCCACCGCACGTCCCTAGCATTCTGAACGTGGAACCTTCCCCTCTCATTCATTTGTCCGAAAAATGCAATCTTTGGGAAAACTTTGCCGGATATTTTCCCCCTTCGCCGTTATAGTGTAGTACCGCGTTAGGTCACATCTAGCACCGTGTTTCGTCATGTCATGCATAGTATTGCACTTTGTTTGCTCTGTATTTATTGTTTCTTCCCCCTCTTCTCTTAGGTGGACCTCGAGACTGCTGTTGATGCCACTGTGATCGACTACATCATCGACGACCCTTCTTCCCCTTATGTGGAGCTTCCAGGCAAGCCCCCCCACCCTTGAACATTCTGATATCGCCCATTCCATTCTCTCATGCTTGCATTAGATTTTGCTACTGTAATTGATTGCTCCTCTTCTAATGCATAGTCTACTTTTGTAATCTGCTCATTGTACCTTACTTGCTTATCCTAAAATGCTTAGTATACACTGATACGCGTCGGTGCTAAACAAACGGTTTTTAACCGCTTTCCGCGATGGCATTCGGAACCGTCGCCAAGTGAGTGTGGATGATATGGGGGTCCTTCCCACACGACCCAGAAACCATTGGGTATATGCCCTCCTGGCACACACGCTCGGCAAAATGAGGTCGTGTGCAACTGGGGAGCACTCAAATACAGAAATACGTATAGTAGTGCTAAAAAAATACAATTATATAGGCGAAATCATTTCCGGCCGTAAGTACATCCCACATAGTCAGTCACCGCTAAACATTTTCGTTCCTATATACATCCCACATTGTCACTCCAAGGAAAACGTTTGCGCAAGGTGGTGTAACACAAACAATTTTGAAGAGAATGTCGTGCGTGATTGTTCATTGATCCAACACGGTTTATTCCTAGAAACTATGTGCGTTGCTAGAGGTCATCGCCCATGATGTTTTCTCATTAACCGTTTCCAATAGGAAAACCCAATTAGCAAGCTAATTGGCCAATTAGCGGGCTAATTGCCCTATTATTAGTAATCCATTTACTAATCTAATTAAAATTCATATGAAGCACATAATATATTCCATTTCCATATTAAGGAAGCAGGTTTTCATAATTGAAATACATTGGAGTACAACATGATATAGCTTCAGCACTCAGCTACCCCATTACACAACTGCACCAGCAGCAAGTTTCACATGTAACATCTAGAACCTTTTGAAATTAGTATCATAGACGATAGATAGAGAGATGCATCCTTCAGCCTCTTCAGGAACACTTCAATATTGAACCGTGGGTGTTTTATGAAAACTTTCCTCGCCTCCTGACCACAGAGGTGGTTCGAGAGGTAATCATCAGTGAACCCTGAAAACAAGGATGTGCATAAATATCTTCTCTATATTGGAAACGGGGCAAAGGAATAAAAAAGGCATGGTATAATAGTTAGTACCATCTTGTAAACCTCAGTAGTTCCCATTGTTTCCATTCAACACATATAAGGTAGTTAGTCATCAGGTTAAGTAAGGGTTCACATGCTATTAGTTAAATATGTTGATGAAAAATAAGCACATTGCAGATTCATCAGATTAATTCAAGCCACATGGAAAACCCATTTATCCAAACCAAGCATGATTTAGAACTAGGAAATATAGCACTTGTATATGTTTCTCATGTATTTACTGCAACCAAATTCGATTTATTCCTCACATGGTATACAATAAGAGAATGCAGCCACATCAATTGAACATCGCATTGCAGAATTGAACCAAACAGTTAACCAAACCAAGCATGCTTAACAACTTGGAAATATTGCACCCTGAAGAATTGAACATCACATTTGCAGAATTGAACCAGGCAATTAACCGAACACCACATTGCATGACATATAGAACATATACACTATAGCAGAAGATTGCATGGTAAAAGTAGATAGCACAATTCACTAGAATTTGTTAAGGAAAGGAAGTAGCTAGCAAATTGAACATGGGTCCTTATAATGAGCTAATAAGACAAGCTACTCCTCATTGTCGGAGATATCGATGACTATTGGCTCCTTGGACATGGAAGAGTGCGAGGCCTCCACATCGTGGGTGCCCTTGTTGTAGTGGTGAGTTTCCTGAGCCGCTCCGGGCACCAACCTGCTGGCTCTCGAGATGAGGTAAGCACGTGCACGCTGAGAAAACACCTCGTAGTCTTCGTCGAAGGCACCGACGGTGGCCTCGAGAAAACTTCATGAACAGTCGTTTAAAACAGCCAACAGCGTCACGGTGTCGGTGAGGTGCCAACGGTGGCCTCGATGGTCAGGTGCTCCTCCAAGATCTGGGGGTCGGCACGAATGGCAGCCATCGCGACTTCATCCGCGCGTGGCGGCCGTGATTTGCTTCTCCACTACCAAATGCTCCTTGGGGTCCTAGCTATACTACATGCACCATGGCTTACGCCGACGTTTATTTGGAGGAAGGGTCGGTGATTTTGGTGGAAGGTGTTGCGCTCGCGCCGGCGGTCGGGGCATGTGGGATGTGGAAGGAGGAGGAGGATGGGGGTCGGGTGTGGATTACCTGCCTGGATAGGCGAGGCCGAGCAGTGTAAAGGAGGGTCGCTGGCGAGGAGGAGGAATTGCAAGCAAGGAGTGAAGGTTTCATCTTGGAAAGGAAGGCGGAAACAGGGTAAATGTGGCTTCTCGTAATGGGGAGGGGGCGGGGAGGTAGATATTTCCGCGGAAGCCGAAACTTTTGGAATCGCTTCAGTGAAAAAACTGGCGCGCAAAGTGTCATCAGACACGGTTCCTTATTTAGAGCGGGCTGTGGAATGTAGCCGACGCACCTTCTCGCGTAAGCAATATGCGTACTATACTCCGATGGTGCTCCAAGATATTTTGTGTTCCACCTCACACGGTTGGTTATAATAAACTATGTGGGATCTACATGATTTTTCTTCTTTATTTGAATTACAAAATGGGGTCACAGCGGCCATGGACTATGTTTGAATTGCTAGACCTTTTATCTGCAGTGATCATAAAAGAATTGGAATTATTCAGGGTTCGTTTGCACATTTTAATGCATTAACTGAGTTTTCAATGCATTTATCGCATAATTCAAATTTAAACTACATGCACATTGTCTAGTGCATATAAATTTGTTGAAAAACCAAATCTTTGTCCTTGGGTGCATGCTTAGGTCCCATGCAAGAAATGGGAATGAATGTCAAACACCCTGCCACCGTCACTCGGCTGCAAACATTGAGATACTTGGTTTTAGATTCTAGTAAATCCAAATCTCATCTGAAATTCATGAAACTTGGCATACTATCATGGAGCGTCATCAACATGTCATGGTAAATTTTTTGTCCCATTTGGGGCAGGTTTGGGTATATGCTTCTCACAAAACAGAGCTTCTCACCACAAGCATGATGGTTCGGTAGGGAATGCCCCACCTTTGGGGACGAAACGATATCCATTGCCTCTTATTGTTTTCAAATTTTTTCTAGTGTCAACATAGAACAACATGAGTGTTGTGTTTTTTGTGATTTTTTGGGGTTCGTTTGGACATTTTTATGCATTAACTGAGTTTTCAATGCATTTAGGTGCATAATTCAAATGTGAACTACATGCACATTCTCCACTGCATATAAATTGGTTGAAAAATCAAATCTTTTGTCCTTGGGTGCATGCTTAGGTCCCATGCAAGAAATGGGAATGAATGTCAAACAGCCTGCCACCGTCACTCGACCGCAAACATTGAGATACCTGGTTTTTAAATTCTAGTAAATCCAAAACTCGTCTAAAATTCAAGAAACTTGGCATTCTATCATGGAGCGGCATCAACATGTCATGGTAAATTTTTTGTCCCATTTGGGGCATGTTTGGGTATATGCTTCTCAGAAACCACAACTTCTCACAACAAGCATGATGGTTTCGGTAGGGAACGCCCCACCTTTGGGTATGAAACGATATCCATTGCCTCTTATTTCTTTCAAAAAATTTCTCATGTCAACATAGAACAACATGAGTGTTGTGTTATTTTTTGTGATTTTTAGGTTTCATTTGGACATTTTTATGCATTAACTGAGTTTTCAATGCATTTATGTGTATATTCTCTAGTGCTTATAAATTGGTTGAAAAATCAAATCTTTTGTCCTTGGGTGCGTGCTTAGGTCTAATGCAAGAAATGGGAATGAATGTCAAACAACCTGCCACCGTCACTCGGCCGCAGACATTGAGATACCTGGTTTTTAAATTCTAGTAAATTCAAAACTCGTCCAAAATTCATGCAACTTGGCATGCTATCAAGGAGCGGCATCAACATGTCGTGGTACATTTTTTATCCAATTTGGGGCAGGTTTGGGTATATGCTTCTCAGAAACCAGAGCTTCTCACAACAGGCATGATGGATTCGGTAGGGAACGCCTCCCCTTTGGGGATGAAACGATATCCATTGCCTCTTATTGCTTTCAAAAAATTTCTCATGTCAACATAGAACAACAGGAGTGTTGTGTTATTCTTGGTGATTTTTCGGGGTTCGTTTGGACATTTTTATGCATTAACTAAGTTTTAAATGCATTTATGTGCATAATTCAAATTTGAACTACATGCACATGCTCCAGTGCATATAAATTTGTTTAAAAATCAAATCTGTGTCCTTGGGTGCATGCTTATTGCAAGAAATGGGAATGAATTTCAAACACTAGGGCACCATTGATTGCTGGCAAAACATTGAGATGCCTGTTTTTTAAATTCTTGTAAATCCAAAACTCGTCTGAAATTCATGAAACTTGGCATGCTATCATGGAGCGGTATCAACATGCCGTGGTAAATTTTTTGTCCCATTTGGGGCAGGTTTGGGTATATGCTTCTCACAAACCAGAGCTTCTCACAACAAGCATGATGGTTTCGGTAGGCAATGCCCCGCCTTTGGGGACGAAACGATATCCATTGCCTCTTATTGCTTTCAAAAAATTTCTCGTGTCAACATAGAATAACAAGAGTGTTGTGTTATTTTTTGTGATTTTTCAGGGTTCGTTCGGACATTTTTATGCATTAAGTGAGTTTTCAATGCAGTTATGTGCATAATTCAAATTGGATCTACATGCACATGCTCCAGTGCTTATAAATTGATTGAAAACTCAAATATTTGTCCTTGGGTGCATGCTTAGGTCCCATGCAAGAAATGGGAATGAATGTCAAAAACCCTGCCACCGTCACTCACCCGCAAACATTGAGATACCTTTTTTTTAAATTCTAGTAAATCCAAAACTCGTCTGAAATTCATGAAACTTGGCATGCTATCATGAAGCGGCATTAACATGCCACGGTAATTTTTTTGTCCCATTTGGGACAGGTTTGGGAATATGCTTCTCACAAACCAGAGCTTCTCACAACAAGCATGAAGGTTTCAATAGGGAACATCCCACCTTTGGGGACGCAATGATATCCACTGCCTCTTATTGCTTTCAATTTTTTTCTCGTGTCAACCTAGAACAACACGAGTGTTGTGTCAATTTTTGTGATTTTTCGGGGTTTGTTTCGACATTTTTATGCATTCACTGAGTTTTCAATGCATTTATGTGCATGATTCAAATTTGAACTACATGCACATGCTCAAGTGCATATAAATTGGTTGAAAAATCAAATTTGTGTCCTTGGGTGGACGCAAGAAATGGGAATGAATTTCAAACACCAGGGCACCGTTGATTGCTGGCAAAACGTTGAGATACTTTTTTTTAAATTCTAGTAAATCTAAAACTCGTCTGAAATTCTTGAAACTTGGCATGCTATCAAGGAAGGGCACCCGAGATGATGTGGTATTTTTCATGTCCATTTTGAGAGAAGGCGCACTCGAATAATGACAACCAACAAAGGCATTTAAAAAAATAGCTGCCACTTTAATATCTCAAATGTTTGTATAATTCAAACCGTGTGGGTTTTGTTAACCATTCACGTGACACCACGTGTCTTGGTTTTAATGGCTATAGGAGGTGTCGTGTGGACAACTTCTTGACTGAATGGGAGGCGTGCGAGCGTAGTCCGGTGCGTAGGCTCACCGGGAAGTGTACAAGTTGTTCAACACAGGATCTATGCATCTCTTCAGCGCAAACAGTTCAGATTACGGTATGCAAATTAAAGCCAGACTTCGGCGCTAAGCCAAGAGACACTGTGATTTGTTAAAATCAATAGCACTATATATTTTTTTGCAACTAAAATTCAGTAATTAAGCATAGATTTCATTCATACTAGAGATTAAGCAGTCGTTCTCATCGGGAAGCGAGACAGCCTTGGACTGCCGCCCGCCTCGCTTCCACTATTATATATTAATGGCGCCGCCGAGAGGCCGCAGCCCCCCATCCTCGCCACACACACAATCCTCTCTGTCCGCCCACATCCTTGGCGCCGCACTGAGTCCTCAAAGCCGTCAGTGTACGAGGATGCCGCCGAAGCACCCCATCGGAGGGAGTGGCGACGCCGGGGCTACTGAAGCACCGGAGCTCGACGTGAATATGGAGACAGAGGTTTCCGTCGCCGTCGATGAGGTGGAGAACGAGGCTGCCAACAAGCGGAGGTCGATCGAGAAAGAACCGCAAGCGACTCCAGCAGGCCTAGACTTCATCAACAACCTCCCGGATGATATATTGATAGTCATCATATCCCTCCTCCCAATCAAATATCGGGCAAGGACAGCTTCCCTTTCCCAGCGGTGGCGCACCCTATGGCTCCGCACCCATGTCCACCTCCTCGATGCGCACAAGCTCTTCCATGTCTATCGCCAAAGCTCGGATGCGTTCTCCCAGATCCTCGGCAGTCACGACGGCCCAATCAAACTCCTTATCATGGGCAAGTTCCGTTCCAATGGCAAGGACCAAGCCAAGCTTGACAAGTGGTTCCGATCCCCCGTATAGATCAGCTCAAGAAGCTAAGTTATAATGATGGGCAGATGCGCTTGCTGCTAACGACCGCGCTCCGCTTCGCGCCCACGCTGCGTGTCGCCAAGTTCATGAACTGTCATGCCCCCTTAATGATGCTCCTGCTCTTTTTCTACCACGACTGAAGCACCTCGAGCTCGTCGCCATCCGCATCCCAAAGGATGACATGGAGCGTGTGCTCCACAGCTGTACTACACTCGAGTTCCTTTGTCTTCAGGTGATGAATTGGTCGAGTACCTTGCACATCACCTCCAGGACTCTCCAGACTATTTATGTGTGTTGCTGGTGCTGCAACAAGAGATCACAAAAGGTGGACCACAATATGGTCATCCAGGACACACCTTCACTTGAGATATTACTTGTAGTTGATCAACAAAGTCAAACAAGAATAAATGTCATTTCTGCGCCGAAATTGAAAGTGGTCGGCTACTCGTCTATCAAATACTACAAATTTTAGGTACAACAATCGCCTTATATAGCTCTCCTTCTTGATATCAATGTTATTTCTAGTTTTGAAGATGTATGTCCGTCTGTCATCCAGCGAAACTTCACCCAGACTCTGGGCACAGTGAAGGTCTTGGCACTAGAATCTATTAGCCCCAACCTGGACCAAGTTGTTAGTTTCCTGAGATGCTTTCCGTGCCTGAAGAAGCTGTATATCGAGGTAATGTTCCTTTCCTGTTAAATGTTAACCATAAGGGAGTTCAATTTTTTGCACCTTTTCCCAAGTTTACAATGACAATGTACTATGATTTCTAAAGGGATTCTGGATGATTTTAGGACATACACCCCCACCCCATATTGGTTGCTTCATTCATATGGTTACAATCGTTCATAAGCATTTCTACTCTGGATTCATGTGTACTAGTTTTCTTAGGGAATTTTTCATCCAATCCAACCTCTTGTGAACAAGGCTATATGTTTCTAGATTGTAAAAAAATGCCCATGTTAATCGTGCCAGATCGAAGATGGCACGTTGGTGCATTTTACAAATCCTGCAAACCAAATGGGCATGTAGCAGCGTTCAAAACTACATGTAGGCACTAACACGTTCTCTTCTTTTGCAGATAGTAATAGGCCCGGAGGTGGATACTGTTTATAACGACAATCACATCGAATGCTTGAATCTGCATCTCTCAAATATTACTTTGAACTCCTACTGAGGGACTTCACCGAAGATTAGACTCACCAGGTTCTTTCTTTCCAGAGCAAAGGTGCTGAGGGTACTGATGTTGAACACACATTTAATTAGGAAAGATCAATGGTTTGATTATTAGAGCCGGCAGGTACTGCTGAATGGAAGTGCCTCCAAAAATGCCAAACTTCGTATTGGAAGAGCATATGGCAAAGCAATTGGGAGTCATTGTGTCAAACCCATACATGACTTGTCCGCGGCTGATCCCTTTTTAGAAATGACGTGGTTTGCAATGTTTGAATATGGGCATTGTAATCTTTGAATTTGAACCTTGCAATATTTATGGTATTTGTTATATTGAACCATTTTTGTTCTCGTGTCTCAACAGAAATAGTTCATCCGGGTGAACCGCATGTCGTATATCGTACACACCTTGATCTGGCTGACCGTTTCGTTTGTGTTGTCTAATCAGAAACAGTTCATCTGAGTGAACTGTATGACGTACATTGCACACGCCTTGATGTGGCTGGCCGTTTCTTTTGTGTTGGCTAATCACAAACAGTTCATCTGGGTGAACCATATGTTGTACATTGCACACAACTTCATCTGGCTACCCGTTTCTTTTGTTCCTCCTCGTCGAAAATGGTTAATTGAACTGAACCGTATGCCCTGAATCGCACACGCAACTAAAATATGAACCGTGTTTGATGTATACTCTATCGCAAACGTTTTGCACCTTTTTTGATGGTTTTTTTACACCACCATTTGCGATTATTGCATCACACACAATTTACATCCTGCAGTAGTGATAGGTTGGTTTGTGATCCAATAGTGACCCCAACCTTGTCCGTGTTGCCCCTGCTTCATCATCGATGACTCGATCAACGTGATCGACCACCAGAGCCTAAAACCTCACATCACATCATGCCCCTTTTGTTGCTCGACTCTGCGGAGCTACTATCGAGTACCGAGGCTGATATCTCGTAACGCACTCCTGATGATATTTATGTAGTGTAGCTATTCGGTCGTGGTCATCAAGGGTGATTCCTCTTTCACCACTCCCGATACGACTCTGTCATGCAACCCCTTAAGTGTGAACCTCGAGGGTGATTTCTCCTATGTTCACCTTGATGATTACATCGAGTGGAATCCACCTAGGTTGATTCCTCGGGTTCTCCCCCTTGATGTTTTCGACACACGGTTACCCGGACTTTACTTGAGAACATTATTGAAATCGGATCGGCCCTGCGGAGTACCTGCGAGGTGATGTGAAAGTCGGGCGGGCCCGTAGAGCACCTACGAGTTTTCTACGAGGCACGGCCGGGCATTCTTGGCCCTTGCCATAAGTCGACGAGACGGGGTGACTGAGTCACATTTATCGTGATTTGTGTCTAGAGTTGTGTTCGAGCCCTCGAGGCCCCTGGCTTGCAATATAAAGCTTGTATTATTTTGATTTGTGTCCAGAGTTGTGTTGTGATATCTTCCCGTGAGTCCCTGGTCTTGATCGTACACATTTGCGTGTATGACTAGTGTATGGTTGAATTGGGAGCATCACAATCATCCTTTTTCTTGGATGGCTTAGGAGGAAAGGGCATGGGTTTCTGAACCCATGGTTATCTTTCTTTACCATGTTTTGTAGCAACGAAGTCGCTCTTATCATAACGTTGATTCTTTGATTGTGGGTTATCAAGATCAACAACGAGTTCTATCTCTACATCATTATCATTACTAGGTTGAACATCAACATGAACATCATTATTAACATTATTACTAGGTTCATCTTCATCACTAGATTGTGTCTCAACATCAGAAATAGAAATACCATTGGGATTCTCAGGTGTGTCTATGGTAGGTTCACTAGAAGCATGCAAAGTCCTATCATTTTTCTTTTGGCTTTTATTAATAGGACTAGGTGCATGAGTATTAATTCTCTGAGAATCTTTCTCAAGTCTCTTAGGATGGCCCTCAGGATACAAAGGTTCCTAGATCATTTTCCCACCCCTAGTCATAACCCTAACAACATTATCATTGTTCTTACTATTCTACTCATTAAGAAAATCATCCTGTGCCTTAAGTACTTGTTCTACTTGAGTTGTAACCATGGAAGCATATGTACTAATAAGCTTAAGATCATTAACAGTTCTACTCATATAATCACCCAAGTGGTCAAGCATGTAAGCATTATGTTTGAATTGTCTACTAACATAAGCATTGAAATTTTCTTGTTTAACAATAAAATTATCAAACTCATCCAAGCATTGACTAGCAGACTTATTATGAGGAATAACACCTTCATCAAATCTACGGGGAGAGTTTACCTCTACTACCTATGTCGGGTTATCAAGGCCATGTATTTCCTCAATGGGTGGTAAATTGTTAACATCTTCAGCTTTAATACCTTTTTCTTTCATAGATTTCCTTGCCTCTTACATATCTTGAGGACTGAGAAATAGAGTACCCCTTTTTTCAGAGTTTGCTTAGGAGTTGGTTCAGGAAATGTCCAAACATTATCATTACTCAATATATTATTCAATAGCAATTCTGCTTGCTCAATAGTTCTTTCCTTGAAAACACAACCAACACAACTATCCAGGTGGTTCCTAGAAGCATTGGTTAGTCCATTATAAAAGATACCAAGTATTTCATTTTTCTTGAGAGGATGATCAGGCAAAGCATTAAGTAACTGGAGAAGCCGCCCCAAGCTTGTGGGAGACTCTCTTCTTCAATTTGCACAAAGTTAAATATTTCCTGTAGGGCAGCTTGTTTCTTATGAGGGGAAAAATATTTTTGAGAGAAGTAGTACATCATATCCTCGGGGCTACGCACACAACCAGGATCAAGAGAATTAAACCATAACTTAGCATCACCCTTTAATGAGAAAGGAAACAATTTGAGAATATAGTAATAGCGAATTTTTTCCTCATGAGAAAATAGGGTGGCTATATCATTCAATTTAGTAAGATGTGCCACAATAGTTTTAGATTCATAACCACGATCAGATTCAAACAAAGTATTTAACTCAGGATCAATAGAGAATTCATAATACTTATAAGTAACAAAGATAGGTGAAGTAGCTAAATTAGGATCATATTTCATTCTATCATTCAAAGATTTTTCTTTCAGCTTAGCTAAAAGTTTTTTAAGATCTTCTCTATCATTGCAACCAAACAAGTCTCTAGCAGTTGCTTCATCCAGAACATAACCCTCACGCACAACAGGCAATTCATATCTAGGGTGAGAATCATGATCTTTAGTTTCAATAATATCATCAGTTTTAGGAATTTCATTCTCTCTAACCCTAGCAAGTTGTTCATCAAGAAATTAACCTAGTGGCATAGTATTATCAAGAAGAGAAGTAGTTTCATCATAAGCATCATGCATAGCAGAAGTGCCATCATCAATAATATGCGGCACATCAGAATCAATAGCAGGTGTGCAAGCTTACTTAAAACAGAAGGTGAATCAAGTGCAGAGCTAGATGGCAGTTCCTTATCTCCCCTCGTAGTTGAGGGGAGAAATCTTGGTTCTTTGATCTTTCAAATTCCTCATAGTGATCAATAGATATAAATCCCAAGTGACTCAAAGAATAGAGGTATGCGACCTGGTAGCGGCACCAGAAAAAAGGCCTTGATAACCCACAAGGATAGGGGATCACACCAATTTTCGAGGGTGAAGTATTCAACCCAAATTTATTGATTCGACACAAGGGGAGCCAAAGAATATTCTCAAGTATTAGCAGCTAAGTTGTCAATTCAACCACACCTGAAAGAATTAATATCTGCAACAAAGTATTTAGTAGCAAAGTAGTATGGAAGTAACAGTATAAGTTTTGTAGCAATTGTAACAGTGGCAATGGCAAAGTAATGGAGCAAATATCAATATGTGAAAATCTCATAGGCAATGGATCAATGATGGATAATTATGTCGGATGGCATTCATCATGCAACAGTTATAACATACGGTGACACAGAACTAGCTCCAATTCATCAATATAATGTAGGCATGTATTTAAAATATAGTCATATGTGCTTATGGAAAAGAACTTGCATGCCATCTTTTATCCTACCCTCCCATAGTAGCGGGGTCCTATTGGAAACTAAGGGATATTAAGGCAACCTTTTAATACAGAACCGAACCAAAACATTAGCACTTAGTGAAGACATGAACTCCTCAAACTACGGTCATCACCGGGAAGTGTCCCGACTATTGTCACTCCGGGGTTGCTGGATCATAACACGTAGTAGGTGACTATAAGTTGCAAGATACGATCAAGAACACAAATATATTCATGAAAACATAATAGGTTCAGATTTGAAATCATGGCACTCGGCTAACATATGGGGAGTGTTTTGGCTAACATAGTGATGAATAAAATTCAATAAGTTAAAAAAGGCCAATAGATGCTAGAAAACTTTATACTTATTACAACTCTCCCCATTAACATGAGATCTCGACCCATGATCTTAGAATGAGAAGAGGAAGAGGAAAAGGTAAAACTAAGTTGCTTCTTGACAAATGAGTGAAACCAATGAACCTTGGTGGTTGTAAAGAGATGAAAAGAACACAAGGGGAAAGAAAGAATTGAAACCACTCCGGATGATATGCGATAGACAAAGAATGAGAAAGAAAGAATTTGGGCAGCACATCGGTTGAAATAGAAGAGAAACTTGACAAGATGGAAAGAACTAGGAAGGAGAGAAACAAGAAAATGCCTCCGATACCAAAGAAAGAACGAAGATGAAACCAACATTTTGTTTTGCCATGAACTTGAAAGAACATTGTTATGAGGAAGGATTGAACGGATTTGTTGAAAGAATCAACAATGCAAGAACAAACAAGGCAGGTGGGACTTTGACATCAAATATGAAATATACACTATATTTTTGGAGGAGGAAGTATGTAATAACATTTACATTATCCTATAAAAATCAATTATGTTCAAAAATTTATAAGGTTTGTGCTTAGAATATTGCATATGTAGGTGTCCACTAGATAATAATTTACGTACAGTGACATGGTACTAAAAGACAATTCCAAATTATTAAAATGAAGTAAGAAAATTTATACCATTTACTAAAGAATAGAACTATATTAAAATCTAGCTGCGCAATTGCGCGGGTGCACCCGCTAGTTCTGTTGAAAACAATGTCAATCTGGGTTAGTTCCATTCAAATTATGCAAGTTAGAGTCCAAAACAAGGGCAAAAGAGTTTGGAAAAGTAGATACGATGGAGACGTATCAAAGCCGCCCCCCAGTGCCAACCGACACCACCACGGGAATTGCCGCACGTGCAGCTCCCCAACGGGCCCATCCGCGCATGCTCCGGTCATTGGAATCTGTCGGCTAGAGTTCCTCCGCCGCGCAGGGCTATCACCGGCGCTAAGCCGCCGACGTGGCGTCATTAGCTACTAACCCACCATGCTAACTCTCACTGACAGTAGGCCCCTGGCGACTAACTCAAGTAGTTAGGATTAAACTAAAACTAGTTTAGATTTGCCTAGTAACTGACATGCAGGTCCCAGCGGACCCTCTGACTGGTGATGAGTCCTTCTCTTTGATTTTTTAATAGCGGATGTTGGAAAATCCTTCTCTTTGATTATTTTTCTCCCTGAACGTGAATATATGGAGTTGGAGTTGAGGTCGGTGGAGGTCCAGGGGGCCCACAAGGACAGAGGGCGCGCCCTAGGGGGTGGCCGCGCCCTCCACCCTTTTAGCCAGGGTGTGGGCCCCCTTCAGCTGATTCTTCCACCAATATTTTTTATTCATTCCAAAACTAATCTTCGTGAAGTTTTAGGTCATTCCGAGAACTTTTATTTCTGCACAAAAATAACAGCATGACAATCTATTATATACTTAAAACAATAGAGAAACAAGCCATTACATTAATCCACATATGCTAATAATATTTCCACCGTTAGATTAGAATAATAATGGCTGAGATTTAAAAAAATTACATAACATGCTAACATTTATGTACCAGCATAATGAACCGTCATGTGTACAGATATATATGGTACATATATGTACGGAAAGGTATAAAACGTCCGCTATTAAAAAAGTATAAAACGTCTGCAAGAAGAAGTCTGTCCCATTTGATTGTCATTTATATGGTCGTGTACACATATGGAAGATATGTTTCATCCATGAAGACTCAAAGGAATCTGCTGACATGCATGAGGTGTCGTACATCGCCAGGACTCTATCGGTTCACATGGGAGTACTAATACAAGTACAAATCTAATCTCTTCGGCAAGACTGATTACCATGAATCACCTTAAATAATAAATCGTATAAAAATCACACCTTGACATGCATCCATATGTTGTTCAAAAAAAGAAGACATACTGACTCAACAAACGCTTAACGCGACACTCACGAAAAAATGTCCACCATACATTTGGGAGTGCCTGTAGGATTGAAAACATGATATGGATCAATGCATCAAATATGATGGTGTGACTACGGGTGGATTGAGGGCATAACAGTTACATGCCAATGATGCTAGCACATGACAAATCCATACAGCCTGTGATGCGGGCACACCTATTCATACAATGGCAAGCAACCATTTTTATATGCATTGATGTATTATCAGTTTGTTACGTACATTTTTCTCACAAAAAAAACTATTTACATACAATATGTTTTCATGTGCTTGATTTGAACATATCATGCTAGGAAACAGAGCTAAAGAAGAAATCCAGCAAGGGTTAGTAAGTTTTATTTTCTAATTCTATGTGACATATTAATATATCATTAACTGCATAGATTAGACATAATGAAATGGTGATGGTTGGAAGTGAATCAAAAGTATAATGTGAGGAAAAATTGATGTCCACAAATTAATACCTATTCATATAGCCTGTGATGCCGGCACACCTATTCATATAGTGGCAAGCTACCATTTTTATATGCATTGATGTATTATCAGTTTCTTACGTACATTTTTCTCACAAAAAAACTATTTACATACAATATGTTTTCATGTGCTTGGTTTGAACATATCATGCTAGGACACAGAGCTAAAGAAGAAATCCAGCAAGGGTTAGTAAGTTTTATTTTCTAATTCTATCTAACATATAATAATATATCATTTTTTGTGGAGACATATTAATATAGCATTAACTACATAGATTGGACATAATGAAATGGTGATGGTTGGAAGTGAATCAAAAGTATAATGTGAGGAAAAATTGATGTTCGCAAAATTATTATTTATTTAAAATTTTCAAAAGTAATCAGAACTCGCAAATGAGGACCGAGCTTAACATAAGTGACTGGAATTTTACATGAAGTGTCCAAAACATCGTTCAACCAAAAAGCAATTCCTCGCAAAATAAAACAAAAATCAGTTGAAACTTAAAAAATACTTCAAGCGACATCGTTTTAGCAATTTGACTTTCTTATATGAAGTCCACATAAACTCTGTAAATAATTACATTATGCTATAAATTTATTTGAAGATTAGTAGATAGATGTATATATATATAAGAAACAATAACTTAAATGTAACATTAATATAATTTTATTTGAAAGCACACCATTTCATCAGCATATGGCCGAATCAAATCTAAACTAAAAAATAGTGGGAAATTTGCATGCAATTAAAATGGTCAATTTTCTTTTCATTTAAGTCGATGTTAAACAACATCGACACGATGCAAAGTTGACCAAAGTGAGTGGAATAGAACGTTTTAGCAAATTTTGATGGGTATACATTTTCCTAAACATGCAATAATATTGTGATAATCGACAAAATATAGTAATATTATAGTCACTGGTAAGCCTGGTGTTGGGAAGCAACATGGGATCTAGGTTAGTACATAGAAACCATCAATATTGGGAAATTTTAGGCAATACAAAGCAAGGAGTGTAGGAGACTATTAGCATCACATTACATGATTGCCATAACTACAACCAATGGTAAATAGGTCTGATCATTTATTTTCTCACAGCAAGTTCTTACAAACACTTAATGTACAGAATGCAGCCATATAGTTATGATGACAGTTATTAGTATAATGTTGCTTATATATGGGGAGTGTTTTGGCTAACATAGTGATGAATAAAATTCAATAAGTTAAAAAAGGCCAATAGATGCTAGAAAACTTTATACTTATTACAACTCTCCCCATTAACATGAGATCTCGACCCATGATCTTAGAATGAGAAGAGGAAGAGGAAAAGGTAAAACTAAGTTGCTTCTTGACAAATGAGTGAAACCAATGAACCTTGGTGGTTGCAAAGAGATGAAAAGAACACAAGGGGAAAGAAAGAATTTGAAACCACTCCGGATGATATGCGCTAGACAAAGAATGAGAAAGAAAGAATTTGGGCAGCACATCGGTTGAAATAGAAGAGAAACTTGACAAGATGGAAAGAACTAGGAAGGAGAGAAACAAGAAAATGCCTTCGGTACCAAAGAAAGAACGAAGATGAAACCAACATTTTCTTTCACCATGAACTTGAAAGAACATTGTTATGAGGAAGGATTGAACGGATTTGTTGAAAGAATCAACAATGAAAGAACAAACAAGGCAGGTGGGACTTTGACATCAAATATGAAATATACACTATATTTTTGGAGGAGGAAGTATGTAATAACATTTACATTATCCTATAAAAATCAATTATGTTCAAAAATTTATAAGGTGGTGCTTAGAATATTGCATATGTAGGTGTCCACTAGATAATAATTTACGTACAGTGACATGGTACTAAAAGACAATTCCAAATTATTAAAATGAAATAAGAAAATTTATACCATTTACTAAAGAATAGAACTATATTAAAATCTAGCTGCGCAATTGCGCGGGTGCACCCGCTAGTTCTGTTGAAAACAATGTCAATCTGGGTTAGTTCCATTCAAATTATGCAAGTTAGAGTCCAAAACAAGGGCAAAAGAGTTTGGAAAGTAGATACGATGGAGACGTATCAAAGCCGCCCCCCAGTGCCAACCGACACCACCACGGGAATTGCCGCACGTGCAGCTCCCCAACGGGCCCAGCCGCGCATCCTCCGGTCGTTGGAATCTGTCGGCTAGAGTTCCTCCGCCACGCAGGGCTATCACCGGCGCTAAGCCGCTGACGTGGCGTCATTAGCTAATAACCCACCATGCTAACTCTCACTGACAGTAGGCCCCTGGCGACTAACTCAAGTAGTTAGGATTAAACTAAAACTAGTTTAGATTTGCCTAGTCACTGACATGCAGGTCCCAGCGGACCCTCTGACTGGTCAAAATAAATAGAATTTCCATAAAATGTTTAAAAACGTTGTAAATTAATATAAAATAATCCGTTACTTGAAAGAAAATATTTTATATATGAAAGTTTCTTAGAAAAGTCCAACGAATCCGACTACGTGGTCCATTCATCTGTCACCTACCCCTAGCATGATGAACATGGAACTGTCTCCTCTGTTTCGTCTCTCCGGAAAATACCAAACGCTGGAAAAACCTCTCTGGATGTTTTCCCTTTCCATCTGCAACGTGTAGCACGGCGATATGTCACCCCTAGCATAATGTATTGCTAAGTCATTAACTGTGATGCTTTGTTTGCTTTATATTTATTGTTTCTTCCCCCACTTCTCTCCGGTAGACCCCGAGGCCGATGTTGCCCCGATAATCGACTACGTCGTTGACGACCGTTCCTTTGCATCGGGGCTTCCAGGCAAGTAAACCCCCTAGATCATTCTGATATGGGCCATTTCTTTCCCTATCATGCTTGCATTAGAACTGCTACTGCTTTTGTATGATCCTATTCTGATGCATAGCCTGTTTTCGTTACCTGCTTTCATACCTTATCTGCTTATCCTAAACTTCTTAGTACAAGTTGGTTAGTGATCCACCAATGACCCGTCACCTTGTACCAGTTGCCCTTGCTTTATGTTCGATGACTCGATCAACATGACCGACGTCTAGGACCGACACTGCACATCATTCCCCCTTAGTTGTACGACTCTGTAGAGTTACTTTCGAGTCCCAAGGGTGATACCTCGTCAGCACTTCTAATGTTAACCCTGTATCGTAGCTATTCGGTCATGGTCATCGAGGGTGATTCCTCGTTCACCACTTCCGATAACGACTCTATCATGCAACGCTTCAAGCCTGGACCATCGAGGGTGATTCCTCCAAGTCCACCTTGATGGTTACATCGAGTGGGAATCCATTGAGGGTGATTCCTCGGGTTTCCCCCTTGCTGTTTTGGACACACGGTTACTTTGACTTTACCACACAACCATGACTGAAGTCGGGTTAGCCCGACGGGTACTCGCGAGAGAAAAGTGCAGTCAGCTTCACTGGGAGTATACCCGTGAGTTGATATGTTGTCGGATTGATCTGGAGGATACCCACGAGTTTTCCACGCAGGGCGGCCAAGCTTTCTTAGCCCTTGTCGCAAGTCTGTGAGACGGGCGACATGACCACATATCATGGATCATCGATCATTACCGCCTGCTACCAAGACACAAACGATTTGGATATTTGATCCGAGTAGGCCTCTGGCCTTTTCGTGCTGACCACCCGCGGGAATAAGTATGGGCACTCTGCATCGTATGTATCAGCCAAAAGCTCTTCAGACGTCAGCAATGGCACAGCGTGCGCCGGGTTGGACCGTGTAAGCACCTGCCTTTGTAATGGAGGTTGCTAGGTCTGCTCACCGACCACATACGCAACAAGCAGGAGTGCAACGGGCAATGGACCCAAGACCCCTGCGCGCTTAGGATGTAGAGCAGCGTGCTGGCCTCGCTGTTGAGCCTAGGTAGGACTACTACGTGTTGATCAACCGAGAGCGCACATGACCCGATGGTGTGTCCGGCCGGAGTTGTTCAAGCGTGTTGGGTAAGTTTGTGCACCCCTAGAGGGAAGTATTCTATCTATTCAAATAGCCGTGTCCACGATAATGGACGCTCGGAGTTGTATCCCGATCGATACAACTAGAACTGGATGGTGAGGCATGTAATGGAAATGATGGCTTCGGGATTTCTTTCTCGCAGGGAGTTGAGGAAGTGATCTCTGGGCGATGTAACAACATACTTAATACTTATATAATATGTTACTCTTACCTCTTTTGATGCTGCAAGATGCTTGAAGATGCTAGACTTCGATAGGCTAGGCCTTCCCTTCTCTTCTAGCATTCTGCAGTTTAGTCCAAAGATACAACCTATCCCTTTGATACTGATGCATATTTAGTTTAGTTTTGATGTAAGTCTTGCGAGTGCTTTGGATGAGTACTCACGGTTGCTTTGCTACCCCTTTTTCCCCCATACCCGATTATTGCAATTAGATGACGGATCCCAGGAGCCAGATGCCACCGCCGACAACTACTACTACTACCCCGAGGGTGCTTACTACTACGTGGAGAGCACCGATGACCAGGAGTAGTTAGGAGGCTCCCAGGTAGGAGGCCTTACCTTTTCTATTGTTGTTGCTTTGTGCTATCCTTCTTAAGGCAAACTTGTTTAAAATCTCTATACTCAGATATTGTTGCTTCCGCTGACTCGTTTGTATTCTAGCTGATGTATTCCATCCCTCGAGGCCCTGGCTTGTAATATAAAGCTTGTTTTTACTACAAAAAAAAGACACATCCGTGACATTTCGGGCCGAACATTTTTTCTGTCATACTTATGACACTTCTATGATAATAATTGGGACAAAATACGGTATCATCATAGATGTGGTGGGGTCCTACTTCTATGACAAAAAATCATGACAGAAAATGGGGTTTTCATCTTGGGTGGGCCAGAGACGCAGCTGCATGACATTCTTTGGGTCGTCCGTGATGGAAAAAACCATGCTAGAAGCGAGGGTGAGGAAAATATCGGGGAGTTCCCGATTATGGTGGATGGTCGGGGCCGAGTGATGCACATTTCTCTGGTACGTACGCACAAGTGTGCGAGGCGTTGGGATCTAACTGAACCCGAGCGACTTCACTACAGGCTACATGTTACTGAACCCGAGCTATCAATCCCTTGCTGTTAACTGAACCTAAGTGATTCCTTCGCTACTATTGTTAACTAAAGCCGATCGATGCTGCCTCTGGATGAACGATGAGCATTGTTGGGGGGGAGGGGTTGGATGAACAGTTCCCATTGGGGGGTTGGATGAACTGGACCCCATGGTAGTGGAGGTCGTTGCCGCTGGATGAATAGTATCCCGATCGATCGAGCCGGTGGATGAACAGGACCCCGTGGAGGGCTGGATGAACAGGACCCCATGGAGGGCTGGTTGAACAGTAGCCGGTGGAGGACTGGATGAACAGTAGCCCGTGGAGGGGTGGTTGAACAGGCTCCCGTGGAGAGGGCTGGTTGAACAGTAGCCGGTGGAGGACCGCGCGGTGGAGGCTGGATGAACAGTCGTAGGTGGAGGATGGAGGAGGTCGATGGTGGATGAACAGTAGCCCGTAGAGGCAGTCGATGCTGGAGATGAACAGTATCCCATGGATTCCCGTTTTGTGGTACGCCACACCCCTCCGGATGAACAGGACCCCCGTTTCGACCGTAGCGCTCCAACTTAAGTACGTTTCCTCTGTTTTGCGGTACGCCACACCCCTCCAGATCAACAGGACCCTGTTTCCACCGTAGGAGGTCCGTTTCCTCCGTTTTTCGGTACGCCAGACCCATCCCGACGAACAGGATCCTGTTTTGACCGTGGACGATCGAACCCAAGGCCGTTTCCCCCGTTCTACGGTATGCCAGGCCTCGTTTCCATCATCTATTCCGTCCAAGCCGGTTGGCTCCCGATGAACAGCACGCATTCTGTTGCCTCCTGATGAACATGCCATGAACATGACGACGCGTGCAGGTCCTCCGTTCCGACCCAGCCATGTACACGAGCCCTGGCTGTATGTATGCACGAGTATGCGTTCGAGACCCTGCCCGTATGTACGTATGTGGCCGTATTTTCTTTCTTGTACCCTGGCCGCTGTACGTACGTGTACATGCTACGTACGCGCCTCTTCTATGACATGTACGTGCCTCTACATCGAACAGTATGTACGTACACGTTCGCGACCAGAATGACAATGCTACGTAAGCATCGATCAGGTGGGTCCCGACTGTTAGGCACATCCTCGCGTGCGAAGATGTAGCTGGTGGGTCCCAGCAGTCAGGGGCGAATCATTTTTTTGCCCGTAATATGGACGCACTTCCTTGCGTGCGAAGATGTAGCTAGTAGGTCCCAGTAGTCAGGGGAAAAGTTTTTTTGTGAAATACGGTGGCCCATCCGGTGGGTCCCTGCTGCCAGGTGGAGGAATCATTATTTTCCGCGTAATAAGGAGGCACTTCCTTGCTACGGCCGTGGACCCAGCTGTCAACCTCTCCATGTACAGTACTCTTCCGATGGAAGTCGTTCCTTCACCATGTTGACCAAGCCGTGCCGAGAGAACTAGGGTGGTGGACGATGACGAGGCCTAGGAGGGGGACAACACAGAGCCAAGGAAGACATAGAAGTGGTTGCCCACGCGGAGAGGAGTACTAGGGTTCACTGGTTCGGCTGCCGTCGCCGCAGAATAACAAGGGGTGTGGGTGAGTGGAGGGATGGCCAGACCAGCAGTGGGAGTAGTAGTGTGACACCCCAAGACCGATGTGCCAGGTACCTTCCAGTTATTCGGCATGTTGCCATGTCATTTGCTTGCGTGTTGCATTTCATCATGTCATCATATGCATTGCATCATCATGTTTTAAAACTTGCATCCGTCCGGGTTCCCCCACTTCCGTCTGTTGTCCGTTCTAAGCCCAGACACACTTGCACGCGCCCGCGGCACGTCCGAAATATTATTTTATAAGTGGCCCGAAAATGTTCTGGGAATGGGTTGAAAGTTGGCGTGCGGTGTCGTTATGTTGTATGTAGGCCGCCTGCCAAGTTTCATTGCATTTGGAGTTCATTTGATGCCCCAGCGGATAACTATAGCGACATTATAGTCGGTCAAATCATCGGATGTTTTCGGTCTTCGGAAACAGTTGCCGGGCTGCACTCCTCTCCTCTCATCTCAGCCCAACCTCTTTTCACAACCAACTTGCAGCCCACCTAAACCCCCCTCCGTTCCGGACCGTCAGATCGCGATCTGAGGCTCCGAAACGCTCCTATAACACCCCTAAACCCAAACCCTAGCCATCCCTGCCTATATATGGACAACCCCTTCCAAATTTGGCAGCCTAGCCCTTCCCCTACTTCCCTGCCGCCTCCCTCCTCCAATTCCATGCCACCAACCACCTTCCCCCCTCCAAATCCTGTGCCAGCCACCTCACCAGTGTCACTTGACAGTGTCCCAGTGGCTGCGCCGCCACCCAGCCGCCGGATCGGCCTACCGTAGGCCGCCACCTGGCACCCCGTTGCTCTAGCCGCGCCTCCAGCCTCGCGGGCCCACCGGAACCCATCCGCGACCCGCCCGGGCCGATCTGGGCCCGAGGCACCCACACCGTGCCTCGCCTGCTTCCCCGCCGCCAAGCGCCACCCACCGGAGCGTGCCCCTCCTTGTCGCCCCGCCATCGCCAGCTCGCTCCGCCGCCGCCGAGCCTCAGTGCTCCTCGCCGCTGCCGCCATGGAGTTCGTCGCCGGCTCCCTGTTGCCGCCCTGCTTTGGCGACGGATCCCACGGGATCAGGCCACCGCCTCGCGGAACCATCCATCCCCGATGGGATCAGCCTCCCTCCACCGCCGGAGACGCGCCAAGCCGCCGCCGTCATGTTGCTCCGTGCGGAGGAGCGCCGTCGCCTGCTCGACCCTCCCGGCGCCTATTGACCGTGTCGACCCCGCGTGGGCCGGCTTCAAACCCTCTCCAGCGGCCTACTCCAGCGCCCCCTGGGCCGCCTCCACCGCACGCCATGGCCTGGCCCAGCTCCCCGCTCGGTCTCCAAGGCCCATCTCCTCTTCGGCTGATCCGCCGGCCCACCGCTCTGCTTTCCCCAACGGCCCGATTTGGCCCAAAGTGAGCAGCCCCTCTCCACTCCTTCTCCTGTACAATACCGGGCCAACCAGATTCGGCCCAATTTGTTTTTTCCCTTGTCTGCGATTTTAGCAATTAATCTTGAGACAACAGTTTTGCAGTTTAGCCCCTAAACTTCATGCATTTAATAACTTCACAACCGTGCATCGGATCTGAATAAATTATATATTAAAGTTGCTTAGAATTTTGTCTAGTTTAATAATATCCAACTTTCAATCATGGTTGACATGTTTAAAATGATTTTTGTTTAAATTTGCTCTATGGACATGCTAAAATGCTTTAATTCATAACAAATTAACCATAGCTCCAAACTTAATAAACTTTATATGTAAATGGGGTAGAAAATTGCCTAGTTTAACATGGTGGAATCACTTTGCATGTTTAACAACTATAAAATATGGTTTATGTCAGAACAGTACGAAACCTAATATATGCATATGAGGATTTTCCGGAGTTGTTGTTCGTTGTTTCCGGCATCATTTAAACTTGACTAGATAGGTATTTTTACTTTGCTTCACCCTCTTGCCATGTTTAACAACATTTAATATTGTTGGGTACATAAACGAGATCGAACTAAATAACTTGAATGTGGTGTGTCGTCAATATGCAACAGAGTTGCATGTTGAGCTCCACTTAATTTGTAGGATTGTTTGTGCATTTTGCCATGCCATGCTTCATTAAACCGGACATGCATCATACTTGATCGTGAATTATGCCATATTTATGTGGTGGTTGTTTACTATGTTGTTTGCTTCTTTCTGGGTTACTACTCGCGTTAGCTTCGGTTTCGTTCCGGAGTTGTGAGGATCTGTTCATCTACGTCCGTTTGTCTTCTTCATGGACTTGTTCTTCTTCCTTGCGGGATCTCAGGCAAGATGACCATACCCTTGAAATTACTTCTATCTTTGCTTGCTAGCTGCTCGCTCTATTGCGTGTGAAGATGTAGCTAGTGGGTCCCAGTAGTTAGGGGGAAAAGTTTTTTTGCGAAATACGTTGGCCTGTCCGGTGGGTCCCTGCTGCCAGGTGGAGGAATCATTATTTTTCGCATAATAAGGAGGCACTTCCTTGCTACGGCCGTGGACCCAGCTGTTAGCCTCTCCATGTACAGTACTCTTCCGATGGAAGTCGTTCCTTGACCACGTTGACCACGCTGTGCCGAGAGGACTAGGGTGGTGGACGACGACGAGGCCTAGGAGGGGGACGACGCAGAGCCAAGGAAGACATGGCAGTGGTTGCCCACGCGGAGAGGAGTACGAGGGTTCATTGGTTCGGCTGCGGTGTGAGGCTGCCGTCACCGCAGAATAACAGGGGGTGTGGGTGAGTGGAGGGATGGCCAAGGCAACAGTGGGAGTAGTAGTGTGACGTCCCAAGACCGATGTGCCAGGTGTCTTCCAGTTATTCACCATGTTGCCATGTCATTTGCTTGCGTGTTGCATTTCATCATGTCATCATATGCATTGCATAATCATGTTTTAAAACTTGCATCCGTCCGGGTTCCCCCACTTCAGACTGTTGTCCGTTCTAAGCCCAGACACACTTGCATGCGCCCGCGGCACGTCCGAAATATTATTTTATAAGTGGCCCGAAAATGTTCTCGGAATGGGTTGAAAGTTGGCATGTGGTGTCGTTATGTTGTAGGTAGGCCGTCTGCCAAGTTTCATCGCATTTGGAGTTCGTTTGATGCCCCGGCGGATAACTATAGCGACATTATAGTCGGTCAAAATGTCGGACATTTTCGGTCTCCGGAAATAGTTGCCGGGCTGCACTCCTCTCCTCTCATCTCAGCCCAACCTCTTTTCACAACCAACCTGCAGCCCACCTAAACCCCCCTCCGTTCCGGACCGTCAGATCGCGATCGGAGGCTCCGAAACGCTCCTAAAACCCCCCTAAACCCAAACCCTAGCCATCCCTTCCTATATATGGATAACCCCTTCCAAATTTGGCAGCCTAGCCCTTCCCCTGCCTCCCTGCCGCCTCCCTCCTCCAATTCCATGCCACCAACCGCCTTCCCCCCTCCAAATTTGGCACCAGCCACCTCACCAGCGTCACTTGGCAGTGTCCCAGTGGCTGCGCCGCCACCCAGCCGCCGGATCGGCCTACCGCAGGCCGCCACCTGGCTCCCCGTTGCTCTAGCCTCGCCTCCAGCCTCGCGGGCCCAACGGAACCCATCCGTGGCCCGCCCTGGGCCGATCTGGGCCCGAGACGCCTGCACCGTGCCTCGCCTGCTTCCCTGCAACCAAGCGCCACCCGCCGGAGTGCGCCCCTCCACGTCGCCCCGCCACCGCCAGCTCGCTCCGCCGCCACTGAGCCTCAGTGCTCCTCGCCGCTGCCGCCATGGAGTTCGTCGCCGGCTCCCTGCTGCCGCCCTACTCCGGTGACGGATCCCACGGGATCAGGCCCCCACCGCCCGGAACCATCCATCCCCGACGTAATCCACCTCCCTCCACCGCCGGAGACGCGCCAAGCCGCCGCCGTCGTCCTGCTCCGCGCGGAGGAGCACCGTCGCCGGTTCGACCCTGCCGGCGCCTGTTGACCGCGTCGACCCCGTGTGGGCCGGCTTCAAACCCTCTCCAGCGGCCTACTCCAGCGCCCCCTGGGCCGCCTCCACCGCACGCCATGGCCTGGCCCAGCTTCCCGCTCGGTCTCCAAGGCCCAGCTCCTCTTCGGCAGATCCGCCGGCCCACCGCTCTACTTTCCCCAACGGCCCGATTTGGCCCAAAGTGAGCAGCCCCTCTCCACTCCTTCTCCTATACAATACCGGGCCAACCAGATTCGGCCCAATGTGTTTCTTTCCCTTGTCTGCGATTTTAGCAATTAATCCTGAGACAACAGTTTTGTAGTTTACCCCCTAAACTTCATGCATTTAATAACTTCACAACCGTGCATCGAATCTGAATAAATTATATATTAAAGTTGCTTAGAATTTAGTCTAGTTTAATAATATCCAACTTTCAATCATGGTTGACATGTTTAAAATGATGTTTGTTTAAATTTGGTCTATGGACATGCTAAAATGCTTTAATTCATAAGAAATTAACCGTAGCTCCAAACTTAATAAACTTTATATGTAAATGGGGTAGAAAATTTCCTAGTTTAACATGGTGGAATCACTTGGCATGTTTAACAACTATAAAATATGGTTTAGGGCAGAACAGTACCAAACCTAATATATGCATAAGAGGATTTTCCGAAATTGTTGTTCGTTGTTTCCGGCATCATTTAAACTTGACTAGATAGGTAGTTTTACTTTGCTTAACCATCTTGCCATGTTTAACAACATTTAATATTGTTGGGTACATAAACGAGATTGAACTAAATAACTTGAATGTGGTGTTTCATCAATATGCAACAGAGTTGCATGTTGAGCTCCACTTAATTTGTAGGATTGTTTGTGCATTTTGCCATGCCATGCTTCATTAAACCGGACATGCATCATACTTGATTGTGCATTATGCCATATTTATGTGGTGGTTGTTTACTATGTTGTTTGCTTCTTTCTCGGTTACTACTCGCGTTAGCTTCAGTTTCGTTCCGGAGTTGTGAGGATCCGTTCATCTACGTCCGTTTGTCTTCTTCATGGACTTGTTCTTCTTCCTTGCGGGATCTCAGGCAAGATGACCATACCCTTGAAATCACTTCTATCTTTGCTTGCTAGTTGCTCGCTCTATTGAAATGCCTATGCTGCGGTACCCACCACTTGCTATATCATGCCTCCCATATTGCCATGTCAAGCCTCTAACCCACCTTGTCTTAGGAAACCGTTCTTTGGCTATGTTACTGCTTTGCTCAGCCCCTCTTATAGCGTTGCTAGTTGCAGGTGAAGATCTAGTTTGTTCCATGTTGGAACATGATTATTGTTCGGATATAACAATATCTCTTATTTAATTAATGCATCTATATACTTGGTAAAGGGTGGAAGGCTCGGCCTTATGCCTGGTGTTTTGTTCCACTCTTTCCGCCCTAGTTTCCCTTCATACCAGTGTTATGTTCCTTGATTTTGCGTTCCTTGCATAGTTGGGTTATAATGGGAACCCCTTGACAGTTCGCCTTGAATAAAACTCCTCCAGCAAGGCCCAAAATTGGTTTTACCATTTACCACCTAGCCTTTTTCCCTTTGGTTCTGCAGACTCAAGGGTCATCTTTATTTAAACCCTCGGGCCAGTGCTCCTCTGAGTGTTGGTCCAACCTGTCAGCTACCAGTGGCCACTAGGGGCAACTCTAGGCTGGCCTACCAGAACCTTGGACAATCCGGTGTGCCCTGAGAACGAGATATGTGTAGCTCCTATCGGGATTTGTCCGCACATTCGGGTGGCTTTGCTGGTCTTGTTTTACCATTGTCGAAATGTCTTGTACCCGGGATTCCGAGCCTGATCGGGTCTTCCTGGGAGAAGGAATATCCTTCGTTGACCGTGAGAGCTTGTGATGGGCTAAGTCGGGACACCCCTGCAGGGTTTTGAACTTTCGAAAGTTGTGCCCGCGGTTATGGGCACATGGGAATTTGTTTCCGGTTGTAGAAAACTTGAATCTTAACTTAATTAAAATGAATCAACAGAGTGTGTGGCCATGATGGTCTCTTTTCGGCGGAGTACGGGAAGAGAACACGGTCTTGTGTTATGCTTGAACGTAGGTTGTTCTAGGATCACTTCTTGATCATAGATTCTCGACCGTTCTTTGTCTTCTCTTCTTGCTCTCATTTGCGTATGTTAGCCACCATATATGCTTAGTGCTTGCTGCAGCTCTACCTCACATACCTTTTCCCTACCTATAAGCTTAAATAGTCTTGATCGCGAGGGTGTGAGATTGCTGAGTCCTCGTGACTCACAAATACTTCCAAAACCAGCTTGCAGGTGCCGATGATATCGTGCAGGTGATGCAACCGAGCTCAAGGAGGAGCTCGATAAAGATCTTGTTCATTGTGTTGTTTCATTTCAGTTGATCAGTAGTGGAGCCCAGTCGGACCTTGGTTGTATTCTGGATGTTGTAATGCTATATTTGTGTATTGTGTGAACTGGCGATTGTAAGCCAACCCTGCACCACTTTCTTATTCAGTACATGGGTTGTGTAAACATTACCCCTCTTGCGACATTGCCTACAATGCGGTTATGCCTCTAAGTCATGCTCCGACACGTGGGAGATATAGCCGCATCGTGGGCGTTACAAGTTGGTAATCAGAGCCTTCCCCGACTTAGGAGCCCCCTGCTTGATCGAATCGCTGGCGTTGTTGAGTCTAGAAAAATGTTTTGTGTCTTATAGGATTATATATATCGGAGAGTAGGACTCTTTTTACTCCTCAGTCCGTTCGTCGCTCTGGTGAGGCATCCTCACGTAGAGCTTTGACTCTTCTCTTCTCAAATTTTACTAATTTTTTTAGGATCATGCGGGTATCTTGGAATCGTTCCGATGGTTTTGTGACGAGAACATTGTTCTTGGTGCCTCCTGACATTTAGGGGTTGTGGCAGTGTCCCGGGGAGTTGAGCTCCGAGGTGTTGTCGTCACAATTTTATCGTTACAGTTCTGGAGTACCTGAGTTTCGCCGACATCGAAAATCTCTTTTATGCAGTTGTTGGTGAGATAACCTCGACGCCACCCAGTATTGGGGCAGGAGTTCGGGAGTATTGCCATAACTCGTATAACGGATGCTTTTCAAAGGTTGAGGTAAATGATTTCCGAAGGTTTCTTGGTTATGTGTTGAAGGATGGATACAGCTGGATGTAGGATTTGCTAGTTTTCGGTGAGATATTAAGCTTCCCCTGTATCCCCAACACCTGATTGCATAACCGGAAAGTTTCGGGAGTTTATAAATGGGAATTCAAGTAGCTCATAGGATATCTTTCCGACAGATGGACGATATGAGATTGGGGTTCAACGTCTAGTGGTCCGCCTATCCACGGTTGGTTTTATAGTGGTCTCGTTGTGTCTTAAAGAGTCCTTGGCTATGCTGACTCGGGGACGCTTCGTATGTCATGTGCACTGCCTTGTACATGATGGTGTTGTACGATCGAGCCCGTGTGGGCCCCACCACGAAAACTTCGGACGAAATCTCTATCATATGTTTGTTCCGGCTTATTCTACAAGACAATCCTTTGTTTTGTTTTTGAGTTGTGGTATTCGAGTTGCTTCAAAGTCAATTGTTGATTCCATACCTTTCCTAAACGGTGTTCTCATACTCCGATGTGAATACCAATCCTTCACGATAATCTAGATTGTCATGTCAATCCTTTTCAACCCGTGTGTTTTCTCTTCAAGAGGATCCGTTCATTCTCAACATCCACAAGATTCAATCTCAGCTTTCTCAACGGTGTTCGTTTCATCCATCCCAAGTTGTCTTCGTTTTCCCACCCTCCCACCCTTTTTCCTCAAGCAATCAGATGTCTTAATCAAGTATCCTTTTATTGATGGGAAGTCTCTCCATTCTTTTCTGTCAATGTTCTTATCCGGTGATTCTCAGGAAGTTTTTAACGGAGCTTCAAGTGTTGTATTCTTCGTTCTTTTCTTCTCCGGTGGATCCAATTCAAGCTTTGTTGTTCATATCCTTTCCTCGTTTAAATGTTTTCCCATGCCATTGCACCTCTTTATCATTCACTTCTCACTATTCATTTGTTCCGAAGTGTTGAAGATATGTCAGAAGATTCAAGTTTCCATTCTCAATTCATTCAAGCTTTTGCGAGGATGTTACCTTATTCAAGCCATTTATTTCAACCGGTGCATTCTCCTTTTAAAGTAATCATTTCAACGGTGTATATTTTCAGTGGGCCCTAACCCACAGGTCTTTTCCCAGGATCTTACCTAACTCTTCTAATTTTCCTGGAGTTATTCTCAATTCATTTCAAAGTTTGACGTAAGAATGAGTTATCATCAGTCATATGTATTTCTCCAAGATCTGTCAAATTCTTTCATTGTTGGTTGAACCTTTATAATTTTCATACCAGAGTGTCTCAACAACTCATGGTGGTTTTTTCTCGTCGTCATTCTCAACATTTGAAGACCGAAGATGAGTTTTCCTCCAAATCTTATCGGTTCTCTCAAAGATTCGTCATTCTAGCTTGTTGCCATCCTCTCATAATTGTTTTTGATTGTGAGAATTCTTTTCACCTATCCGGAGCAATTCAAGATTCTTTTCAATTTGATTCTCCAGAGCCCATCTTTACAGAAGACTTACTCATTCTCAGACTTCTGCTCTCATTCTCCAAATCTTACCGGTGCATCATTAAAGTATTGTCTAATTAGTTCGCATTTTATTCGTTCATTTCTATCTAAATTCCCTCAAGTATCTTCATTTGTTCTCTAATTCTTCCTAGTGCTTCTTTATCTTTTCTTCAATCATTTTCAATTCTTACGATGGCTCTTGAAAGATTATCTTCCTTCGTTTATCATATCAATTTATTCATTGTTTCAACCCGACCGGTGATTCGTTGAAGACCTTCTCAAGTTTGTGCTATATCTCCCTTAATCCTTTCTACGTGAATAAGTAGTGTGCCAAATACATTGTTTGTCATCAATTTAATTGGTGAAGGATAAGCATAATATAATTCTTATTCTTGTTTCATCGAGTGAATTCAATTCCTTATTCTGGAGGTTCATCATATCACATTCTCGGTTCGAGATGCTTTATCTTTTCTTTTCCAAGAGTTCCAAGCTCTCGTAATTATATCACCACGGAGATACATCTAATCATTGCAAGGCTTCAACCTTATTCTTTACATCCTTCATTTCGTTTGATCATTCTTTTATTACCGGAGTTCTTCATGGAGGTTCTACATGATGGTTCATCAAGGATTTAATTCCTTCTCGAAGTGTTCATCAAGATTCTTTTCAGAGAAGCTCAAGTATTCTTCATCTTGCAATCTGGAGTGCAATTCTTTTTACCTTATCTTTTGAGGTTTGTGTTATGTAATTGTTGACAATTTCCCTTCATGTTTGATGATTCAAAAGTTGTCAGGAATGAGATATTTAAAACCATTAATCTCTTCATTGGAGTTACCTTGGGTTATATTTCACCTAAAGCCTTCTGAGGGAGTCCTAGATTAGGGGGTCTCCGGACAGTCGGACTATATCCATTGGCCGGACTGTTAGACTACGAAGATACAAGATTGTAGACTTCTTCTCGTGTCCGGATGGGACTCTACTTGGCGTGGAAGGCAAGCTAGGCAATACGGATATGTGTATCTGCTCCTTTGTAACCAACCTTGTGTAACCCTAGCCCTCTCCGGTGTCTACATAAACCGGAGGGTTTTAGTCCGTAGGACAACATACAATCATACCATAGGCTAGCTTCTAGGGTTTAGCCTCTCTGATCTCGTGGTAGATCTACTCTTGTACTACCCATATCAGCAATATTAATCAAGCAGGATGTAGGGTTTTACCTCCATCAAGAGGGCCCGAACCAGGGTAAAACATCGTGTCCCCTGCCTCCTGTTACCATCCGCCTTAGACGCAGAGTTCGGGACCCCCTACCCGAGATCCACCGGTTTTGACACCGACATTGGTGCTTTCATTGAGAGTTCCTCTGTGTTGTCGCCGTTAGGCTTGATGGCTCCTTCTATCATCGATAGCGATGCAGTCCAGGGTGAGACTTTTCTGCCCGGACAGATCTTTGCGTTCGGCGGCTTCGCACTGCGGGCCAACTCGCTTGGCCATCTGGAGCAGATCGAAAGTTACGCCCCTGGCCATTAGGTTAGGTTTGGAAGCTTAAATTACATGGCCGATATCCGCGGAGACTTGATCTTCGACGGATTCGAGCCCCTGCCTTGTGCGCCACACGGTCACGGTGAGTACGATTTAGCTCTACCAACAGACTATATTCAGGTGATCGCACCGGCAGCCGCTCAGAGCCTCAATTCAGAGCCAGTTGCGCCATCCATGGACGGGTGGATAGACCCCGTCACGGAGGCCGTATCCTCAGCGGTGATCGAGCCGAATATCGACCTTACCCTTCACAAGAGCCATGTTGTTAAACCGCCGGGTACTTCTCCGGCCACGGACTCCTAACTGCCTGTGCCCGTTCCTGTCGAATCTGGTTGGGTGCCGATCATGGAGTTTACCTCCGCGGATATCTTTCAGCACTCGCCCTTCGGGGACATACTAGATTCATTAAAGTCTCTCTCCTTGTCAGGAGAGTCCTGGCCGAACTATGCCCAGCAGGATTGGGATGCGGATGACGAAGAAATTCGCCGCGCACCCACCACCCACTTAGTAGCCGCTGTTGATGACTTAACCGACATGCTCGACTCCGACTCCAAAGACATCGATAGTATGGGCGACGATGCAGGAGACGAACATGAACCACTCCCCACAGGCACTGGACGCCCACTTCACCACATGACGTATACATGGTGGACACACCAAAAGAAAACAATGACGAGGAACGGAAGGACGCACCGAAGTGTTGTCCCCTCGAGAAGAAGTTAAAGCGTCGGTGTAAGCGCCGCCCCAAATCCCGCCTCGGCAGAAACAACGATCATACACACCCAGCGTTAGAGCAGGTTGAACCATTGCCGGACCACGGCAACACGGAGAACCAAACCGAACAACCTGACTCTGTCAAAGATAATAGTCCAGACAACATCACACCGGACAGACACCCGGAGCAACAGAATTCCCATCAAAGGCTAGTTGCAACCGTGAGGAGTCTAAAAAAGCAGAAGCAATGGCTCAAGGCTGCGCAAGACACCCTCCAAATCAGATGGAGTAAAGTACTCAAGACAGCAGCGAAGTACGGCGGTAATCACCCCACCAAGAGCTACCCGAAGCAGAAGTTGCTACCTGAATTCGATGAGGAGGCCTTAATCCCCCACAACCAAAAATTAAAACAGCCATCTGGCCGGATAGACGACCTCACAGCCAACATAGAGCGGCAAACAACGCCGCACATAAGCAATACGCGATCCACGCGAGGGCTCGCATCAAAAGGACGGCGAAGTCAGATCCATCTATGGACCACGCAAGCGTGCTCCAGCATACGATGCAACACAAAAAACATCCGAACAACGTGGTACACCCAGATATAGGGGTGCCACGCACCCCCTATGTTTCACCGATGAGGTGCTGGACCATGAATTTCCAGAGGGATTCAAACTCGTAAACATAGAGGCATACGATGGAACAACATACCCTGGGGTCTGGATTGAGGACTATATCCTCCATATCCATATGGCTCGAGGAGATGATCTCCGTGCCATTAAGTATTTACCCTCAAACTCAAAGGGCCAGCTCGGCACTGGCTTAAAAGCCTCCCTAAAAGCTCCATTGGAAGTTGGGAAGAGCTCGAAGATGCTTTTCGGGCAAATTTTCAAGGGACTTATGTCTGACCTCCGGACGCGGACGATTTGAGTCATATAACTCAACAGCTCGGAGAGTCAGCCCAAAAGCTTTGGAACAGGTTTCTTACTAAAAAGAACCAAATAGTCGACTGTTCAGACGCCGAAGCCTTGGCAGCTTTTAAGCATAGCGTCCGTGACGAATGGCTTGCTAGACACCTCGGCCAAGAAAAGCCGAGAACGATGGCAGCATTAACAAGCCTCATGACCCGCTTTTGCGCGGGTGAGGATAGCTGGCTTGCCAGATGCAGCACCAGCGACCCCAGTACATCCAAAGTTAGAGATGGAAATGAGAAATCATGGTGCAGCAACAATAATAAACGCTGGAATAAAGAAGACAGCCCGAAGAGCACGATAGTAAACATCGGATTTACAAGCTCTCGGCCAGGTCAACAAAAGACGCCCTCTAAAGGTGCCAGAGATGAACTGTCCAGCCTAAACAAAATTCTGGACCAAATATGTCAGATCCATAGCACCCCAGGTAAACCCGCTAATCATACCCACAGAGAATGTTGGGTCTTCAAGCAGTCCGGCAAGCTCAACGCCGTACACAAGGGGAAGGATACACCAAGAGAAGACGAGGATGAACCTCTCAAGCAAGACACTGGGGAACACAAGAAATTTCCACCAGAAGTCAAAATAGTAAACGTTTTACACATGATCAAGGGGAGAAACAAAGCGGCACTCCCAAAGAAATATGCCCAAGGGCCTATCACCGCGGAGTCCAGCCACTGGTCGTCTTAACCGATCACTTTCGACCATCGGGATTACTCAGCAAGTATCCGGCGTGCAAGATGGGCTGCCTTGGTATTAGAACCAATAATTGATGGATACCACTTCACACGAGTCCTGATGGACGGTGGCAGCAGTTTAAACCTGATATACCAAGACACAATCCACAAAATGGGGATAGACCCAACAAAAATTTACCACAACAATACTACCTTTAAAGGAGTAACGCCAGGCCCAGGGGCTCATTGCATGGTCTCCCTTGTAACACCCCGGATATGACTTTCCCAATATGTATTCCAACTCTTGCCGTTTCCGGCCTTAAGTTATTTTATTTTCTCGGGTTCGGGTTCTTGTCTCCATGTGTTGTTATCGTTTTCATGCATCTCATATCATGTCATCATGTGCATCACATTTGCATACGTGTTCATCTCATGCATTCGAGCATTTTCCCCGTTGTCCATTTTGCATTCCGGCGCTCCGTTCTCCTCCGGTGGTCATTTCTACCTTTCTTTCATGTGTGGGGATTAAACATTTCCGGATTGGACCGAGACTTGCCAAGCGGCCTTGGTTTATTACTGGTAGACCGCCTGGCAAGTTTCGTGCCATTTGGACTTCGTTTGATACTCCAACGGTTAACCGAGGGACCGAAAAGGCCTCGTGTGTGTTGCAGCCCAACACCCCTCCAAGTTGGCCCAAAACCCACCTAAACCTTCTCCATCACCTAGAGCATTCGATCACGATCGCGTGGCCGAAAACCGCACCTCATTTGGACTCTCCTAGCTCCCTCTATGCCTATATATAGACCCCTCATTCCAAATCTCGGATCCCCTCCCCGAAACCCTAAAAAAATCCCAGATCAGCCGCACCGGACGTGTCCGGCCCGCGCCAGACAACATCCGCCGGCAACCGCAGCCAACCGGGATGTGCCACGTGTCGCCGCCGCACTCCCACCGCCGCCGGCCCGCTCGGGCCCGAGGCCAGCCCCCGCGGCCCGCCTCTCCGCCGCCGCCGCCCGCGGGAGACCGCGCCCCCGCTGCCGTCCTCCTCCCGTCCGGCGCCGCCGCCCGCCATCTCCGGCTGCCCGGACCTCCACCGCCCTGCCGCACAAGGCCGCGCCTCCGGCCGCCGACGCCAGCCGCGCCGCCCCACGCCCGGACCTCCTCCAGCGAGCCTCCCCGCAGCCCCGGTGTCCTCTTCCTCCGGCGAGCCTGCGACAAACTCCGGCGAGCTCGACGAACTCCGGCCGACGAACCTCGGGAAACGTGCCCCGGATCTCAGATCTGGAATTCAAACCCTAGGGTTGACCTTTTTTCTCCTAAGTTTACAGATTATTTGCTCCTGTTCATCATGCTATATCTCCTCATCCGTAGCTCCGTTTTGGGAATATAGCATATCAAAATGTTCGTCTCAGAGAGTACATCATTTCATTCCATTGCATCATTTTCATTTGAGTTCATCTTGACGCCCGAAATGCTGTTAGAAGAGTGCTACTTGAGATAAATGTCAGATCTGCTGCTCCATTTAGATATTTGTCATTTTTGCCATGATTATTGTGTGCATGATATGCCCATGAGTTCTACATATGTTTTGTTAAGGGTTTTGCCATCTTTCCAGAGGTGGAACCCATGTATTTTTGTGATGTGTGTGGTGACTAGCACAAGTTTGCAAAGTGAGGCACTTGGTAATGCTGATTTCAGGGACATAGCTTCTCCACTAAGTGCTTGAGCTGTTTATCTCATGTGGCCATATGTTCATGTTGTTTCCTAGTGATCCGTGCCTCTTTTGAGGATGATCAGTAAGGATGTTTTGTTAATCTTGTAGTGCTCTATCCATCCATGTCTTTGTTTGCAATTATGGAGCACCCTAGCTCTACTTTTGTCATTTCGTGAATCTGGGCAGATTGTCTACTTGTTAGCGATTTTGCCGATGATGTTGTAGTTGATCCGTGCTTGCTATGGTATTGTTCTTGCGATGTCTAGCTTGCATTTTGTGTATGATTTATGGGTGTATGCTTAGATTGTCATGACATGCTCCGTAGTGAGTGTATCGAGTTCGTAAACATGCCTACTTGAAATCTGTTTTCAGCATGCTTCAGTTTTCACTAAGTCTGAGAACTGATTATGTTTTTGCCATGTTCACATGCTTGCAATTGTATTTTCTGATCCCTTTTGGCTCAAGGTCACTAAGGGACTTTTGTTAAGATCTTTGAGTAGCTCCATGCCATGCTTTACTTTGCCATTTTCAGGCCCTGTAGCATATAGTTGTGTTGCTCCGAAGTGTGCTACCTGATCTGAAATTCCAGACAAGTGTTAATTTCACTAAGTCTGAAATCTGTTTACCATTTGCATTTTTTCCATGCTTGTTTGAACCTGTTAATGGATAAATTGGCTGTGGCTCAGTGCTAGACTTTTGTTAAGCTTCTTGAATGGATTCCTGCCATGTATTTTTATGCCATGTTTGGGTGCTGTACCATGTTCATCTAGTTGCATTTAGATGGCTACTTGCTGTAAATCGCAGAACATGGTCATATTTGAATTGCTTGCCATTTCCAAACCGTAACTCCGATTCCGGCGTTCCTTATATAGTTTTCAAGCGATTTCATATCATCTTTCCAGTGGCACACTTGGATTTCCATGTTGAGGCCAGGTTCATGCATTCCCTGTCACATCTTGCATATGCATCCCGCATCGCATCCCGCATAGCATACCATCTTTGCATCATATTGTTTGAGCTTTGCACGTGGTTGATTGTGTTCCGTTTGCTTCTTTGTCTTGTTTGGGTAGAGCTAGGAGACGAGTTCGCTTACGAGGAGCCCGTTGAGTTTGCTTTCGAGGATCCAGTCAACTCTGACAACTTTGCAGGCAAGATGATCATACCCTCGAAATCACTACTATCTTTGCTATGCTAGATTGCTCGCTCTTTTGCTATGCCAACACTACGATGCCTACCACTTGCTTTCAAACCTCCCAAATTGCCATGTCAGACCTCTAACCCACCATGTCCTAGCAAACCATTGATTGGCTATGTTACCGCTCTGCTCAACCCCTCTTATAGCGTTGCTAGTTGCAGGTGAAGATTGGAGGCCGTTCCTTGCTGGAACATTATTTACCTATTGGGATATCATTATATTGCCATGTTATCTTAATGCATCTATATACTTGGTAAAGGGTGGAAGGCTCGGCCTCTCGCCTAGTGTTTTTTTCCAGTCTTGCCGCCCTAGTTTCCGTCATATCGGTGTTATGTTCCCGGATTTTGCGTTCCTTACGCGGTTGGGTTATAATGGGAACCCCTTGATAGTTCGCCTTGATTAAAGCTTTTCCAGCAATGCCCAACCTTGGTTTTACCATTTGCCACCTAGCCTCTTTGTCTCTTGGGTTTCCGGAGCCCGAGGGTCATCTTATTTTAAACCCCCCCCGGGCCAGTGCTCCTTTGAGTGTTGGTCCAACCTAGAGCCCCTTGCAGCGCCACCTCGGGGAAACTCGAGGGCTGGTTTTAGTTGTATGGAATGCTTATCCAATTGTGCCCTGAGAACGAGATATGTGCAGCTCCTATCGGGATTTGTCGGCACATTCGGGCGGTGTTGCTGGATTTGTTTTAACCTGTCGAAGTGTCTTGAAGAACCGAGATACCGAGTCTGATCGGAACGTCTCGGGAGGAGGTATATTCCTTCGTTGACCATGAGAGCTTGTCATGGGCTAAGTTGGGACTCCCCTGCAGGGATTTGAACTTTCGAAAGCCGTGCCCGCGGTTATGGGCAGATGGGAATTTGTTAATGTCCGGTTGTAGATAACTTGAACCTTAACTTAATTAAAATGAATCAACAGTGTGAGTTACCGTGATGGCCTCTTCTTGGCGGAGTCCGGGAAGTGGACACGGTGTTGGAGTAATGCTTGCCGCAGGTTTGCCCTCTTTAGTTATGCGTTCGCGCTTTGCCTTCTCTTCTCGCTCTCTTTTGCGAATAGGATAGCCACCATATATGCTAGTCGCTTGCTGCAGCTCCACATATTTACCTTGCCATACCTATTAAGCTCAAATAGTCTTGATCGTGAGGGTGCGAGATTGCTGAGTCCCTGTGACTCACAGATTACTATTAAACCAGATGTAGGGCCTGATGATTCTGCTCCAGGTGACCCGCTCGAGCTCAAGTGGGAGTTCGACGAGGACTCTCAACGATACTATGTTTCATTTCCTGATGATCAGTAGTGGTGCCCAGTTGGGGGTGATCGGGACCGTGTCGCATGTTGGGTTATCTTTTATTTTGGCGCCGTAGTCGGGCCATGAGTGTTTGGATGATGTAATGTTATTTATGTATCTTCATTGACGTGGCGAGTGTAATCCAACTATGTTATCTCCCCTTTATTATTTATATTACATGGGATGTTGCGAAGATTGCCTAACTTGCGACATATGCCTTCAATGCGATTATGCCTCTAAGTCATGCCTCGACACGTGGGAAATATAGTCGCATCGAGGGTGTTACATGTCTTCTACTAGAGGTTATATTCGGCTTCCCCGATAACTTCCGTAGGGAACATTTAACCTTCCACATTGCTCCGTTCCAAAGTGGCTATCAAGCACTACTTGGATGTGAAGCTTTCGCTCGCTTTAATGCAATACTGCATTACGCTTCCCTCACGCTCAAGATGCCCGGTCCACGTGGCATCATTACAGTGAATGGAAATATTGAGCGATCTTTGCATGTCGAAGAGAGTGCGACTGCCTTGGCAGCCGCACACTAAAAACGGCCTCGCCAACTAAAGCATTCGATAGGTCGCCAGGACCACGGACACGGTTAGACGAGTCCGGCGCAGCTATATGTAATTCATACAGGATTGATGTCCGCACCCCTATTACAAATACAAGGGGCTCAACGTGCGCAGACAAATGGCAATTTTTACTCATCTTGAATTATACATGGCTTCTTTAAAACTACCTTTTTGCACGACAACTTTGCACCTAAGTTCCTCTCTTTTACAGATGACCATCATGCTACACCCGTCCAGGATACGGCACAACGGAGACACAGGCACAAACATGCAGCAGGGACCCGTTCCAAGGATTCTTTCCAGATTAAGACCCTGCGTAAACCTTTTTTACTATCTCTTGTTGATACACATCCCTCGGATTCTCGGTACAATTGAGAAGGATGGTGACGTCTTGGCGTGTGGCCACGTCAGAATAATGCACATACCTGGACACAAGGGGCTTCTTACAAAGGTCACCATTTAGGCCCGATTTATACCATAAAGACAAAATACCTTAGGGAGAGTTTCGCATCGTGAGTTTGGCCTTATATGCATCAGCTCCGAATCATGTCTTTGGTCAAATGTTGGGTTTGCCCGGCTCCTGTGTTTTGGTGCCTTACGTTCTGCTCTATCGGCTAAGGCAACACTAGGAGAACTACTGCGATTGTGCCCTGGTTCATCCGGACGAGCACCTCAGTAGAGAAAGCCGAAAACTGACTGCCATGATATAGCGCGAGACTGGTCAACCACTCGATGACCTATCGGAATGTTAGAATTCTTCCGCTTTGATGAAGGGCCGTTGCCCAGCCAGGCATATACGCACCCCGAGTTTGGGAGAGTGCGGAGCCACCAGGGGCTATATAGTAGCCCCACCGTCAAACTCCTATGGCTAAGTGAAAGTGTTAAAGCATTATAGTCCGGTTGCCTCGTTCGCTGCGCTATCACCTCCTTACTAGGACCAATACGTTGGGTTAAGTGTGAACACGCATCTTCTGTGAGCACCTCCGCATTATATGCGTGGGGGTTGAACCCTTAATACATTTCATAAAAACACTGTGTTTACAATGGGAATACATGTCACTCAAACATAGTATTCTTCGAGCACTGGGTCTCTATCAAACGAGCACCCTCAAGAACTTCTTCAAAATAGTGCTCGGCAGCCACTCGGCCTATGGCCGAACCCTGCGCCGCAACAGTGGTAGCATCCATCTCCGCCCAGTATGCTTTGACACGGGCAAAGGCCATCCACGAGCCTTCTATGCACGCCGACCTCTTCATCGCATTGATGCGCCGCACCGCACCAAGGAAATGCTGCACTAAGCTGAAATAACTATTTAGCTTCGGCTTCTCCGGCCATAGATGATCTACGACGGACCTCATGGCAAGTCCGGACAATCTATTAAGTTCGGCCCATTCGCCTAGTTGATCAGTCAAGGGAAGCGGACGCTCTGGAACGTTAAATTGCGACCAGAACAGCTTGTCCACTTCATGATCTATCTGATCTCGGAAGTATTCGACCGCATCGACAGCGCTCGCTGCCAAGTCCATATATGCGTCTGCCGAACTCCACAACCGATCCAGAGGGGCATACCGTGGATCTCTGAACTTCCTCTGCAGCAGAAAGGGCTTCCCAGCCGCAATATCCTCGGCTTCACGCAGCTCCTCCTTCTTCGCCCTCATAGCAGAGCGGGTGTCTTTGGTTGTCATCGCGGCCTTCTCAAGGTCCGCTGCCTTCACTCGGTCCTCTTCTTCAAGGAACTGGCAACGGTCGGCAGTATCTTTTAATTTTATGGCCATCTTGGCCATCTTCTCTTTGCTTTTGCAATGCGCGGCCTTCTCGGCTCTTAACTCTTCGGCCGCCTTCAAAGCAGCCGCATTGCTAATTCTTGCTTGTTCCTTGGCTCGGGCAAGTTCCGCCCAAAGGGTCTCCACGGTGGCAGCTCCGTCTGCAGTCACAACATATTAAAGATACTCGCATCATGCTGCTCTTACTATGTGACATTCACCAGAAAACATTACTTACCCTGTGACTCGTCAAGCCGCGTGTTAACAAGCTCGATGTCGGCATCTGCCGCATCCAGTTGCCGCTTTAGTTCGGCAAGCTCATTAGTCCGGCTAGCCACCGGAGCTTCCACCACCTGCACACAAAGGCAGTCTGGTTATTACCTAGGACTATGATCCTCTGTTCGCAGCCGTTCTCGACGATAACCAGAGTCTCAAGGGCTACTATCTACACAGGGCATGCCTAAACATGTGCGGTACTGTCAAAAAGTATATCATTTCACATACCTCAAAGCCCGTCAGTAGACTCATAAAGGCTTCATGTAATCCGCTTTCGGCGGACGAAATTCTTTCCATCATTGTACCCATCAACGTACGGTGTTCTTCTGAGATGGCCGCTCGCTCCAACAGCTCCCTCAGTACGTCCGACCGCATACCAGATGGTGTCGGACTCTTTTGTTTGCTCTCTTGGAGAGCCGGACGCTAGGGACTTCGGGTGACTATAGGATTATCTTCTGGCCTCATCGGATCCGGAGAGGTCCTCCGTGACGACACTTCAAGGTCGCCCGCTTCTTGAGCGGGGGAGTCCTGGGGAGGCGTTTCGCTCTCCATCATCTCCGGAAGAAGATCCCCCGAAGACGAGCTCAACTAAGAGGGGCTAAGGTCCGAACTGCAAGATAAAGGCTTCGGTTATTTTCCTTAGAGGTAAGGTAGTATATATTCACTATTAAAGTACTTTTTGATTACTTACGGCTCGTTGGAGGCCTGATCCCCGCGCGGACTTTGTACGACAAGAGCACCCTCCAAGGCAGGACCCTCTGGCGGAGATTTCTTGTCCCGCTTGGAAACATTAGTTTCCGGATCTTCAGAGGCAGTCCTCTTCCTTCCCCGAAGCGAGAGAAGGTTGGATCCTTCCCCTTGGTTATCCTCCTTCACGGAGGCGCTGATTCCCTCGGTTGGAATTGGTAGCGATGGGGGCCCGCTCTCGCTATCATTATTCCCCCCTTTATCTTCCTTTGAGGGCTCCAAGCAAGGTGCTAGCTCGAGCATCTTTTCTGGTACCGGATTTTCTAAACCCTCAGGAAGGGGGGCCGAACACCGAGTCATATTCGCCTTTGTTAGCCAGTCCTGGTCAAAGAGCAATTTCTCAGAATGACGTCATGATAAATGAAAGACGGCGTGTTCGGCTAGAGGATTGCTTACTTGTTCGGTGGTGCGGTTGTTGCTTAGGCCCACGTCCTCGGTAGTATCCGGACACTCTATTTGGGGACCGAAGAATGATTTATACAGCTCCTTGTGCGTCAGGCCGAGGAAATTCTGAATAGAGCATGGTCCTTCTGGGTTGAACTCCCACATGCGGTGGGGTCGGTGTTTGCATGGCTGGATTCGTCGAACTAGCATGACTTGCACCACCATGACCAGACTGAAATCTCCTTCGAAGAGATCTTGAATGCGCCTCTGCAGTACAGGCACGTCCTTGGCTGGACCCCAACTCAGCCCCCTGCTGATCCGTGACACCAGTTGTGGTGGGGGGCCCGAGCGGAAAGTAGGGGCAGCCACCCACTTGGCGCTTCTGGGAGCTGTGATGTAAAACCACTCCCGTTGCCATAATCCGGACACCTCTGGAAAGGTACCTTTTGGTCATGGAGCTCAACGATCTTGCTTATGGATGCGCCTCCGCATGCTACGTGCTGCCCCTCGACCATCTTCGGCTTCACGTCAAAAGTCTTGAGTCACAGGCCGAAGTGAGGGGTAATGCGGAGGAAGGCCTCACACACGACAATAAATGCCGAGATGTGGATAAAGGAGTCCGGAGCTAGATCGTGGAAGTCTAGCCCGTAATAGAACATCAAACCCCTTACGAAGGGATCCAGAGGGAGGCCTAGACCTCGAAGGAAATGGGAGATGAACACGACGTCTTCGTTGGGTTCAGGAATAGGGACGACCTGCCCTCGGGCAGGCAGCCGATGCGAAACCTTGGCGGTCATGTATCTGGCCTCCCTCAACTTCTTGATATCCTCTTCCGTAACGGAGGAGGGCATCCATCGGCCTTGAAGGCTGGATCCGGACATGATTGAAGATCCGGAGCACCTGACCTAGGCTCTGGGTGTTAGAACTCGAGGCGGGGGAAGGATTCGATTGAGCACGGGAGGGAAAAAAGTAAAAGCCTTGTCCCTTTATAAAGAGGGTTAATATCAAGCGTCCTCTCCGTGGTTGTTTGGGACTTGCCTATAATCTAGGAGTCCTAGACGCGGTTGGGTTACCCATGACCGTATTGATGAGAATCACATAATTAGGGGAACACGATCTCTGCTTTGACAAGACATGTCAAAAAGCAGCCTCACGTTATGTGTGGGGCTATTTAAAGGAAATGGTTCGGATAATCACCGGGCCATGGCATAATGTCATGTTGTCAAAACAAGTCAGTAGATTAGATTTGTGGAAATATTATTCTCTCTGCGGTGGTATGTGGAATTTATTTTGCAGGGTCGGACACTATCCTTGTATTCAAATTCTTCCGTGGTGCATTTAGAGGAGGAACCCGCCTTGCAATGCCGAAGACAATACTATGCGCCGGACTCATCGTCATTGAAAGCCTCGTTCAGGGGCTACTGAGGGAGTCCTGGATTAGGGGGTCTCCGGATAGCCGGACTATATCCATTGGCCGGACTGTTAGACTATGAAGATACAAGATTGAAGACTTGTTCTCCTGTCTGGATGGGACTCTACTTGGCGTGGAATGCAAGCTAGGCAATACGGATATGTCTATCTCCTCCTTTGTAACCGACCTTGTGTAACCCTAGCCCTCTCCGGTGTCTATATAAACCGAAGGGTTTTAGTCCGTAGGACAACATACAATCATACCATAGGCTAGCTTCTACGGTTTAGGCTCTTTGATCTCATGGTAGATCTACTCTTGTACTACCCATATCATCAATATTAATCAAGCAGGACGTAGGGTTTTACCTCCATCAAGAGAGCCCGAACCTGGATAAAACATCGTGTCCCCTGCCTCCTGTTACCACCCGCCTCAGACGCACAGTTTGGGACCCCCTACCCGAGATCCACCGGTTTTGACACCGACACCTTCCCTAAGGATTGTTGCTATTTATGGTGCTTATAAATGACCCAAGTTCTTCATTTATCCTCCCGGTGAAATAAGTTTCTTGTCCCCTTGTTCTTATCAATTTTATTGTGGCAAAATTTTGAGATGTTTTCATAAGCCCACAAGCAGCCTTTTGTTTTCGTTGTTGATTTTCCAATAACACCATTCAATACTTCTTTCTAAGGATGCTTCTCAAATTCTATTGTGGTAGAAGATGTCATTTTCTTCTCAACTCTTTCCTTTCCAACGATCCAACTTCTATTCTTTTGTTCCGGAGGCATTGTGATGTTGCTCTCTTCAACCCATCTTCTTGTTTGGTCAGGATCGTGTTCTTTTCATGCTTATCAATTTAACCGGAGTGTTGTGTCCTCTATGCAAGTTCTTTTCGCCTTATCATGTCTTGCATCTCTTTTCAACCGGAGTGTTGTACAAATTTATTCTTCCTTGTTCCTCTTTTCTAACAGAATGTTTTCAACTTTGTTCATCTCTGTTGTATTCTTCTTTTCAATTTGTTTGACCTCTCAAGGTTCTTTAGTTTCACTCTTTTGTCAAGAAGCAACTTATTTTTACTTGTTCTCTTCCTCTTCCGTTTTCTCTCCGGTGCAATCCTAGATCTCGGGACGACATCCTCTCGTAGTGGTGGAGTGTTGTGACGCCCCAAGACCGATGTGCCAGGTGTCTTCTAGTTATTCACCACGTTGCCATGTCATTTTCTTGCGTGTTGCATTTCATCATATGCATTGCATCATCATGTTTTAAAACTTGCATCCGTCCGGGTTCCCCCACTTCCGTCCGTTGTCCGTTCTGAGCCCAGACACACTTGCACGCGCCCGCGGCACGTCCGGAATATTATTTTATAAGTGGACGGAAAATGTTCTCGGAATGGGTTGAAAGTTGGCATGCAGTGTTGTTATGTTGTAGGTAGGACGCCTGCCAAGTTTCATCGCATTCGGAGTTTGTTTGATGCCCCAACGGATAACTATAGCGACATTATAGTCGGTAAAAACGTCGGACGTTTTCGGTCTCCGGAAACAGTTGCCGGGCTGCACTCCTCTCCTCTCATCTCAGCCCAACCTCTTTTCACAACCCACCTGCAGCCCACCTAAACCCCCCTTTGTTCCGGACCGTCAGATCGCAATCGGAGGCTCCGAAACGCTCCTAAAACCCCCCTAAACCCAAACCCTAGCCATCCCTGCCTATATATGGACAACCCCTTCCAAATTTGGCAGCCTAGCCCTTCCCCTACCTCCCTTCCGCCTCCCTCCTCCAATTCCGTGCCACCAACCGCCTTCCCCCCTCCAAATACGGCGCCAGCCACCTCACCAGCGCCACTTGGCAGCGTCCCAGTGGCTGTGCCGCCCCCCAGCCGCCGGATCGGCCTACCG